>NW_005360509.1:2192334-2197039 GCF_000412655.1 Myotis brandtii
GAAAGGAGATAGGGCTTTCTGCAGGAGGTACACCTGAGCGACAGGGGAGGGGTGGGGTAGGCACCAAGGCAGGAGGCATCCCCGGTTTAGTGTGCAGCCTGAGCAAAGACACTGAGGAGAGAGGCAGCTTTGGATTTGGGGACCTGGGGGCCCAAAGCACTGAGAGAGTGGGCAGAGGTCAGGCTGGGCAGGTGGGCCTTGTCTGCAAGCCATTAAAGGGAGTTTCTGCTTATCCCGTGGATGATAGGGAACCGTGGAACAGTCTCAAGCATTAGAATTATGAGATAAGAGGCCGCTCCAGCTCCCTTAATAAAAGCAAACCTCTGCCCTGGCCAGCATGCTCAGTGGTTAGAGTGTTAGCCTGAGCTCCAAAGGGTCACGGGTTCAATTCTGGGTCAAGGGCATGTACCTGGGTTGCAGGTTCCACCCCTGGCCCTGGTGGGGGCATGTGTGGGAGGCAACTGATGTGTCTCTCTCACATTGATGTTTCTCCCTCTCCCTCTCTCCCTTCCTCTCTCTCTAAAAATAAATAAATATATATATATATATATTTAAAGAATGCATATATTAATTATGCCTAAGGATTTGAAATACTGATTTTGACTCAGCAAAAAGTCAGGCATTTCCCCAAAAGAAACAGTCCTTTTTTTCACTCTGCTACCACAGCACACTAAACTCTGTGCAGCTTTGTCATGGATTCACTTGTGGGTTAAAAGAAACTGTTCATTACCTTTACCCCTGTGCCTTTTATACCCCCTTCTTGTCCCCCAACCAAAAAAAGTCACACCCGGGAGGTTGGGGGGGGGGGCGTATAACATCTTTTAAATATCTGAGGTTTTGACTGAATGTAGCCAAGAGATTTAAAATCATAGTTCTCACAAAAGACCCCCACACCCAAAATAGTCTTTCTCTGCTTCTCATTACATGCATATTCTTTAAAAGAAAAACCAAAATTTGAACCTTACACCACCATCCCTTTCAAGTGATCCTCCCTGGTTCCTCCATTGTTTTCACAGCTGAAATTCCTTTGTGTGACAGTGACTTAGTGGAGAAGTGCTTTGCTCTCCCATAGGGCTTGGGCTGCTGAACTTCTTCAAATTCCCCCCACCCCGACCCCTTGACTTGTCATAGCCATTGCCCTTCTATCCACGTGTACCACCTAGAAAGTGTTGATAAAGGAAAGAAATCACCATCAAATGGCTTCACTTTAGGAGTTTCAGGCCTAGTTTTCAATAAGTGTTGAGAGAAAGGAACACAACTGGACCGGAAGTGAGAAGACAGGGATCCAGAACTGTGGGGACGCGGGGAAGGCACGTCTTCGTTTGGGCCCAAATTTTCCAAATGAAATTATATCTGCCCTGCCTCACTGGGTCCTAGGAGGATCAAATTAGATGTGCGTGTGAAAATGCTTTGAAATGCAAGGTAATAAGATAAATAGAATTTTGCTGGAACAAACAGTGATGGCCATCCAAAGACTCTTCCTGGCTTTATATGAATTAACCTGGGCCTATCGTCTCTATTATGATCCCTCATAGCCATCTGTTGTGGGCTGAGAGGTTTCTAGCATTATAAATGGGAGAGTTAATAAAAAGGTACCCACTTTTTAAAAATATATTTTATTGATTTTTTACAGAGAGGAAGGGAGAGGGATAGAGAGTTAGAAACATCGTTGAGAGAGAAACATCGATCAGCTGCCTCCTGCACACTCCCCACTGGGGATGTGTCCGCAACCAAGGTACATGCCCCTGACCGGAATCGAACCTGGGACCCTTCAGTCCACAGGCCGCCGCTCTATCCACTGAACCAAACCGGTTAGGGCCCACTTTTTAAATAGAAGGAATTTAGTTCCTTCTATTTAAACAGTGTTTATGGCTGTTGTCCTGTACTTCCATTGAGGGCTAGACTAACCAAGGAGCTGGGAGGAAAGGAAAGGGAGAAAGGGATCTAAAAATGCACTGGCAGGTGCTAATAAAACCCCTGGGGAGAAGCAGACTTACCGATATAAAAAGAGTGACACAGCAAGGCAAGGCGTATTATATGATGAACTATTACACAAATAGATAGTATAACCCATGGTTGAATGTCATGCTTGGGTATGCAGCAAAGATCATTATTCTGGAATGTGCCTTAAGGGAGATGGGAGGTAAAAATTGTCAACTACATACGGGGTGAGCAATCTGGAAAGACTGTATGGACCAGAGTGTGAAGGAAACCAACTAAATGGAACCCCAGCAGCACATCTTCCCCCTGGCGCAGCACAGGCTGGAAACGTCCCACCTGACTTCAGACAGTCTGCTGCTGCCTTAAGCTGTGGGGTCTCAACTGTGCCAGTGGAATTGCCCCCGTCGATCACTCTCTCATTTACACTCCAACGACCCTTAGCTGTCACCTTTCTAGGATGAGGGGGAAAACCTTCATAAACTCAGGGATAGGCTGGACTGTTCGTCTAGTCCAGTGGTTTCTTCTGGAAGGGAGGCTAACGGGACAGAAGTGGCGTATAATTTATCTGTAGGGCTTTATTTCATTGCAGAGAGAGAGAGAGAAGAAAAAAAACACAAATTAAGAAGTGCATTTTTAAAAATTGTTTCTTTAGGGAAGAACATGTACATAGATGTTTGCTATTTTGCCCTTTCTACTTTCATGTATTTTAATTTTTTTCCAAATAAAAAACAGTGGCATTTTCAAATGATGACTACTAAAACAAGCTGTTGCCTTGGCTGGGTGGCTCAGTTGGTTAGAGCATCGTTCAAATATGCCAAAGGTTGCAGGTTTGAACCCCGATCAGGGCACATACATGAATCAATGAATACATAAATAAGTGGAACAACAAATCTCTCTTCCTCTCTCTCTTTCAAATCAATCAACTAAAAAAATCAATAAATAAAATTATACAACATGCTGTTTAGTCCAGAGTCCATTTTCATATTGCAACTGATACCATCTCAAACCATGGTTTTTGTTTGTTTGTTTGTTTGTTTGTTTTCCATTTCTTAAGAGAGACCAAGAAGACGGAATGTTCTCTAACCACCATTTAAGGAATTCACTGTCCTTTGAATTGCTCAATCATACTCAGCTCCATCTGATCATTTCAAGTCATCTAGCAAATCCCAAACCTTTAAATCTTGTTTTTCTGTTTCACAGTCTCTCCCACTACCCCTCACCAGAATGTAATCCACGAGGGCAAGGCTTTTTCTTATCACCATATCCTGCCATCCAGTACAGTGCCTGGCACATCGTGTGCCCTTAATAAATATTTGCTGAATGAATGAATGATTGAATTCCCAGAACCCACAAGGACTGTCCCTGCTCCATGAAAACATAATTTGAATGTTGGCCCTGCCCACCCGCTTTTGCATAGACCCCACACTTTTAGGCTCCTCTGGCTTTCTTGGCCATGTCCTTGAGGGCCAGGCAAACCCTACGACGTTAACTGCTGCCATGCTACAGTAAAATAGTGAGATGCAAGGCAAACCCTGGAAAGATGCACTATCTCTAGGCCTCTTCCAGAACTTTCTAATACCAGGGTGGGCTGTTTTATACGCATGGGAAAAGCCCACAGCTTAGTTACTGTTGCTCCCTTATACTTCTTTTCTTAGAATCCCTGATCAAAGTCTTTTCTTTGCACTCTGCTGAAGGATGGTATGGGATGTTTTAGAGTAGTTTCTAAATAACATTATGATGACTCTTCTTTATCTCATTTCTTTACCAGCATTCAGCTTTATTTTTCCTAGTGTTTATTTCCACTGATGTTTACCACATGCTGTTTATGAGTTTTGTACTTCCTTAAGGCATATGTAACAAATATGAAATTTACTTCCAGGAGAAAAGAGTTATCACACCAAGTTTGTGTCTAGTGGACAAACAAAACGGAACAAACTTCATTAGAGCTTCTTCCCTAAAAATTAAAATGAATTTTTAATTCTCTGAAAAAGAAAGCATGCGCCCTACCTGGTTTGGCTCAGTGGATAGAGCATCGGCCTGCGGACTGAAGGGTCCCAGGTTCGATTCCCGTCAAGGGCATGTACCTTGGTTGCGGGCACATCCCCAGTAGGGGGTGTGCAGGAGGCAGATGATCGATGTTTCTCTCTCATCGACGTTTCTAACTATCCCTCTCCCTTCCTCTCTGTAAAAAATAAAATATATTTTTAAAAAAGAAAAAGAAAAAGAAAGCATGGAGGTCAGAGAAGTGTGAGCTATCATCTGCTTATCCCACGCCCTCCCGGTTCAGGGTTTCCCTCCTGACCCAAATCGTCATCTCCCTACCCTGGGCCCAGGAAAGACCATCACTTGGACCCAGGAAATGCAAATAATCCTGGAGCCAGTAAGAAATTTCCACTCAAGGAACATGATGGCAAAAACCTGGGAAACAGAAGGGCCACACTCCACCCCAGGTATTTTTGCTCCAAATCTAGGGTTCTAGCCAGACCATGCTGAATGAAGAACGATGTCCCTTGTTTTCCTTGAGAAGAAATCTGAGTTAGTCCTACCCACCACGGTTGGGTGTTGCCTGGATGACTGTTTGGAGCACTTCTTTCTCCTCATTGGAGAATCACCGTCTTAGCTACTCTTATGGTAGTCTATTACATAGCGCAGGTATTCGGCTGTAACTGAGAATCAGTGCAAAGTTTAAGGAACATCAGAATTGTTTGAGTTTCTATGCCAGTTGCCTGGAGCTAAGCGATCCCAGGCAGCCCATTGGAGACTT
>NW_005360509.1:2197628-2206836 GCF_000412655.1 Myotis brandtii
TATATTTTATTGATTTTTTTACAGAGAGGAAGGGAGAGGGATAGAGAGTTAGAAACATCGATCAGCTGCCTCCTGCACACTCCCTACTGGGTATGTGCCCGCAACCAAGGTACATGCCCTTGACCGGAATCGAACCTGCGACCCTTGAGTCCGCGCAGGCTGACGCTCTATCCACTGAGCCAAACCGGTTAGGGCTACAGTACCACTTTTAATTTTAACAACAACCCTACAAATAGGTACCAATTGCTCCATTTTACACATGAGAAAACAGATCAAGTGACTGTCCAGGACCACGGCTGCTCTCAGTGTTGGAGCCAGAACGCTTGTCTTACTCAGGGCCTGAATTCTTAACTACTGTGGTGCCCTGTGTCTGCATATGCTGTCCCTCTGCTTTTGGAGTGTTGAGAAAGGGAGAGGAGGCCTCCAACAACCGATCGATCTGTTAGAGAGGAATGGACTAGCCATCTCAAAAGAGTGTAAGCAAATTGGAAAGAAGTAAAAACTTCGCCCTGAGCAATAGCTGCCAGTCGGCTGTCCAGGGCGGCCCCTCGCTATCACTGAGTAGGCGAATTCCTGCACTTCAGCTGTTTGGCGTGACTGGTGACATATTGGAGAGTTCATCATCGCCCTGAGTTATGTGTGTGGGAATGCTGAACTATTAGAGGAGTGCCCATGACTAATGTGCATTACAAACCATTGGCTAGCCTGGCAGTTTTAAACAGAAGCAGATTTCTAGAAAACCCGGGGCCAAAATGAAGTTTCTTTTTCTTCTGTTTCCTTCTCCTCAGACTTTGTGAGGAATGAGGTCGAGAAAGGGGGACCTGATTCCACTCTGAGTCTCAGGCTCTGTACACCCATAACAAAACCACAGCAAAACCATTGCTTCAGTCCTACAATGTGCCTCCCCGGGAGGATTTCTGAGCAGGCCAAGTGCACTTTGAGAAGTCACCCCTCTGGTTTCCTATGAGCAAGCAGGATGCCTTCTCCCCTTCCTTCCCGGCAGGGAGGGCATGTTGAGAGCTGCCTGGTGGCAGGGCTCCAGCAGTGCAGCTGTGCCCTGGTCCCCACCGGCTGGAGGGAGAGCCTTGGGACAATGCAGACCTGAGGACCGCTCGGCGCCCCGCCCCGTCTCAGCACGCCCGTCGGTTGAAAGGTTCTCGCCTTAGACTGCACAGAAGGCAAGAAGTGGCTTGCAAAGGGGCAGGGTTTCAGCACCGTGCAGAGGGAATTAAACCCACGTTAACAATAACATTGGGCTGTGGAGTGGAAAAGCTGGGACGGGGCTGGCGTTCCCCAGGCAACAGTCTGAAAATGTTCACTCCTTAGAAAGTCTTTCCACTGGCCAGTGGCTCTTTCCTGACAGTACCAGAGGCAGAGCTCCGGAAAAATAATGAAAGCTATGGCTGGAACATGGTGAGTGCCAAGGGGTTCCCCTCTGAGACAGGATGGCTTTTCTTGTGTTTGGATTTGGGTTAAAAACAAACAAACTGGCAGACCCGGATTGCTGACACAAGTAAATCCATAACTATACGGGCAAACACTTGCAATTCATCCTTGCAGTAAAAGGAAAAAGCAAAACAAAACCGTTTGCCTCTTCTCTTGGTAGCGTCCAGTGCTGTGGTGGAAAACGCTGTGATCCCTGAGAAATATGCATGATGAGCACGTGTTTTTCCCTCAGTTGATTTTATGCTTTAACCTAGGAGCCTCTGTTACATAGACCAGCAGAGTAACGACCACAATTGGGCTGTGTGCGCGTGTGTGCGAGCACTGTGTGTGTGCTGTTTGCCCGAATTATTGCAGCATAACTTCCTCTTTGCTTTACCAGACTAAATCTCAACAATGAGACATAATGTGTAAACTCCTTGTATGTTTGCTCTTTTCAGTTCTAGGGAAAATCCGAACGGCAGTGGGCAGTGCCCAACTTCTCATGGCCCAGAAATTCTACCAGTTCAGAGAACTGTGTGAAGAAAACCTGGTAGGTAACATTCCCCATCACTACCCTTTCCTGCTAGTACCATGAGAAGAGTGTGTTATCAAGATTGGCCTGATTTTTAACCAAGTCAAGGCCCATTGGACTCTCTTGGAATAAAGAGTTTTCTGATGAATCTTATTATCTGCTCTTAAAATTAAAAATACTTTCATGCTTAAAAAATCATAGAAGAAAAAACCTAACTAAGTTAAAACTCCATTTCCTGCTTTATGGTAACTGAAAAATCCCCATTTTCCTGGCTTTCACATGGCATCTCTGATTTCATTATTCTTACCAAAATAGGGACCACCTGGTATTTCAAAAATAATATTACAGAAAATCATTTTGGATAATGAGTTTCTTTCTGAAATAGCCATCAGTTCGTATATCCTTATCAGAGTTCTCTGTTTTAATTCAAGGGCCAGAGGTGAAGGGCATCACAAAGTGTAGATTTGATCTCCCTGAGACACATGAATCCTTCTTAGACATACCAGAACAAAATAAAGCAAAACAGACACAAAAGCACCACTGCCAGCAACATTTTAATACAGGGGCAAGCGCTTCCTCACTCACATATGCCTTTTTTAAAAACTACTACCAGCTCTACAGTGTCATTCCACAGAATAGCTTTTATTGGCCAATTGTTGGTCAGGCTGGGTCTAAAACAAAGATAATGAAAAGCAACTTGTTTATCTTGTTGAAAGCAAAAACATTCTTATATGCAATCTAATTGACCCAAACTATGATTTCAGAGTTTTAACCACATCTTCTTGTTAACAAGGACAAATAAAGACTGAAAAGGATTTATCTAGACAGGACTCGGCCAAGAAAAAACAGGAAGCATGCAAACCTTAGTACTCTCCATCCCTCTGAACCAGGCCTTTCTTTTTGAGATATTCCTTTGGAGCTATCTCTTCCCTCCTACTCACCATCCTCCCATCTATACTTTGTCTTCCCTTCCCTCAGCAAAAATTACCTGATCCTTCTTTCACCTTCCCAGAAATTCTATTCTGGATTATAAGATAATATATATTAGTAAATGTATTGATAAGTGACTACCACAAATACTTTATTGAGCTTCACTTCAGGCCAGGTACAGAATTCCCACTAATTCGTGAACTTGGTAATGTGTCACACATCTTAATCAACATGATTCTTTGTTCTTTAAATGTAAGAAAGCGCGCATAAAGCTATACTTCTCAAAATGATTGCTAGATACCTGGAGCCCAATGTGTACACAGTACAGGGCACAGAGCATGCCTTTTTAAAGAATTATACTATGGGCAAGTATATTATGTAGTAGAATACTAATATTATGCAGATTTTGAAGATCAAATTGCAGACAAAATGTTTTGAAAATTTTGCAGATGTCCAGGAAAGGTTAACCTTGTTAAAGCCATCTTTTGATGTTTCCTAGCTCCTAATGGGCTCACATTCCTTGGCCACTAGCGGAACTTAGGTGGCAAAATATGAGAAGCATGTTAGAGATAGACGGAAGCGGAACCACACTGCGGGCCAAGGGCCATTGATGGCTGGTCAAACCATGTCCCAGGAGGGAAGGTCAAGAGCCCACTGTGTCAGACCTTATGGAGCATCTTGTGACATTATTTCTATGATGGTTTTACAGTAGAGGAAAATGGGCATGGAAAGGCTAAGTAACTTGACCAGGGCCACATGCTAAGAGGCTGCACCAAGATTCAAATCTCAGTCTCTTTGACCTCAATCCCTGTAAATCCACCCACCCCTACTTATCCCCTAGAATTTGAGCTGCATTCTTACCCTGGTGGAGGGACCTGAGGCTGACCAGTCAGCTCTCCCTCCTCTGCAGCAGGAAGCATGGTGACCTGGTAGTGGCATTGTTTAGGTCTACAAAGCTGCATAAGGATGACATTAAGATTAGTCACAACCAGACCCAGTTCTCCTGTCTTGAGTTCTTACTCTGACAAAGGGAACACTTGAAGACCCACACATTATCTAGACTCTCAGGCATAGAATGAATGGATGAGAGTTACTTTTTCCCCAGTAAAACTAAACCAAGGAACCCAACCCCCCTCATCTTTTTACACTCTTTACCATCTCTGAACCCTAAGTGGCCTGGTTCAGACTAAGGCTAGTACTACAACTTCTTCTTGTGCATGGAATGTCACATGACCCACTGATTCAGAGACTGGCTGGGTGCCTGAGCTCTTTCTCTCTGCTTCCTCTTCTATCTCTTTCATGATATGGGGGCAAAGAGGTTCCTGGTGAGGAGGGAACAAGTTGCCCAATATACAGAGTCAAAAATAATTCTGCCTATTGAACTATCATGTCATGCACTGTTGCACTGAAACAATTTAGCCAATGGAGCTTATGACCGTCTTTTTGAACCTAGATATTTAAAAAAATTTTTTTTTGTTTGTTTACTAAGTCAAAATGTTATAGAGAAACTCATTAATTCAGGTGTCATTAGCACAGATTTAATACTGAACCAAATACTTACAAACTTTAGAATTTACTTCTTCCAATGAATTTCAGAACTATGGGTAGTTTTAGAACTATAAGTTTATAAAAACATCTTTACTTGTATTTATTTTGAGTCTAGACAAATAATGCTAGTTCATTCAAAGGGCTAAAAAGTTCTTTCCAACCCATTAATTTTGATGGTCACTGACCTTACACATTCTGAAATTCTGATATCATTTTTTATGAGGGTGGGTTTTAAAAGAAGAAAATGGCCTCAAGTTATTATACAGCATAAGGTCTCACAGTCTTAGTTGCCTGAATACTTAGAGGTAACCAAAACTGACCCCAGCTATAAACATCTGACATATGGCAGCTCCCACCAATCTAATGCTTTAGCTACTACTGCAGGTAGTGATTAACAATGAGCATGGCACCTTCATTCTCTTAGTTATGTTTTTTCTGTCTTAGATCATAATAATCTGTGGTTCATACTTTCTAGTACTTGGAGGGACATGTGGATGGAGGCAAAGAAAGCCAATCCTTAAATACCAAAAATTGTTCAATATTATCTAGCAAATGGATCACTGTGGACTCTTTGTGTATGTGTAGATATGTGTTCTCACATTTGCTATATTATGTTATGGTCAGTTTAACAATGGTTCTCAACCTTCTGGCCCTTTAAATACAGTTCCTCATGTTGTGACCCAACCATAAAATTATTTTCATTGCTACTTCATAACTGTAATGTTGCTACTGTTATGAATCGTAATGTAAATATCTGATATGCAGGATGGTCTTAGGCGACCCCTGTGAAAGGGTCGTTCGACCGCCAAAGGGGTCGCGACCCACAGATTGAGAACCGCTGGTTTAAAACAAATTCATTTCCAAATGATTTTGCCAAAGTATTTATATGATAAATGACTTCTTATATTAATAGCATCTTAATTGTTAAACATATATTTTATTACTCCTCATCTGTCTTCCCTAGTATTTCACTCAACATTAGTATTAAAACAAATCATATTTTAGATTATGTATCTGTTCTCTGAATAAGTTAGGTAGCAGGTAGTCAAATATCAACTCTAATATACTGTACTTTTTTCAAAGATGGTATTTTCATTTAAATATGGTATTTTATATGCATCTTATTGTAGATCATACATTCTGGATTTTCAAATGATTACTCTTCCCATACACTGTACTGATTGATGTTGCATTACAAAAGAAGAGTTTTACAACCTTGGCATTTGAAAGTCAAATGGATGTGTATATAAAATTACCATTTGTAGTTGCCTCTAAAACAAAAAAGTCAAGCTCATAGAAACAGAATAGAAAAGTGGTTGCTGAGGGCTGAGGGGTGGAAAAAATAGGGAGAAGCTGGTAAAAGGGTATAAACTTTCAGTTAGGAGATAAATATGTCTGAGGATCTAATGTATAACATGTTGATTATAGTTGGTAACACTGTACTGTATAACTGAAATTCACTGAGACAGTAGAACTTAATGTTCTCACCAAACATTTTTTTAAAAGGTAAATATGTGAGGTAATGGATGTGTTACTTAACTTGATGGAGGGAATTCTTTCACAATGTATATCAAATTATCGTATTGTACATTTTAAATGTCATTATTATTTGTCAATTATACCTCAGTAGAGCTGAAAGTATAATTTTTAAAATAACCATTTATAAATTACTATAAAATTACCACTTTTATCTGAAAACCAAAAGGAACTCACTCTCCTTCTGTTGTTTGAAGTATTTGAAAATGTTACTTTGGCCCTGTGCTTGTTGTCATGGATCGCCTCTAAAGCATGAATATTCTTCTTTCTCTGTACAGAACCCTAATGCTCATCCAAGGCCCACCTCCCAGGATTTGGCGGGGTTCTGGGACATGCTGCAGTTGTCCATAGAAAATATTAGTATGAAATTTGATGAACTCCATCAGTTAAAGGCCAATAATTGGAAACAGATGGATCCTCTTGACAAGAAGGTAGAACAATGTAGATTTTGTATGGTTCATTTAAAAACCTGCACAAACATTGGACAGTCTAAATAGGCTTCTGCATTCAGTCTTGCTGTTTACAATGTGAAATGGAGCTGACATCATACTAATTTCATTGTAATGACAATGTTTACATAGTAATCATTTGGGATATTATCTGTAATATGTTTCAGGCATATTTTTAAAGAAAAACCTGTCTTTGTGAATTGGAAAATTGGGAATGTGGCTTTTTTTTTTTGTTAATTAAACTTTAAGTTAAACCATTTTAGTCACTGGAAGGAACTGCCTCCATTTTGCTTTTTAAACTAAAATAAATGACATATTCAGTGCATGATTACATAGAGCAAGAGTTCAACTTCCTTACAGCCCTAGGATGTGTTTCTGAGGAAAATAAGCCCTGAAAGCTAACTGACTTTGATAATCATTTCATAAATATAGGAATAAAGAAACCACTGTTGTTCAAGTCTAAAAATATACACACCATCAAGTTTCACAGTAATCAAAAATGTTGGACTTTTTCCTTTATAAAAGAGTTTACTTTTGGTTTATTTGCCTTGGGGAATATTGCTCACTGGGTTCCTCATGCAACCGTTTAGAAATAAAGACTCAAATTTTTTACTTTAGTTAATAAATTACAATTTTCACATTGGACTATGGTGGTTCCACCAGGCTCACACAGGTATACAATGTCCTCCCTAGGCTGGGCTGTCATGCACCACTTTTGTAATGTTTTGCTTTCCTCTGGCCTGAGGTCAAATAGTTCCAAGAGATTCAACTACACAAATGACTCATGGTTATTCCCCTGAAGCACTGGTGGCCCTGACCTTTTCAGATCTCCTCACCTCTCAGAGAGCTCATGGCAATCCAGTCCATTCTGTTGCTGCCCATAGTATCAGGATTCTTAGGGTCAGTGGGCTCCCAGGAGAAATCCAGTCCCAGGGGACAGGAAAGCTACACTATCATCCTATCCCTAATTTCCAATTCTGTCACCCATCAACCTGAGGGTTTAGTGTTAAGCATCAAAGTACCATTGGTGTATATGTGGCCTCTCACTTGGGAAGCCAAACATTTGCACTTAATCTAGCTTGTTTTTTTAAATCTGTGTTTAAAATTGTCGGCTAGATAAGCTTTTGAATTGGTCTTATTTTTTTAAAAAAAACCACTACAGATGTACACACACATCCATCTAATTTCCCATTTGTTGATTTTTAAAAAATTATTGTTAAAATTTATAATGTACACAAATAGGAAAATATGACTGAAAATGATCAGTATTCATACTTTTAAAAATATACACGAAGTTGCTCAACAATGAAGATTTTTAAATGTCCAAACTGAGTGATGCTAAGAAATGATATATGTAACTATTGACATTCGCACAGTAAATCATTAGTTAACTTGATGTCTAAATCCTTACACACTTTGTCCATGATCAGAGCTTTTCATCGCCCCATGCACTTTAGGGGGTGAAAAAAATGAATGAGCACAATCAGAGTTGGCAGAATACTGTTTGCATTCTGTGCTTCGTTTTCTGTCCTCTGGGCCACCCAGACTCTCCCTTACACTGCCTGCGGGCCACTCCACCGCAATAAGTTTAACTAGGCTCCACCCATGCCAGCAAGGAGGGACCACTGTGACCAGCATGAGTGTTAAGGCACAAGGAATGCGCTTTGGAGAATCATAGACTCTACACTTTAAGATACTTTTCACATTTATGACACACTTCACATTTATTTACGAGGACCGAGGGTATTTTATTTAAAAGGAAAACATTCACATGGACCATTTCGTGGCCTCAGTTTATCATCCTTTTCATAAGAATCCTTTCTGGTCTAGATTTCCTTCTTTCCCACTGGCATTTTTTTTTTTCCTACTGAAGTCATGAGTGGCTTTTGTCTTTGCAATGGCATTTAAAAATACCTGTTTTATAGTTTGCTGTTGCTAAAGCAGGTGAACTCTTTCAGTCCCGTGTTAAGTTCTCACAATGTCTGTCCCTATGATTGGAATAGCTCTCTGGGCCCCGGAGTGCCATCCCAGCAGGATGTTTTAGAGCCGTTTTGGAGCTGAGTGTAGGAATTACCCATGTCTTCCCTCCAGGGTGACCCTGGAATGTATATTGCTGTGTGTTTGTGTGTGGTGTGCAAACGGGCGTAACTCACTGAGGCATCTACAAAGCTAAAGGGACACAGTCTTATCGTCTCTTCCTCTTCATTTGGCTATTTAGGTCTGGGTGGGTCTGGGGAGAGGGCGGTGATGCTTTTAAACTCTGAACCCAGCTCACAGCAGCTGCCTCGCCTCCTTAGAGGGGGTGCAGAACTCTAAGCTGCTGCTGCTGCCGCTGCAACCCTTGCCCACCTCTGGCCGCCGGAGGAGTCTGGAGCCTCCAGAGAGAACCACTAAATGTGCTGGGTGCGCAGCCTTTCAGCAGGGGGCCTTTAAGTACCCACAGCCTTTCTTTGGAGAGACCTAGTTCTGCAGTCCAGCCTCACCCTTGGCCTTAAGCTTACAGGTATATTTTTCCCCCGCATCTTTTGAATACCCAAACCAGAAAAATGAAGAAAAAGTTATATGCAGTGTGCAGATCAGAACTAACCACCCCTAGGTTTAAAAAAAAAAAAAAAAAAAAGAGTGTGTTCTAACTACTGACCTATCCCAGTTTCCCCCACGCTTGTCCTGAGAAGCTGTGTAATGTCCTGAACCTTCTGCTTTGATCAGGAGAGAAGGGCCCCTCCTCCAGTGCCAAAGAAGCCGGCGAAGGGCCCCGCGCCGCTGATCCGGGAGCGCTCGCTGGAGA
>NW_005360509.1:2206976-2235785 GCF_000412655.1 Myotis brandtii
CCCCCGGCCCCCTCCGCCTCCGAGCCCGTCTGTCTCTGAGCCCAGGGACTCCCACTGTCGCGGTGTCGTTGTCCATCTTGCAGGAGCCGCCCCCCAGGCACCCCTCTGCCCGGACCAGTTGGCCTATGTTATTCACTGAGCTTCGCCACCTGTACTGATGCGTCACCTGCCTCACCCGGATAGGCAGCTCTTTCTTTTCTTGGCAAAACCAAGCCCACCTGTGTAGAGATAGCCCCTTTAAGCCACCCGCCATCCTCAGTTCTCTCAAGCTAGTGTGTCCCTAGAGCTCAGCAATATAAAACCGTAGGGTATTTCAGAAATCCAGTATCACAGGGGGATCCTTTGGGACTTAACCGTCTTCCACGTGAAAGAAACTAGGGCTCCGACCCCCCTTTATTTCCCCAATGGTTATTATTTTGCAAAGCAGATGGAGCACTTTATTTCCAACCTCAGAAATCACGCCATCTCACCGGAATCCATGAGTGACAAACCAAGAGGGGACCGAGTTGGGCTGGGGGTGGGGGACCTGGATGTGTAGTGGGGAAGGGAGAAGCAACATCTGCGGGTGCTGGGCGTACCTGCACCACTCACAAACTGCCTCACTGATGCTTCATCAATCACTGCTTCAAATGTTTCAATCAGCAGAAGATTGTAAATTCGCTCTTTCAGGGAAATTAATCTATTCTGAAAGGCAATAAAATGAAGAAAGGCAAGGCAAAGGAAGCACTGAGAGTTTAAGATATACATAGGGATTTTTTTTTGTTCTATTATTAAAAAAAAAAATTTAGACCTGAAATGTTTCATCAACCTTTATTGTGTTATGTATATTATATTGTTGTGCAGTAGGGTCTTAAAGGGGAAAGTGTTGGTTCTATTAATTTGTTAGTGTCCATCCTGGGGAGCCTACCTAACACACCTATGTACGTACACATCTGCTTCTGAAGCGCTCTACATGGCAGCCAGGTGGTTTTCGGAGAAGAGTTTGGATTTTCCCATCATCCCCTTGAATGCTATACGGCCATCTCTTTTAACCTGTTAGTTCATATTGCTGACATATCTCTTCCTTTAGTCTTCTCTCACTATTCCATAGAGTCCGATCATCCCCTAGCATAAGGATTGTGTCCCACGTCAACCCAATAAAATAAATTTTCTACCCCAATAGACATGCCTCATTCCAAAGAGCTGCCACTCCTCTTGAAGTCCCAGGTAGTGAGAAAAATTTGACTTGCAACGTTCAGCAACCACAAGGAGAGGGGAACAGTCACGACGCACAAACACTGAAAGATACCCAGGCTTTTGGCAGAGAATGTTGATTTACATTTTTAGTCATGCTGGATGGGCAGTCTGCACTTTGCTGAAGTTCTCCGTAAATGCCCTTATTCATAGCAGTCAATACATTTAGACTATGGGGATCTTAAAGTATCACTGGCGTTCTTACGTCCAGCTCCCACCCTAAAGTATTAGAAATTACCATTGAAAAATGAAAGACTTCTAAAAACATACATCAAATACGCTTGCACCAGAGAAGCTTTTTCAAAAAAACACACTCGCATCGCCAGGTGCTAATTTAATTTTATTTCTGAAATTAAGAGAGGTGATGGGTTCTGGCAACAACTATTTTCATGGACATATTCAAAAACCACTAGGGAATTCGCTACCTCTCAGAGCCATCGATGCTTTGAGCTATCTTTATAAACAGGGCACAAATGTTTACTGCTGTGGTTTACAAGGGCTACTAACTTATCTCAAAACAAACTTTTAACTAGGGTGAACAAAGCACCTTGAGTGCTTTGTAAAATTGGAGCATACAGAGATTTTGAGCTTCAGGTGTTGCTGGTTCTAAAAAGAATACATCTTTTATTTACTTTCTAGCAGCAGTGGAAGGTCACACAAAATTTGCATCAAGTAAGGCCAACTGCCACCTTGGGTAGCCTATGGTCACATTCAGTCCTGCAAATGACATGGAACTTGCAGATTAACGTGAAGGAAGTGGTATCCATTGGAAAACCCATGTTCCCAACAACAGCTCTGTGCCCTGAGGTAGAGATAAGATTTGGAGTAAGAAATAGATTTCTAATACGATTCCAGATCATCCTACAATATTTTCTTTGGAAACTGGTTTAGCCCAGGATATTTTAAAGAGAGACAAGAGAAGTCCTATTTATCTTGTCCGTGTGAGAGGTATTTGTATATTCATAAGCTATTTTTGGTAAGAATTTTAAATCTTTTAGCTAAATGCCTACAGGCATCATGACCTTTGCCTTCCTTCAAATCACAAATTGTACAAACACTTTATAAAGAGCTAATTATTGATGTTAAAACGTGACCCCACATCAAGCGGCTTGTTAACCACTTGCCCCCTTTAATTGACATCCATGAGCATAACCTTCGTTACATTGTTCTTTTTGATGTATTTGTAGAAATGTTTCTTAGTTCATAATGGAAAATGTATGTACCCTGAAAAATTACTTATTTTGTTTAACTTTGGTACAAAGATGTTTGGGCATTTTCTTGGGGAGGGGGGAATTAAAAAAGAAGTTTGTCTCCCGCATCAAAAAAAGTTCAAAGAAATTAAGTATTTATTATATTTTTTGCAGTTGTTTCCATACAATTCACATAACCTTTTTGTAAAGAGAGATGAAGAAATGGATTAAAGATTTTTAATATTTGAAATGGTAAATAGAACTAATTTATTTGTAATATATTTCTGTTATTTATAGATGTTTCCTTAATGTTTTACTGTGCATTACCACTTTAATTTAAGCCTTATCCTTGTGAATTTACAATTTCTTTTTTAAAACATGTCTAGATGCATATTTTAAATAACTGGAATGTAAATCACTAGCATATCTGAATTCCCAAATGTAATTTTTAAAAATTATTTTGGTTTGAAAAAAAAAAGGATTCATTTGAAAGCCTTCTGATGGAGGGATGGGGAACATTTTTATGGATTTATGAATTGGAATTTCATAGGCTTATCTACTTAGATTGTGTGTGAACAAAAAAATTGTAAATAGATGAATGTTTCCCATAATGTAAAAAGATGAAATTAATAAAATAATTAATGCACTGCTTTCAGGTCTGCATGTTTTCACTACAGAGTCCTGCTTCTTCCAAGATATAAGTAATTGCCTTTGGGGGGAATAATTAAGCAATAAAGAAGCACCTCCTTGTAGCTTTCATTGTAACAGCACGCAGTGCTAGTCCCTGTTGAGCCAGGGGGTAGACCTTGTATCCCACAGAAGGGACTGAAATACTGAAAACTAAAAGTCACGTTACCATGATGATCACACACAGGTCAAAGTGTCAAGTCAAAAGCTGTATATTTTATGAAAGCAGTTATTAGCCTCTCAAACTTGTGCAGCTCTGTATATATCTCAGCCACTTGAATTTCTTTGCAAACATTTCATCAATTTTGTTTTCTACACAGTCCGCCAGGGTAAGAAAGGTCAGAATAATGCTTTGCGGTTCTCAATTTATCCTTGCGGTACTGAAAAACTGTGCTCACTGGTTTAGTGATTTGCCCCCTGTGACATAATTATTAAGGAATAGATTTGAGTCCCAAGTTCAAGCCTTCTTTCAGCCTTCAGTGGGGTCTCTATCGTGCTTCCAACATTTAACATTGGTAATTATTTGTCACTGTTGATTTTGTCTGGGGTTTAGTTAGGTTATATCCACAAACCTGACTCCATATACACAAAAATACAGATTTATCAAAAAAGAAAGTAAATTGCAGTATTTTATGAAGTGAACTTGCAATAATCTGAAAATGCTGCAGCTCTGAAGAAACCTATATCCACAGTGCTTCCTCCCCACCGAGTTCTTGGGCAAACCCATCCACCTTAGATGCAACAAACTTGGAAACTGTTAAGCAGATAAGCCACTTTTTCTGATTTTTATACATAAGCAAAACCATGCCAGTCACCAAAATAACACAACGTACTTTTGAAACGGCTTCAAGAGTTTGAAGTGGCTGGATCCTCGTGAGGCAGCAAAGATCTTATTACTTTGTTCATGCACTGACTATTCCCAAAGTCTCAACTGTGATTACAGTGTTTGCCTTTAACAAATTATTTTTTAAGTTTTTATTTATTGATTTGAGGGAGAGAGGGAGAGGGAGAGAGAGAGAGAGAGAGAGAGAGAGAGAGAGATTTGTTGTTCCACTTGTTTATGCATTCATTGATTGATTCTTGTATGTGCCCTGACCAGGAATCAAACCCACAGCCTTGGCATATCAGGATGACACTCTAACCAACCGAGCTACCCATCCAGGGCCTGACAAATTAATTATTTTATTTTATTGGGCTCCTTAACCATTTCAGTCAATCCCCAAACAGAATGAGTTAAGTTTTTGCATGTGGAAATTTGAATTTCAGTGAAGCAATTTCCCACGTTACAGGGTTCACCCCCCCAAAAAAATGTAGTTTCATTTTTTATAGAAATTGAACAAAATTGTTTGTTCTGAATATGAATATATTTTTATATCTTTGAAATCCTCCCCCCCAACCCCCGTTGAAAATATAAATGGATTTTGGTTTAAATAAATGACATTGAAAAATTACAGTGTCTGAATGTGTTCATTCTCGGATGCCACCATAGATCCTAAAGGGTGCTGAAATTGACCTCAGGTTTGCTGGCTGTTTGACTTTCAGCTGCTAAGACAAGATTAGGTCCGCTCCTTTTAGAAACAGAAACTAGTGGCCCTGTTTGAAAACTGTCTCAGGGTCCTAACTCACGTCTTAGTAGAAGTTTACAGAATACTGTAGGTCTTACATTCCTCTGCAAAGCACTCATCATCTCCCCTGAAGCAGAGAGAGAAAATAGCTTCCTGCTTCCTGGTCCACATGCTTTCCTCAGGGCTCACTGCTGGCCCTGGGAAGCCATCAGCAGATAACCACAAGAATGTGGAGCCCCGGTGCCATTCCTGACTCCTGGGTCTCCGTGGAGCCAAGTCAATGCATTATCTCCATGTCTTCTGTGAAAACGAGCCCAAGCCTGACTTTATAAAAAATGCCTGAAAGCAAGAAAGTGTTTTAACAAACACCAGAAGTCAAGCTCTGCTGTAGTTTTCAGTGTATCCTTGCAGTCCTGAAACACTGTGCTCACTGATGTTTAGTGAACTGTTGCTATTCGATGCACCACATGTTTTCACTAGTACAGATGAAGATTGCCATTCTCCTCTGCACACTTCTAGCCCGCCTTCTGTGAGAAGGATCTGCTAGTTTCCTCCTTTCAGATTACTTGATAGGTAAATCAACACCATGAGGGAGCTTCTATTGAGGTCTCAATAAAGAGATTCATCCATAGAACAACTCTCCCTTTCACCTTGGAAAGGAGGAAGGGGGAAACAAATAGAGCTTCGGTTTTCCCTTCTGTTACATCGGTGGGAAATGCATTCTTCCTGTTGACCCTAAGGAGGAGGTTATGAACAACAATTTTGGTTTGGTAGCTTTTCTAATGCTTTCACTGCTGCTGGAGGCCAATGCTCTACAAAGAGAAAATATTCCCCCAGAGCTAGCCTTCTGAGATTTGGACACATAACCATCAATTAATGATACCTTCCTTGGTTTTTTTGTTTGTTTGTTTGTTTGTTTTTAATACATGTTATTGGTTTTTTACAGAGAGGAAGGGAGAGGGATAGAGAGTTAGAAACATCGATGAGAGAGAAACATCAATCAGCTGCCTCCTGCACACCCCCTACTGGGAATGTGCCTGCAACCAAGGTACATACCCTTGACCAGAATCGAACCTGGGACCCTGCAGTCCGCAGGCCAATGCTCTACCCACTGAGCCAAACCGGTTAGGGCTGCCTTCCTTGTTTTGAGGGCTTTCAAGCCCAATCCCACCAGCAGTTTCAATTATGAAAAGTAAGGAGAAACATCTAAGGGGTTAGATAATAATACTGTGGATGGCCCATTCAGTGTATTCTAAACATCTCTCCAGATTAAAATAATGATATTCTACTAACTAAAAAAAGGAGGGCCTATTTTTAAGGGTTTTGGTTTTAGGGTTAATCTCTTTCTATGGGAGATGTTTACTTCTGTCAGTCAGTAACACTAAAAAACCCTTTTAAGGGTTTTAAAAAAATCTCTTTAATCCTCACCCGATGACATGGTGACATGTTTAGAGAGAGAAAGGGAGGGAGAGAGATAGAAACATTGATCGGCTGCCTTCTGTATGTGCCCTGACTGGGGATCAAACCCACAACCCGGTATGTGCCCTGACCAGGAAGTGAACTGGCAACCTCAGCAACCTTTTGGTGCATAGGATGATGCTCAACCAACAGAGCCACACTGGCTGGGCTGTCAGTGACACTTTTAAAAATCCCAGCTATGTCACATCATTTCCTTTCTAGAATAAGGTTCTTTGCAACCTCAGCCGATGCAGGGTCTGTCTATAATTCCAAGTGTGAGAAGCAGATCTCAACGGCAGAACTTGAACAAAGGTGAGAAGGAGAGAGGTTGAATAACTTACCCTTAGATTCCTTTCTGGTTTGATTTAATGGAACACATTCACTGAGAGCCACCCCTCTCCTTGGCTTGCGCAGGGAAGAGAGCTGCCTTTACTGCCTTCCCTGGCCGGGGCCAACCTTTTCTGTTCTCTGCAGCCTGGTCCCTGCAGAAGCAGTATCTGGGAGGCCTGGTGAGCGTGGCACTTTCAACATTGAGCTTGACAAAGGGGAAAGAGCAACTCAAGGGCTCTGGGATTGTTTCTTATGGTAGTCAGCAAGGCAATGAGTCAGAGACGATTGAAGGGGGATCTTTTTCAGGATGCTGATGTCTTTTTGTCCTGGCTTGGGTTGGTGCACCAAGGATCCCTTGACCAGCAGGTTGTTCAAAATGAAGTCTTTACAGAGAGAGTGAAAAATTGATCAATAGTTTGGAAAATTGGAACAGTGGAGAGAGGTTAGCCCAGGAAAATGAGGATTTCCAAACTGAATGCCAGCGGGGGTTAAACACTTGTGACTAGCGGTGAAGTAAGGAATAAATATTCAGACAAGTCTGAGTAAGTCTGAAGATAAAGAAAGAAAGTAAAACACGCTGCTAACGCGGACCCAAGATGTTTTGGCATCGGACTATTCAGGATCTGTCAGTGGCTGAGTCATGGTGTAATTGTGCTCAAGGGCACTTCACTTTCAGATAGGCCATAAGGAGGCCAAGGACCAGCTTTCTTCTAGCAAAGGCAACACATTAGAATTGGGTTAAATATCCAACTAGAGAATGTGGGTTCAATATTACGGAAATGCTTCCCTAAAGAATATATGACGTCTTGACTACCCTGAAAAACTTGACACACTGTTCCAAGAGAAGTCATTATGAGAACTGAGTCACCAAAGGATCCTTACGAAAGAGGGAAAGTCCTCCATCCTCTTGGTATTTAAATGTGTTTATTAGATAATGCATACAGTAAAGACAGGTCTCCACACACGCACACACACCCCCACATACACGCACACCATGATTCCTGTTGGCTTCAGCCCAAAGTGAAGAATTTCCCACCCGGTTTCTGTCTGTGACCCCAGATCCATGAGCAGAGAGGATCCAGGTGGGAGAAAACCAAGGCAAAGCGAAACGCCCCCACACACCCCAACAGAAACACTCAGGTGTCATTCTGATTGTACTGTTCTGTCTTGGTGTTAGGTAGGAAAGCATTGCCATACTCTTAGGAGACATTTACAATTACAGGATGTCCCCCCAAAATGCAAACACACACTTTAACAGGTGATTCTCTTACATTTTGAAAATGAAATGTATTTTAATAAACACTGCCTTTGTAATCATTCAAAGTGTGTATACATTTTGGGGACACCCTGTATTGCCAGCATTTCTCTGAGACACTGGACTGACCCTCTCATCAGCCTCAAAATTGTGCCATGAGTGGGCCTGACTGTCCAGCAGGGGCAGGGCTATTCTGTAAGTGAGAAAGAGCTCAGGTTACGGGGCCAGACTGCCAGTGTTTGAATCCTAGCTTCACCACTTACTAGCTGTGTATTTGGGGCAAGTTACTTAACCATTCTGTACCTCAGCTTCCCTATCTGTACAATTAGGATGAAACCAATACTTACAGGGCTGTTGAAAGGATTAAATAAATATATATAAAGCTCTTGCCCTGGCCAGTGTGGGTGAGTTGGTTAAATGTCAACCCATGCACCAAAAGGTTGCCGGTTTAATTCCTGATAAGCACATGCCCAGGTTGTGGGCTCCATCCCCAGTAGGGGTCATGCAGAAGGCAGCCAATTGATGTTTCTCTCTCTCCCTCTCCCTTCCTCTCTATAAAGTCAATAAAAACATATTTCAAATATATATATTAACACAGTGAGTGCCTGGCACATGGTAAGAGCTCAAATGTTCACTGTCATCATCATCACCATCATTACATGTTTACATTTACTGAGAAAGTACCTTGTGCCCTGGCTGCACTATTTTATGTGCATTCCATAACCCTATGAGACAGTCATTACAATAAGTTACTGAGAGATTAAGGAGTATCGCAGAGTCATTGGTAAATGGCAGAGCTAGTATTTGAATCCAATATAACTCCAAATCCTTTGTTTATATGTGTGTGATTTGTGCAAGACAAAGCAACTTATCTGCCATTTTCCACACCATTTAAAAAAGTTAGTAATGTATTATTTCAGAACATTATGGTCCACCTACTATCCTCAGTGACTCCACAGCATTCTGTTTTATGGATGAACCATTAGACCATTAGACACTACTTAGCCCCCCCCCCCCCATTTATTGATGGACATTTAGGCTGTTTCCACTGCTTGCTATGACAAACAAAATCTGTGGTGAAAATCATTTTACAACATATCTTCAGTACATATGGAAATGTGTCTATAGGTTATATTCCTAGACAAATAGACATGAACTTTTGTTTTCAAATATTGCCAATTGAGGTGGAAATCAAGGTGAGGTGGAAATCACCAAGCATGTATGAGTTTTAGCACCTATTTTTGCAAAAAAAAGAAACAAGGCATTAATAAAGTAAATTCAGAGCCATACTTAAAAATACAATCAGTGGTTACAGAGTTGGCCTGTGGACTGAAGGTTCAAGGGTTTGATTCCCGTCAAGGGCATGTAGCTCGGTTGCAGGTTCCCCAGTCCTGGTAGGGGCCCTTTTGAGAGACAACCAATCTAGGTGTCTCTCTCATGTTGATGTTTCTCTCTCTTTCTCCTCTCTCCTCCCTCCCTTCCACTCTCTCAAGAAATCAATGGAGAAAATATCCTCAGGTGAGTATTAAAAACAAAATACAACAACAAAAAATCTAGGCATCTTCTAGTTGGCTTTAAAAAAAGAAGGGGAAGATAAGGGTGTCTATAAATGTGGTGGTGAGTTTTTGTTTGTTTTAATTATTTTTTAATATATATTTTATTGATTTCAGAGAGGGAGAGAGAGAGAGAGAAACATCAATGATGAGAGAGAATCATTGATTGGCTGCCTCCTGCACGCCCCCACTGGGGGAGGGGGTTTAAACTCAAACTTGGGCTTGTGCCCTGATCGAGGAATCAAATCGTGACCTCCTGGTTCATAGGTCAAAGCTCAACCACTGAGCCACACTGGCTGGGATATAGTGGTGGTTTTAATGCAGTCTTTTATGTAAATCCCAGAGCAAAGATGCTAGAATTCAAAGAAGGAATAAATATATAAAAGTCTAATATGCAAATTGTCCCCTCAAGAGTTCGACTGGGAGACCGGGAGTTGGATTGCTCACTATGATGTGCGTTGACCACCAGCGGGTGGTGTGGAATGAAGGAGCCCCAGCCAGCAGCCAGAAGGAAGGCCCTGGCCGGCAGCTGGCAGGCCCCAGTCGGCCCTGATCACTGGCCAGGCCTAGGGATCCTACCCGTGCACGAATTTCATGCACTGGGCCTCTAGTAAGTATATATTAGCCCCAGGGTATAAACTTATCCAGGAATTGGGACTATGTCATTAACCTCAGAGGACAGCCTAAGAAGAGCCTCCTGCAGCAGGTCCAGGCTCACCATGGGGGTCCAAGCCAGGACTGGGAGCAGAGCCTAAGCACTTAGAAGGTTAGTAGGTTTATACCACAGGACACCAATTCCTATTCCTGGTATTTCATTTATTTCTTATTAGTTTTTGGTGTGTGCTTTTTTAAAAAAAGTAAAACTCCACTTCTAAAAAGGCTTAAAGACAATTTACAGAAATAAAACATAAAGTATTGAACAATTTTTAAATGAGAAAAAAAGAAAATTGATAGATTAAGTAACTTCACCAAGGCAAGGTCCCAGGTCCCCAGGGTCCTGAGTGGTGGGGAATGAATACTACAATTCTTCACAGGCTCCCTGATAGCCAGGGCAATGTGGTCAGCATTTTTTAGTTTGTCTTCATTTGGTTTGGAGACACCACAACTTTGAAAGCTCCTTGTATGCTCAAAGAACTACCAACAAGATTCTGCATGCATTGCAAACCTAATGTACAGAGCAGGACTGCCTTGCAAATCATAGCACTGACAAGTGACACATAGCACGAAGTACACCTACTGTGTCTTTAAAACCAACCTTACTGTATTTAACTGGCTCAATTGATTTTTGGTTCTTGGCAAACAAACGGTCTCGGATGAAGATAGAGTCTAACATCCTTCCTGAGTCCAAAATCCTTTGGAGCTCAATCAAGAATGTGTCCTTCCTTCTATGAAGTAAGCAATATGTCAGTGGGTACGTTTTTTCTTTTCTTTTCAAGTAGACGTCTTGACAAAGAAGTCCTCCTTTTCCTGTTCAGACAGACCCATATCAGAGTGTGTGACTTTATAGACCTATCTATAATAATAAAAGCATAATATGCTAATTAGACCAGACATCCTTCCAGATGTCCTTCCTTCTGGACAAAGCCACAGCGGGCTCGGAGGCTGAAGCAGAGGCGGCAGAGGCCCCTGGCTGCGGCGGCCGGCGAGGGCTGGGGCCAAGGCCCTTGCATGAATTTCTTGCATCGGGCCTCTAGTTTGTCTATAAACATGAACTCTCATTTCCCAGACACATCCCTTTGACAGCTAAAAGTTACAACCCTTCCCACCCAGCCTTCTCCTGCTGCTCCTGGGCTGGCTGGAAGGCGGAAGACACTGCTATCCCTCAGGGCTGGCGCCACCTAATAACACCCAGGTTTGAGCTACCACCTAAGGGCAGTTCATAGGCAAACTGTCCTGTGCCTTTTAACAAACATTAGGACAGAGGATTCTTCCTCAGTGTGGGAAAGCACACAGAGAACTGCACAGAGCAGCTTTGATTCTGAGGTCTGGTTAATATTTCATCTCCAGACCTGGAAAGACTATGCTTTGATATTGAATTTAAACTACCATTTCTTTTTCTTTTTTAAATTGATTTGTGGGGGTTGGGGGTGAGAAGAGAGAGAAAGACTTGTTTGTTCCATTTATTTACCAACTCACGGGTTGCTTCTTATATGTGCCCTAACCCGGGATGAAACCCGAAACCTTGGCATATGGAGACAACCCTCTAACCAATTGAGCCCCCGCAACCTCTCCCCCACCCCACCCCCATCCGGGCCAGGCAAAGCACCATTTCTTTATTACATGTAAAACACTGGGCTGAGCTGCTCCTACCTTCCAAATAGTAGCCACATTCCACTGTTTGGAAGGTGGGGAAAAGGGAAGAGGACAAATACAGCAAATACCAAAGAAGCAAACCAAATGAAAACTTGAAAATTAGCCAAAAAATTCTGCCCTTTACAAAATACATTAAGTGGTTAATTGGAGAGAGTGAGGCAAAGATTTATAGAAGGTGGGGTTTGCCTTGCAAGCTTTTAACAGCCCTGAGAACAATGGTACTCAAACTTCAGTATTCTTAAGAATCACTTAGCCTAGCCTCCCCTGCAACTCTGCACCCAGCAGATCCTAACTCAGTGAGTCTGTTCAGAGAGCCAATCAGAATTTCTAACAAATTTACCCCATGGTGAGTCTGATGCCAGAGTCCACAGGCCAGCCTGTGAGAACTGCTGGACAGCAATGGTCTTCAATCAGGGAAGCTTGAAGAAATCAGACTAATGACATTAGGGTGTTTGTGTGCAGCGGAGGTTGAGAAGCCCCCTCTGTAGAGGTATTTTTCAGCTGCACGACCATGGGCAGATCACTTGCTGTCTTATAGTCCATTTGGGCTGCTACAATAAAAATACCAAAGACTGAGTGGCTTGAACAACATTTATTTCTCACAGTTCTGGAGGCTGGGAAGTCCAAAATCAAGGCCCCGGCAGATCCAGGGCCTGGTGAGGACCTCTTCCTGGTTTGTAGCTGGCCACCTTCTCGCTGTATCCTCACAGGCCTAGAGAGAGAGCCTGTCCCTTCCTCTTATAAGAACATGAATCCCATCATGAGGGCTACACCCTGATGACTTCATCTAAAGCTAATTACTTCCCCACATATCTGAAATGTTACTAAGTGCTCTATGGAGTGATTTGCCCAACGTTGAATTTGTATGAACGTTTTATGATCCAGGAAATGCCTGTATTAAGCTAAATCTGCCAATACTTTAGAAATGATAAGGCATTTCCCTAGGGATTGGTCTTATTTGATTTGCCCAATAAGGTAACATCACAAGCATAGGTTTTACCATTGATCAGTCTTACCCTAGTTCAGGAGCTGCCCTGCCTGGGGGTGTAGGAGTTGGTGGGGGGTGGGGGGGGACACACAGAGCAGACTTTGTTTGGGGCTTTATCTGCAAAGTAAGCCATGGGCGGTGTGCCTGCAGCTGGAGGAACAGCTGTCCTGACACCTCAATAGCATAGGAGGGTGATTCTCTCTAAAAGGGAGCCCACTGATCAGGTGTGCACAGTGCTGAGTACGGGCTTGACTTGAAGGCTTCCATCTACCCTTCTCTTCTACCTCCACTCAACACCTCTCATCAGCCACCCCTATCATCTCCAAGGCCACAAAGCCCCATCTCCCTTCCCCTCCCCACTGCAGCCCTGGGGACTCACCTCAGCACCTCCTCCCACTTCCCCTCCTCACTCATTAGTCTGGCAGTTCTCTCTTCATCCTATTGGTGTGGCCTAAACCCTATGCCTTGCTGTTTCTTCTCTGCCTTTAATTCTCAAAAAGTGTACCCTCAGCCCTGGTAGGTGTGGCTCAGCTGGTTGGGCATCGTCCTCTGCACTGAAAGTTTGCCTGTTCAATTCCCAGTCAGGGCATATGCTGGGTTTTGGGTTCGGTCCCCAATAGGGGGCGTGCAGGAGGCAGCTGATGGATGTTTTTCACATTGATGTTTCTCTCTCTCTCCCTTTCTCTTACTTTCTCTTTTTAAAAAGTGTACTTTCAGAGTAAAACCAACGAGCACATGAATGTGTCTTTCTCTTCACATTGCTTCCATCACTCTCCTCATGGTCCTCAAGGCCTGTGGTTGGTTGCCTTGGGCTGAACACAGAAGAGGCTGCACAAAATGTGTAGAAAGACAGCACAGAAAGTCCTCTTCTTTCTCCACATGGATAAGTTTTGTTGCCGCCATTTACATAGGAAGAGACTGAGGTGCTGAATGATAAGTGACTTGTGCACGATCACAGCCAAGCCATCATACACAGCTACACTGGGAGCAGGCCTGCCGACCCACACACACGTGGGCAGGGAGTATTTTACTCCATCAGGCTGTCTGCTCAGAGGCCCGCCAACTAATATATCGTGTATGTGTAAACCTAACTTTCTTACCAACAAATGAGGCAACAGGCAGAACAGAGTACAATACTGGCTAAGAGCTGTGTGGGAGTTCATTCAGCCCAGAATTCAAATCTCGACTCTGCCAGTTACCAACTCCATGATCTTGGACAAGCTCCTTTATTTAGCTTGCTGAGCCTCAGTTTCTTTGTCTGCCAAAGACAAATAACTGTACACCTATTTTACCTGCTTCATAGATTGTTGTGAGGATTCAGTTGGATGACATGTTACTTAGAAACATTCAGAAGGGTCCTGGCTGACAGTAAGCATTCAATAATTGCTACCTTAAAAGTTTTTCAGTAGAAGAAGTTTTGAACTTTTGCTTCTTAAGCTGAAACCCTTTAGCTACATCTTAGATTAGCTACTAAATCCAACAGCTTTTAACCAGTTAAACAGGTTACTTCATGGTGTTCATTTTTTCTGCATTAGTCATGAAGACTGGATGCCAAATCACTCATTTTTCCCCTAACATTTTTCAATGTAAAATTTCAAACACACAGCCAAATTGAAGACTCTTAAGTGAAAACCCCAATATTTACCTACTACCCAGATTCCACTATTAAATTTCACTGAAATTGCTATATCATCTATCTATCCATTATCCATCCTCTCTCCAGTCATCAATCTATCTTTTTTTTTAAATGAATTTCAAAGAAAATTATGGACATTCCCTTTGAATACTTCAGTATACTTAACATAACTGGAATTTAATGTTTGTTTGCATTTTTTATCACTGAATTTTGAGTTAAAAGGTACATTGGAGATCATTCTGTCTCACTCCCTTTATTCCACAAATGTAGAAACTCAGCCAGCACATGTCTCTGGAAATGGCACAGATGTGCAATGGACCCTGTGCTTGGTTTACACTCTGCTGTAACCATCTTAAAATTCTTAGTAAGTGTATTTTTGAACTTGTGTTTGTAAATGAAGTCCAGTGGGACAACAGTGGATATGCACGAGGAGAGGCCATACACATCATATGTCCGTAGCTATTCCTTGCTGCCTCACTCTCATATAGCTGTCCCCATGACCATGAGCACAAGATTCCGGAGGACCCACGAGAGATCCCCACTGGAGATAGTGGGAGATCAGCAAGACTTCAAAGCAGGTTCCAGGTGCTGGGTCTATAACTGAGTAAGTACCAGTAGAGGTGCTGACAGCCCCAAGAAGCCATGCTTTCCATTAAAACCAGAAAGAAAGCAATGATATTCTAAGAAATATGAACAAACAAGAAACCCTTTTGTACTTTTTCTTGCTCTTGCTACTTCTCTGTATTAGCCAACTACTTATGCTGAAAATGGTAACATAAAAGGAAAGGGAAAAAAAGGATAACCCATAATTCCTTCTTTTAGTCCATCCTTAGTAAGCAGAAGGTAATGTTAGTAGGGTATAAGCATATTAAGAAGTAAAAAAGAAAACACAAATAAACAAGTTTATGCAGCCTTTCCACTGTTCTAGTTAGAACAAAATGTATACATATGTACAAGTTACGAAATAGAAATTGTGTAATTTGGATGATTCCACATATTCTCTCATACTTCCATTTAAAACTGGTATTGCACAATATAAAGATGAGCAGTAAAAATTAATTTCATGCTAATAATTCAAAATTGTAGTTTTCCTTTACATAAAATAGCATTAGATAGCAAATAGAAAACCCCATGACAAGTCAACAGAAAGGGGAAAGCTTTACATTTTAGTACCCTTAAGGGTACTTTTTTCCTGTTTCTTAAAGTGCCCACATGTGTATTTTGCACTGGGCCCTGGATGGAGCCTACACACCTGTATCTGAAAGCCTCTGGCCAGGAGATTCTGGTGCAAGCCAGAATATAGAACCTGGGCTCTGTTTCTACCCATCTGCTCCCCCACCTCCTACCATCCACCCGGCTCCTCTCCACTTTTTTCCTAATGGAATCCAGAACACAAAGTAAATGTTCTCTGTGCACAAACGTTATCTGCTCTGCATAGCTGCTGCTCTCTCTCAAGTAAGACACTATTCTTCAAACATCCTTCATTTTAAAGCATGCAGTTGTCCAGCTACTCTGAAGGAACAGCTGTTTTAAAGCTCTGCATTCTGACTTCAGAATTTACATGCTTTCCTTCCTTGGAGTCATAAGGTCCTTTCCTATCTGGTTTCCAAATAGCCCCCCTTGACTTATGTTTATAAGTACAGTCATTTTCCTAGTCAATTACAGGTTTTCCTGGAGCTCTGTCAAGAAATCCCCCAGGTCCTTGAGATCCTTTCATCTTCAGTCTCCAATGAAGAACATCACACCTGGTCTTGACAGGGCTGGCCTGGCACTCTCCGGCAACCAGGCACAATGTCCCCCCTCTTCTGGCATCTTCTCAACAGCAGTACCCCATTCTGTGCCCCCCGATATTCTGCTCTCTGTCAGCTGGTTCCTCTTCCCAATTCCCATGAATTATATCTGAACTAAAGCACTTAGACTCTCCAACTTAGTATTTTAACATAGACTGCTCTCTTCCCTGGACAGAGAGTCATCCCTCGTTTACAATCACCCTTTTGATAGTTGTGTCCAAAGAAAGAAGTCATTTCCTCATTTGGAGAATACTAAATGTCATCATTTGGAGAATACTGATGATCAGTATTTTATAGAACTTTTATTGATTTCAAATGATCACACTGTTATTGGATCTATATGAATTATTATCTATGTCCTTAGAGGTTTAAAGCTTTCAGAGACTGAAGAGATCATCTAATCCAACCCTTTGTTTTGCTGGTGAGAAAACCAGTTTAGAGAAGTTAGCAGTATGTTGGCCTAGTATTAATACTTAGTTCCTCTGAAGCTAAGCTCAGTGCTCTTCCTTCTATATCAGGTGGCAGCTTCAGTCTCCAATGAAGAGCATCACACCTGGTAAGACTCTCTGGGTTGGTGGACGCACCCACATGCAAGGAGGGTGGCACACTCCAGGGCCATGGGGACAGAAGCTCCTACACTCAGGACCCTTCTGGATCTCACCTCTTCACCTGGCTGCTTATCTGTATCCTTCACAAAATGTCCTTTGTAATAAACTGGTGAATGAATAAAAAAGGGGATAAAGATAGAAAAAGAGAGAGTAAAGAGCGAAGAAAGGAGTTGAAGGAAAAACATTTTCCTCGAGTAACTAGGGAATGAGGCAAAAGCAAAGCTCCGAGAACAGACAAATGAGATTCTATTAAATCAGGCATTGTTCCTCGTACAAGACTGACTGTGATATATGATAAATATTCCCTGGAGTATAAAACAAATAAATGAGGAATCTGAGGATTGGAGAGGTCAAGTAACTTGAAAAGGTTAAGAGATGAACTCAATTTTCTCATCTTATCCACATGATCCCTAAAAGTCCTTCTACCTCTAAAAGGGGGGTGGGGGGGGGGGAAGAAAGGAAAATATATACCTATTTCTGCTCCATACTCATAATAAATTTGGCATCTTTTACAAGAACAGAAAAAGAACTCACAAAAGACAAATTGAGATGTCTTCACAGCATTCCACTGAAGTGTGCCCAGAGGGAGGAGGCGACAGCAAATCAGGGCTCTGAATACTCATCCCTTTAGTAACTAAGAACTGGTGTTCTTTTGAAATTTGCAGAAATGATGCCAGTGCTGAAAATTCAAACAGCTTCATTTGAGAGAGATGAGGATTACCTAGTCTTCAGCATAAGTGTCACCACTGGCTCCAGCCTACATTTCTGAAGCCCTCACCTCACTTTCTTGTATAAACATCCTAGAGGAGAAGGAAGATGGAGGAAAGGAACTGAACTGCTGCTATTGTAAGAAACTGGAGAAAGGCAGGTTGGAGGTGGGAAGAGCAGGTGGGGCCAGGGCCTGGAAGGACAAGATCAAAGGCTGAAACTGGATTAGGAACATTCACCTGCCAGGTGGCAATGTGGAAGCAGAACTCTGAAATGGTAGGTGTATAGAGCGAGGACCTTCTATCTCAACAAAACACATTTGTAGGCCAATCTGCTTTGCTCTAAAATTTTTAGAGTTTGCACTTTGTTGCCTCACTTAATCCTCTCAACAACCTTGAGATTTAGGTATTTATTCTTACCAAATTTAGAGATGAAGACACCCAGGCTTACAGATGCCAAATAACTTGCTTAAGGCTACACAAGTCCGGTTCCCTTTTACCTATGGCCCCTCTTATTCTAAAATACCACCCAATGCATTGTAAAAATAAGGCTTTTTTTAGAAATCCTAATACAGGTATGAAATCCTGGAGGACAAAATTATATAATTATATGGGCCTTGAAAGAGCAATAAAGCCCAAGGATAACTATTGAATTGTAATTGAGTGTAAACAGAATGCGATGCCAACTGAAGAAGGAAAAAAAAAGACTAGATGTTATCTGACCTACCTACCTACCACCCTTGAGTATAAATGTGTCTTGGTAAGGAACATTTGCTATTTTATAATTCAGAATTCTCAACTCACTGCCAGAGCCCCAAAGAACGTCATCTTCATAGACAGAATAGTATATTGCACTTAGTAACTGCTTTACTGATAACAGAGTTCCCCTTAACTGAGCTGTTTCTTCCTTACTTCCAGCATCAGGCCAGCAGGCATTAATTTACATACCCACATAAATGTCAGTGCAAATGAGCTGAGGAGGCCTGATTCATCATTTGCAGAGATTTGAGTTACAAAGAGAAATACCACCCCCCTCCCCCTCCCACCCCGCTACCCCGCCGCCATGGATGCAGGTTTAACATTGTGACACCCAGTACAATCGCTGAGAATGCCTTTCAAGGAAAACATGCTGCTGTGTGAACCCAGTGGGCAGACGCAGAAACAGGAAGGCTGAGATTAGAGTCGGCATTACAGTTCTTTTGATGTTTTCTGAGCCAACTAGGGAAACCGGTGAGGCTCTGAGAGAGCTGATCAAAGGTACCTCTGCAGGTTCAAATTAACAGGAGTTGGTGAATCAGGGCAGCACCTGCCTGTGAATAGAAACATATTTCACCAAATAAAGTTAATCTTTTAGTCGAGCTTGGAGGTGGCAGTTCTTTTATAAAACTTATATAGGCCAAGTTTATTCCTGCTGTATCTTAGGTCTCCAAAGGGAAAAGAATGCTCTGCTGTATTTTGTTCACAAAGAGGTGTTTATTTATTTTAAAGCTGATCTTTGCCCCGTGCTGTATTTCATGTAAGACCTTTGGCTCTAATTGACATACATTGTTTTAGAAAAGGTGGCTGTTTGGGGGTTGGAGTTAAAGAGTGGGAAGGCATTCCCATATAGCTTTACTTTCCTTTTAAAATTACAACTGTTGTTCAGTTAAACTATACCCTTGTCCCAGAGCAATCTTAATCTCTATTTGGCAAAATATAGCTTAAAAGACAGAGGAAGTTGGAAGGAGCAGCACAGAGTAACTATACATACTAGGATAAGCCTAAAGATTCTCAATCAAAATAAAAAAGAGAAGTGTGCTAAAAATGGTAGTAGCCCGAGGTTGCAGATTCAAAAAGCCACTAAGGGAAGGGAAATTAAATACATTGAATACCAGCTTAAGTTTAAGACTTACACGGAGAAGCTACAAAACATTTCTTGGCATTGCAGAGTTCATTATTTCAGGCCCTGGCTGGCTAGCCCTAAGGCTTAGGACACCAGGAGGATGTGTCAGATCCTGCAAGTCTCCTGAGAAGCAAAGGTGGCCAAAGGGAATGGAATGGGCAAGGGGAAGGTGGTTAATAAACAGCAGAACGGTAAACTGAGGTACTTGGAAGATAAAACATGTATATTATGATCATCTGCCAAAGCAACCACCAAATCCTTACAGAACAGGGTAATAAAAGTGGGATGGTTCCAAACTGTTTCATTTCAGGCATAGTGTGTGGAAAGTGTAAGCTTACAGAATCACCCCATGGACGTGGGCTCTATTGCAGCTGGTAACCAGACAAGCTGAACATTGATGAATCTGTTTCCTTAGATACACAATGGGAGTAGCATCTCATCAGGGTTGTGAGGATTAAATGAGATATGCACATAAAATGTTCAATTAATATAATATAGAGTATAAAATATTATATAAATGTTATATATTGTCCATTTCAAATTAATCTAACATTTTCATTTCAATATGGGTTTACAGATGACACCTGATAACATCATAATGGGAAGGGCTGTCGATTAGATAATTTAAAACACATGGTGTTCCATATTGTGGAGGTTTACTATATCCAAAGGCTGGGGGGAGGAAATGTTAGTGTCATACACACTGGCTTTTCACACAATCATTTAAGCAATCAAATTTCCAAGCAAAAAATCATTGGGAAGAAATTTAAAGCAACAGAATTTTAACGCTCTCCTCTTAATTGGCCCAAGGAGACCTAACACTAGATCTCTGAGCGTTGCTTTTAACTCTCCAATTTCCAGAGATAAAAGTTTATTTTTCGGTTTGATACAAATGCATGTTACCTTCCTGCAGTGTTAGATCTGTTAGTGGCTTGGCTTTACATATTATATGGACTACTAGTATATGTATACTATAGGGTAATCTCAGTGCCACTTTCAAACTTATGTTAAATCTAATTGGATAAGTTAACTTGGGTGACAATTTTACAGAAAATTACATTTCTTTCACAAAGATGCCCCAACAAAAAGACTGCAAAAACAAAAATTTTGTCTGGAAAGAGACTCCTAATATTCTACTTATGAAGAGAAACAATGGCTAAAGAATTATTTAGGGTAGTGGTTCCCAAACTTGCCTATGCATTAGCATCATCAAAGGAGTTTTCCAAAATTTCTAAACCCATCCCATAGCTTTTGTGGGGGTTTTGGAAAGTTTTCCAGGTGATTCCAATGTGCAGATAAGTAAACAAATACAAATTATCCAATCCGCAAAGAGAACCAAGATTGAAGAAAAGCAGAACCTCAGAGGCATGTAGGACAATCCCAAGCGATCTAATATAAACCTACTGGAATTCTAGGAGAAAACAGGAAAAAAAAAAAATGAAGAAATGGCCACAACGTTCCAAACGTAAACTTACTGATCCAAGCAGCTCAACAAACCTCCAGCATTGTACTGAAATACGATAATAAAAGAGCCAGAGAAAAAGACATTACATACAAGAGAAGAACGATACAAAAGACAACTGTTGTTTCATCAAAAACAGTGGAAGCCAGCCCTGGCCAGTGTGGCTGTTTGTTGAATGTTGTCCCATCCATGGAGAGGTTGCTGTTCAATTCTGGGTCAGGGCACATGGCGGGGGTTTCTGGCTGGATCCCTAGTAGGAGGCATGCAAGAGGCAGCCAATCAATGTTTCTCTCTCCCTCTCCCTTCCTCTCTCTAAAAATCAATAAAAACATATAAATATTTTTAATAGAAACATATTAAAAAACAATGTAAGCCAGAAGATAATAAATGTAATAATGAAAAAATAGAAAAAGATTATCTACCCCTAATTCTATCTTTAATGAAACTACCCTTAAAAGATAAAATATTTTCAATGAACAAAAACACAATTTGTCACCACAAGCCCACACAAGTCTCAAGAAATTCCTTTAAGCTGAAGCAAAATGACATGTCACTTGGACTGACACAAATGTAGAAACTCAAAAATGGTAAATATTTAGCAAATACAAAAGACTATATGTACACTCTCTTTTTTCTTTTTGTAATACATTTAACTGTTTAAAGGAAAAATTATAACATTGCCCTGTTGGATTTATCATGTAGCCATAATATATATGGAACACAAAGGAAAATAGGAGAGAATGAATGGAACTATACTGTTGGAAGGTTATATATGAAGTTGTATATTAATGCTAAGTAGATTGTAATAAGTTAAAGATATATATTGTAATCCCAGAGCAACCACTATAGTCAACTGTAATTGAACAAAAATTTTTTTAAAAAACTAAAGTATAGTTTGTAAACCAATAAAAAAGGTAAAACCAAAATACTAAAAATATTCATGTAACCCAAAAGGCAGGAAGAGTAACAGAGGAAGAAAAAACCCCAAATGGTAAATAAATCCAAACATATCAGTAATTACAGAAATGTAAATCAACTGAACACACCAAGTAAAAAAGGCAGATTAGGCTAAATAAAAAAGACCCAAATGTATGCTATCTAAAAGGGATGAACTTTAAACAAAATAGGTTAAAAATAAGCAAATGAAAAGATATACAAATGTTAAATGCAAATACTAAGCATAAAAATAACTTCTACTTGGTTTAGATTTTAAAATTTTAAAATATATTTCTTTCCAATTACATTTATTAAAAAAATTACATTATCAATCAACTTCAAGAGGGAAAAAATAAAACAGGCAATTTGGGGTGATTTTTTTCTTAAACCTTTGGGTTTCATTTGACCCTTGACATTTTCTTTAATCACTCATGGCTTCTTCTCTCCCCTTTCTGGTATGATTCATAAAACATCTTAACTGGGAAAGCCTTTTATGATTTGCTGGTCTCCCTTATCTGTACTCAAAGTCTTTCAGCCTTTGATCTAGCTATTAAAGCAACTAATAATTCTCAGTCACCTCTATCTCATTTTTATTTGTGTTTATTTTGTTCCTTTTATATACTCTTATTTCAGTTTTGGTTTTATCTATTTATATGACCCTGAGGTGGGATCAGTCTACTTGAGGCTGATGTGCCCTTCAAAACTGTGCCCTTACCGGGTTATAGCAGCACACCTTTCCCTCACCTATTTTTCTTACACCTCCTGGTTGTAAGTTCTTTTCTTCCATTTTCAAAACGTCTTGGAGTTTAGCTCTTTCTACAGTAGGGACTTTCTAGTTTCAAAATTAGGCAAACTTAAATTTGGAAGAATTTTTCTATATTCTTTAAACAATGCTAAAGCTCTGATGCTTCCTCAAACTTAGACAAATCATAGCTGGGTCAGGGCTAGAAAAAAACATGAGTGTCATAACAAAGAAACCTCATACTAAGCATGACTACAAAGAATGGTTTTGTGGCATGTGACAAATCTGCTCAACCGTAAGTGAAAGAAACACCACCAATTCCCTTCTGGCCATCCTGCTTCATAAATAAAGTCTAGCCCAACAAACTCCGCTTGTGTATGGCACCATTTTCTCACAAACTGTGACCTTAGAAAATAAACCTAGTTAACAGCCCCACAAAAGATAGAACCTGTTTTAATCACTTTAGAAAATGTTTTAAAAGGTGATTTCTGTACAAATAATGCTGTCTTTGAATGTACACTCCTTATCTAACTGTACCAAAGAATAAAGTTTAAAGGGTAACATGAAAAAGGGGTACTATTAAGAGACTGCTTAGGTTGTTTACTTCTGGAAACTTAAGCCATTATCAGGTGCTTTGAGACCTTTCTTTTCAACACTGGCCATGTCTTAAAATATGCAGGACAGATTACCAAGGGATTGAGTGGTTAACTAAAGTCTGATGGAATGATTCATTTCAATTTGCCCTGCTTTAAGAAAAGCTTTATGCCTCCTATCAAGAGTAAATATCACACATCCTGTTTATACATACTGGCTTATTGTCCAAGGTTCTTCAAAGAGCTGATGACACCCCCCAACTCACACTCAACCCAACCCCCCAACTTCCTCTCATTGGCGTGATATAGTCCTACTCACTTTAAAGAAGCACCTCCCTCAACAAAACAGTCTGTGTTACAGTAAATTTTAAAGAAAATACTTTATTGTGTCATGAAAAAAGGCATCAATCAACTAGATTCATACTTGTTTGAAAAAAATTTGAAAATTTATTAGACAGTATGTGGACATCCTGTTCCACATGGGAATGAGAAGATGCTATAGGTTCTCTAAGTATTGCACAGTCTGAAAAAACACCAACAAAAAAAAAAAAAAGAGGGGGGGAAGGGGGGGAAAATCACATAATCTTGGGAACCATATCACATTATGAATAATCTACCAAGAAACATAAAAAAAAAACAAAAACCTTTGTTTCTACAGTAGCTTTGAGTTTATAGTTGTTGGAATGACTGTATTCCATTGAAGACATCTCAGTAACAGGAAGCTTCATTTTAACAATCCCATGTGCAAATATTAATAAAAAAATATATAAAATAATGCAATTTATCTCTTGCCATCACCCCGGCAATCATAACATTTGTTAGAACTGTTTTGCTTGAAAATAGTTAAGCTGTAAGTTTTGCCTGAAGCTCCATTTCTGCAGCCCGTTTGAGTGCAACATCCACTAGAAGCTGAAATCCACTAAAATCTTGGTTGAGGTCCGGTGGAGTAGGAGGAGGAGTGTTGAAAAGACCACTTTGTGTATGTGTGCTTGGTCCAGATTTACACGTGTCCTCTGGGTACATGAGGGAGGTGTCTGTAAAGTTGCTGGCCGCTATCTGCTGTATATCTGTGTTTTGTCCCACACCAACTGGCTGACAGAGAGAGAAAGGCACATCTTTCAATGCAGTCACAGTGGTATGACAGATCACTGATGGACGAGCCAGAATTGATCCCGGAGACGACGGCTTAGGGGACAGTGGCCTCCCTAGGGCTGGGTTTGGTCCAGCAGGACAGGAATGAAATGGGCTCTCCTCTAGAGCTGGCATGAAGTTTTTGATGCCCATTGCTGACTCCACAGAGCTCACTTCAGATATCTTGGCCCCACGGCGGGAAATTGTGAACTGATTTGGATCTTTGCCATCCTTTCTCAGCATGTCAGGGAGGAGCCTTCGGCGGGCGTTGATGAACCAGTTACAGACCTGAAATGATTTGGGTATCCTTTAACACTCAGCATACATGTTCTGAGAACCTTCCATAGATGCTTAATTATCTCTTTGCGTTTAAGAAGACATGAAAAGACTTATTGGAACTTACAAAGTTATTCCAACATATTTGAGCCCAGACAAGAAAAAAAACTGCTTCCTATCATAAACCTGCTTCTCTCCAATACAAATTCCCTTGTCTCATCATCCATAAACCTTTTCAGGAGGAAAATAAAGGTATAAATTCTCAAATGTCTAAAAAGTTACTTCAGAGAAGGAGGTTTACCTTTTGACTCCCCCATATTAACCGATTACCTACTGCCCCAGCATTGAAGTTAATCAACTACAGGAAAATCTTTCCTGTATGAAAAGGGCCACTCCCCCAAGTTACTGATTTTTCTCAGTTCAAATCACTGTGTCAACAGACAGACATGAATTACCTCACTGAGGTCTGTCTTTGTTTAAATATCAAACCAGTTTCCTGGGTAATAGAGTAAGATTTAACCTCCTTTTTATGATTGTTGCACAAAGGAAGGCTCTTTTAGGCATTAAAGGAAATGTTATTTGACAGATGACTGTCAAGTGTTTGTTTCTCTAAATAGCCAGTTATTAGCTATCAGCACTAGAAAGTTTAAGAGATACCCCCACCCCAAGCTTTTGAGTCAGGAGGCACTTAATGACTTGACATACAGGAATGCTATAAAATGACTTTAGGGGAAAAAAGAAAGAAACCTGAGTGCATATACCACATGTTCTTTTTTTCCTACCTGTAGTGTAGATAGATGTGTTTGCTGGGACAGCAATGCTTTTTCTTGCTCTGAGGGGTAGGCATTGTATCGGTGCTCATACAACCAATCTCGGAGAATCTGCACAGATTCCTTGGGCAGGTTGCCCCTTCTCCGTCTCTTGCCTGAGCCGGCAGAAGAGGAAAGGTCCAGGGGGATGTCCATGCTGTCATCATCCTCGGTCTCACTGCCGGAGGCGACAACACCTAGGAAAGGACAAAGGCCAGCCGTCAACCGGTTTCATCAGCAGAGCACCTACTGCAAAACTCATCTCTTTGACCATTCAGTGTAAACATGTTTTCTCAACTACTGAGAGGCAGGGGAAGGACCAGTGAGTGTTTTCTGTCCTGAAATACCAGAGCACATGTAAAGGCTCCAGAGTAATTTGACTAGAGGCACATTCTAGGTTCTCAACCAGTCGTCGGATGCCCTTTCATGCCCACTCCGCTAGGATTCAACTTTTCACATTCCTTTGGAATGATCCTCAGAAAAGTCCTTCATGTAATCCAACAGAGGAGACAAAGCCCCACCCCAAGTGAATAACAGCTTGCCACCTGTGCATCAGGAAAGGTGCTACAACAGATGGAATGTGTCTAACAACCTCTTTGAAGTCATTGCTATCTAGGATAAATCTAATGAGTGTTCTATTGTACATTTTAAATGCTATTCTTCCTCCTTCCATTGAAGGTTTGAAATAAAAAGGGAATATCTCTACATTTCTTTCACTGATATGAGGGAAAATCACACTCTTAACCCAGTTAGTGTTCTAAAGATAAAATGCATGTCTAAAGTTTCTGCCAATTCCACGGTCATTTCTTTTTCATGGCTCCTTACATTTATTCAACACCACTTCTAATGGCCAGTACTGGTCACTATTTAGTAAATACAAACAACCAATGAAGTTTTCAGTGTTGTTGCACAAAAAATATTTTTCTACTTGTAAAAGGTCAGAGATGCCTTAACTGAATAAAAATTTAAATTTCATATAAATTTCTACTGCCAGATTAATCTGAACCTAGAACACGAGGTATCAATAAGCAGAGTTGTCTTAATTATATGACAAGAAAACAACAACCCTGAATATGCAATCCCAAAGGAAAATCTCTTGTCTATAAGTACTTTAATTCCACCAGAAATTTTAAGAATTCACACACCATTAAAGGATATTCAAATCACACACAGACTGAGTTCAATAAAAATTCAGACCTGGCCCTTTTAGACATTTAAACATAATTTAGAACTTTATACGCTATTAAACACACACTCCACCCCACCCCCGTGCGTGCGCGCACATACACACACACACACACACACACACCCCACCCCACCCCCGCGCGTGCGCGCACATACACATACACACATACACACACACACACACACACAGAAAGAACATGGGCAACTCTTAGAATGTATTGATCTAAAATTTTAAGGATATAAATGAGTCATAAACTAGTGCATGCTTGAACCTAACAGTACTTCTACATAAAGAAAATTGATTAAACTAACACAAAATTTAAAGTTAGGCATTCTTTGTTGATGCAAACTTAATTGAGTGGTTTGCCTGGATAGGAAATAAAAACAGAATATTCTTCACAGTGATAAACCACTCAATGTACTTGAGGATTTAAAAAAAAACAAAACACCCTTTTAAAGCCTTTTAACACACTGAAACTCAAAGAACTACCCATTCAAAGGTTTGTTGATGAGATACTCCCCAGTTAGTTGAGTCTGACTTTATTTGGCGACACATGGTCAGTTTTGGACTGCAGGGGGCAGAGGTATTGGCGAGTGTCCACAGAAAAGGCAGGACCTTCCTAAGACCAAGTAAACCAAGTTCTAACAAAAGAGCAGGATGAGTAACAAAAACCCACACCTGAAACCTATATGATCATATTGACCAATGTCGCCCCAATAACTTTAATTAAAAAAAGAGCAGAATGAACTTGCAAATTCACTTTAGCTCAAGCCTTATTAAACAGCCATCAATAAACCAATCACAGAAAAATCCTAAATGTTAACCCCATGTATTTGATGTTTCCCTTCCCAGAAGCTTTCATTAAACTGCTTTTTTTTTTAAAAAAAAAAACTTATTTATTGATTTTAGAGAGACAAGAAGGGGGAGAAAGAGAGAAACATTGATTTGTTGTTTCACTTATTTATGCATTCCTTGGTTGATTCTTGTATATGGCCTGGCCAGGGATGGAACCCCAAAACCTTGTGGAGTATGGGGATGACACTCTAACCAACTGAGCTACCCACCCCACAAGGCTCATTAAACTGCTTTAAAAGAAAAAGAGGTACATTTAAAACCGAAACTGCTTTCACTGTTGAAAAGATGAGAAAAATTTTAAACCCATATTAAAATTTGGGTGAAGAGCTCTTCATAAAAAAAAAACTTAATAAATTATAAATGAGTACATTTTATATTTGCAAAGAAATCTAGCTTTTTAACTCTAACTTTTAAATACTTGAGTAACTAAAGCAAATTTGTTTAAACTCCTCAATGTCTGAAAAGCCAGACATTCTTTTCAAAGCTGTTACCCCCCCTCCCTTTTATAAATTTTTTTTAAAGTGTGAAAATTTGCTCATTAAACAGTGAATTGTCAACTGTAAGTTGATAATAACAAAGAATCTAAAACAACAACAAAAAGACCCTGAAGCCTGCACTTCGATCTGCTTCAGTTTGACAAGAAGCCTGAGCTTTTACAACAGGTTAATGACACACAAAAGCAGGTTTCAGTTAAGCAACACCCAACTGCAGTGCGACTTGACTCTGTTCTCAGTTCATTTAAACAAATGAGTGCCAGGCCTCTGGACCTCTTAACAAATATTTCCAATATGTGCACAAAAGCTGAAGTAACAGGAAGTCAAGACTTCAGTTTCTTGGCTACAGCAGCTGATATTTCACCCACGTTTGCTGCTGTCAGGACTATTTTCATTAAAACTCTCCCTCCGGATTGTGGCTCAACTTGGAAAAACAAAAAGACTTTTCCACGTTACTCATTTCCTATTGTAACAGAGCCTTTGAAAAGTTTCCCGGTTACGACTGGTTTCCAAACGTCCTGCTCTCTGCTTACACTTTTTAAAAATATGTGGTTGGGGGGAGGGGTGTGGGATCACAAGCCGCCTTCACTCCATCCACATACAAGGGAATGTTGTTTGGGAAGATGGCCCAGGGCTCCCACCGGTCTGTAAAGCAATCCTCTCCTTTCCGAATAGGAGCTGGGGGTGCGAGGGAGAGCCAGAGAGCAGTGGCTGGATACCTAGAAGAGGCAAGAACCTAGAAGTAGATTCACATAATCGAAGGAAAAGTTTAAGGACACAATTAGGAAAAGGCAAACCTAACCTAACAGACTCCCTGCCCAGAACAGCTCAGAAGCAGCAGGAATCGTACCCCAGCCGAGGAGCAGCCACAGAACAACGTTATCGCAAGAATCCCATGGTCGGGAAGGACGAGCGGAGACTTTGGGGGTTTCCTCAAGGGGCCTCTTTCTGCGTGGCTTAGGACCATTTGGGGGGCTCTTTTCGGCATCCTCTGCTCTCTAAGACGAGACCCTATGATCACTTTTCAGTCTTCCCAAAGCCCGGGCTCTGAGATGGAGTTTAAGGTGATTTTGTTTTCAAGAAAACTTGAAAACAGACTTTTATAAGATAAACAATAGTCCAAGCCGAGG
>NW_005360509.1:2236887-2237778 GCF_000412655.1 Myotis brandtii
CCTGCGCGCGGCGCCCCCTCCCCCGCGGCTTCCCCAGCGACTAACTTCTGTTTTGAGCCACTTCGCATAAATCACAACAGAAAAGCCCACGGGGGCCCACGACGGAACATTCGGGGTACCCCCTCCCCCCTGCCAGGGGCTCAAAAGTTCACTTCGAGAGGGAGCGAACATTTCTGACCTTTCGTGGTGGCAGGCCTTTTTTTTTCCTTCTTCTCTCTCGTGTGTGTTTTGTTTTTAAGCCAGACTGCCGGCAAGTTTTAGTTGTACGGCTTCCAGAACGTTTCGTGGAAACAATGACAGCCTCGCTCTGCACTTACAACCAAGCCTGCTTGTCGGACGCGGGCTGCCTGCCCGCGGCCCTAACTCTCCATCCCGCCCCGCACTCTCCGTGGGAAAACCTGGAGCGGCCGGGAATGTCCCAGACCCGCTTCCCGGCGTTTCCCACCCCCGAGGGCGACCCGGGGGCCGGAGCCGCATTCCTTTTGATTGTGAAAACACCCCCATCCCCCGAGAAGAGAGTGCCCGGGCCCAGCTGGGGCGTGGGGGAAACCCCAGAATCCAAGCCCAACTTTCAGACAAAGGCGCTCCTGGCTGCCGCCGGTCGCGACGGGGAAAGCGGGGCGCGGGGGGGTACCCCTGGAGTAGGGCCCTCAGAACCCCCCGCCCCGGAGAACCCGCGAGAAGCCACGCGGCGACTCGGGAAGCGTGGGGCGTGGGCTGAGACAATGAAAGTTGGAGGCGCACAAACAAGGCGGCGAGCGTGTTTCTTGACAACGTGCCAGCAGCGTGGAGAGGCCCGTCTCCCCACCACCGCCCCTCGTGCTGTGTCTAGAAGGAGCGCGGCCACTGCCGTTTCAGCCGCGGCCTCAACAAAGGGGCCGGCGCGGTCCC
>NW_005360509.1:2238476-2238728 GCF_000412655.1 Myotis brandtii
CCCGGCCACCCCAGCCGAGTGCCCCGCGTTTCTCCTTCGGGCCTTTCTGCCCGGGGCCGACGAAGGTGTGTTTGGTTAGGAAGCTGCCACAGATGGAGGTCGGGCCGCCCCCTCCTTCCTCTCCTTTACCCCCGGGAAGAAAAGCACCCGCCCCCCCACCTTCGTTTTTGACAGCTGCCGCACACTCCAGTCCCGGCTCCGGCTTCTGATTCAATGGGCGGGGCACCGAGGGAAAGTATTCGGGACAAGAAC
>NW_005360509.1:2238920-2239937 GCF_000412655.1 Myotis brandtii
AACGCTGCGAGTTCCGGGCCGGATTGCAAGGCAGTTTCGAAATCGAACACGTTGCGGCGCACACTTGTCATGCTCACATGCTCTTTAAAACTCCGGGCCGCCCGTCCCGCCGCCTCCCGGCCGGACTCTCCCACACTCGGACCCGGGCAGCTGCCGCCCGTAGGAAAAGGCGGGGACCGCACCGGGGGCTGCTCAGCTGTTTCGGTCAAGTCTGCTTTTATGACTTCAGCCCTGCTAGGGGACCCCTTCTCTCATCGGATATTTCAGACTGGTCGTGGAGGGGGAAAAACACATGCTCCTGTAGGTTTGTTTTGGTTGAGGAAGACTCCAGCAGGAGTTCCTTGACGAAAGTACCCTTTTCAAAGACCAGGTCCTGTTTGGCTGATTCCCAGAAACGCATACCCCCTCCCCGCCCTCTCCTCCGAGCCGAGTTTCCCCGTGTGTGTCCCGTGGCTTTGAAGTAAACGAACTGTCACAGGCCACAGTGCGACTTTCACCGTCACTTAAAAGAGAAAAAACCCCCAACGTAAATAACCCGGGCAGAGACGTCAGCGCCGAGCCGGCCTCCAGTTTCGGCTCTGTGCTCTTTTTGTTTTGTAACCTCAATGGAGAACCCGGCAGGACTCGCTCCGTGGAAATAAGGTTAAACCCGAGGAAGAAGGCAGCCAAACGATGACTAACTAGACTTTGGAGCCTCTGTTTTCGGATTAAATTAAAGCCAGCCTCCCACCCACTCACCCTCCCAAAAAAAGACACTCCCGCCAGCAGAGTGAATTGAGGCCAGAGTTTACAAAGCTTGGGTGGTTTTTCCAATTACAGGACTTAAAATGAATAAACAAGGGGAAAAGCGTCACTCTAGGCAGGCAGCGACCTCACGATTTTTTTTTCCCTTCGGTGGTTTGCCGACTGATCAGCACCGAAGAGAACACACTTCTGAAAGGACAAAGCGAATAAACTTGGTCCCGGGGCAAAGCAGCGCCCTGAACGGTCCCCTGCCACTTGCTGTGGCGCGGCTCC
>NW_005360509.1:2240163-2257341 GCF_000412655.1 Myotis brandtii
AGACGCTTTGTTTGCCAACTTCGACCGCGGCCTCGGCCACTCGACAAAACACGCCTCCTGGCCGCTGGCAGCAGCTCGCGACAAAAAAGGTTTCCTTCTTCCGCGTGGTTATCCTTGGCCACGCGATGGCTCTCATTCTGTACACAAAGGCACCTTCTCGTCTAAATGAACTTGGCTAATGACGGCGATGCTCTGGCAACTGAGTTGGAAACCGAGAGAGGAAGCGAGTTGATGGCTAGAAGACAAACTTTAGGGGCAGGGGGAGGGGCGCACATGATTTCTTTCAAATAGCGAAGAGGAAATAGTGGAACTTGAAACGCTCTCGCTGGAGGTCCGGCTTGATCCGGCCAACGCTCGCCTTTTGCTGGAGCGCATAATATCAAAGCGATTATTAAAGCTGGTGAGACGGTCCGAAGAGGAACCCGGGCACCTGTCGGGGTGAGCGCTCCCCTGGTAGAGGTCCCCACCCCCAAGGCTCGTTCCCAAACTTGTTTGGGGCTTTGAAACGTTGGTTCGTTCTGAGAAGTGCCTGGAGTCTGCATAACACAGGCAAGAAAAATCAGCAATTGCGTAGGATATTTTTTGTTAACGGTATTTGCTTTTCCCAACGTGGAAAAGCAAGTTTTAGTTCTGGCTCTGTCAATTCTAGTGCCCACCTAGCGCCTCTCTGTAAAACTGATCCAATGACAGGATTTTTTCCAGTGCTAAATTTTTTTTAATTAATAAAAGTATATGGATTTACATGTGCTACATATTATTTGCTGAGTTCATATGAATGTTAATTAAGTTGGAAAACTGGTGCTCAAGAAGGCTGCTGATAAACGTTTTTCACTATTATTTTTTTCCCTCCAGGCACACCTCGTTCCAATGGGTGTCTTATCTTCTCAAGCTGTCTCAAGGCCAAGAAAAGAAACAAAGTTGTTAAAGTTATTTTTCACAGCCTGCAAACCCTTCAAAGGCACAAAAGCCAGAAAAATGTATCAATACATCCAGTTATTTTGATGCCAGGTCCAGGAAGTAATTGCAGAATGTATTGCATTAATCTACTCAACAACCATTGATCAAGCAAGAATTCCATCGGGCCCTGTCCTAGGTGGAGGGATGATGACTCACTCAGTCTTGCATCCATCCCTTTTGCTTCTAATCTCTGGGGGACAGATATTTTTTAAAAACGTATATGTAGACTGCTGGGCTCGCACAAGGATTTTATAGTCATCTCTTCACATCTCAGGTGTGGGATCTGGGACTACCTAAAGAAAGCTGACCATAGTCTTTTCAAGGGCCTGGTGCGGGGCTAAAACCCTCTTATGATTTTTATCGACCCCATCAGGATTATCTTCATCTCTTAATTACATGAATAATGTAACTCGTAAGACTACTTTAGTAGGTAATCACTTTTCTCCTAGCCTGCACTTCTCTTCCCATCCTTTTTCCTCTATAGCCCAGTCCTCCTCTTCCTTTGCCTGGAGGCTTGGACTCAAGGGGACAGAGTAAAGAGTACAGCCTTTGCCCTCTTTTGGCCTCATCATACATCTGTAGTGTGCTTTACGGTTTATGAAACACTTAGGTGGCCTTACTTAATAGTACAGTGAAGTATGTTATTATTTTTCTCTAGAGTCAATATAACTTAACACCCAAATATAACAAAGCTAAAAGGTATAAAACCAAGTAAGGGGCATAAATTGCCCGGCTTTAAGTCAGGTGTTCTCTGTCACTCTTTCTTGGAAGATCCAATAGATGTGGAAGGCAGTATATAAAACAGATTTTAAGCACAGATGATGATATCAGGGCCTACTGATCATGTGTGGCGATTGCTTCAAATCTCTTCTTTGAAATCTGCCAGTAGTTTTACAAAAGACTCTCTTCCAACCTACTAGCTTTTTGTGCTTTGTGTTCTTTTCTCATTTTTTAATTAAAAAAAAAAGTGCTAAAAAAATTCAAGCAAGAAACAAGTACACAAAGTTAAATGTGAAAGACCGTAATTCCTCTCCACTCTCCAAATGTGCATATGTATACTACACACAAATGTAAGGGATGTCTTCTTTCTTGCTCTTTTCAAGTCGACTGGGCCTGGGATGGTCCCAGGAGTCTGTGATATCCTGACCTAAATTTAGGTATCCTCAATGCTACCGTCCACCTCAGGGTCTCAACCACAGTCCTATTAACAATTGGAGCTGGATAATCTTGGTTGTGTATTGTAGAATGTTTAGCAGCATCCTGGCCCTAACCAATACTTGTCAGTAACACCCATCCCCCAAGTTGTGACAAACAAAAAAACAGCCCAGGCATTGCCAGAGGTCCTCCAGAGGGGATGGAAATGGGCTGGGGTGGGGTCGGTGTGGGTGGGGTGAGGATCATCTCTGCTTGAGAACCACAGATCTAGCTCAACCCTTTCTTTATTTCTTCGGGTCTGTACTAATAATAAAGGATCCTTTGCTTTTGCATCGAACATGGCTGGCTCCCTGTTGGTCTGTGGGGATCTTGAAATCTGGGCAGCACACCAATACTTGTCAGTAACACCCATTCCCCAAGTTGTGACAAACAAAAAAACAGCCTAGGCATTGCCAGAGGTCCTCCAGAGGGGATGGAAATGGGCTGGGGTGGGGTTGGTGTGGGTGGGGTGAGGATCATCTCTGCTTGAGAACCACAGATCTAGCTCAACCCTTTCTTTATTTCTTCCGTAACACCACACTTTAAGTTACAGTATTTTGCTATTTGACTATTAACTTGTTTATTTTCCTGTGACTCCCACTAAAAAGACTTTCAGATATCATACCAGATGTTAACTTATTCCCTTTCTCCTACTTCCATGAATGTAGTTAATCCATTCACATGTGTCCATTTATCTTCCCAAAGCTATAAAGGACCCATTTATAATGGCAACAAAATGACGAAATATCCAGGAATGAAATTAACAAGAAATAGGTGCAAGTTTTATGAGGAAAACTTTAAAATTCTACGGAGAGACATGAAGGAAGACTTAAGTAAAATAAAAACTATAACATTGTTTTTAGCAAGATTTAGTAGTGAAAGGAGAAGGATGTTTATTTTCCCCCAATCAATCTTTAAATTCAAAGCAATTTCCATTAAAATACCAACAGGATTTTTTTTTGTAATGGCCACAGTTCATAAAAATTAAAGATCTCACAATAGCTGGGGAAATTCTAAAAGAGAAGTACGGTGGGGGAGGATAGGGAAAGCCCCTCCAAACATTAAAGTGTGTTTTGAAGTTGATAATAATTACAATGTAAAAGTTTTGTACTGAGAATAAAAAGGAAACAAAGAACAATGAGACATTAGAATAAAGAGAGAGATGGAGATTTTGGCAAAGGTGACTTTTCAGATCAGGGATAAATGAATTGGATAATTGACTGCTTTTAGTTGAAAATGAAGCTGGATCTCTGTCTCCTTTAACAAAAATAAAATTCATTGAGTTAAAGATTGAAATATTAAAGTGACTTAAAATACACTAAATATGTTCTAGAACAGTGATTCTCCAGAGGGTGTGTATGTGGCGAGTTGGCCTCCCAGGGACATTTGACATTGTTTGGAGACATTTGGTCATCACTAGAGAGGAGGGGAAGCCACTGGCCTCTGGAGGATAGAGGCCAGGGATGCTGCTGAACACGCTACTACACACAGCACAGACGTCCACAAGAAATTATCCTGTCCAAAAAGTCAGTAGCGTGGGGGCATGAATATGATCTTGGAATGGAGAAGACCTTTCCAATCAGGACACAAAATTGAGAAAGAATAAAATATGTAAATGTTTATAAGCATTTTGTTTTTGTTTTGTTGTGGTTTTTTTTTTTAACTGTGTTTGAGGGAAAATCCCACAAAATTTTCAAAAGCAAAGTACTTGCAGCACCTGGCAGGCACCATCAGACCAATGTACCTAATATATGAAGAGCTCATAAAAACCATCGGAAAGAATTCTGTTTTAAAAAAAGTTGGGCAAAGGAATCCAAATAAACAAAAACGGTTTTTTAAAAATTATAAAAATTGTAATAACAATTAAGTAAATTGGATTGAGCTGGTATGGGAAGGTTAATAATATACTATGTTGATTAGGGCTACATTTTTAAGCAAGGTACAGAAAACTATAGTATTATCCCTTTTGTGTAAAAATTTTTATGCCTATATTTTTTAAAATGATACTCAAGGAAATATTAGCAATGGCTACCTTTGGAGGAAGAGAATGGGGAAGGGAATGGGATACTGTACATGGTAAGCAGACTATTTTTTTCATCTTCTACTTTTTTTTGTACAAGAACTGAGAGAGAGAGGGTGTGTGCCACTTGAAGTGAAGTTAGTGAAGGTAAGTGTCCAGTCATTGACTGGTACAGGGGGCCATTTTATTTACCGTCATTTTATTTTACCTTCACTTATTTCTTCTTCTGTGCTCTTCCTTTAAGTAGATCTGAGTTTCTGGCCTACCTCATTTTCTCCTCTCTGAAGAACTTCTTTTAACATTTCTTGCAAGGCAGGAAATTTTTAATTACTAAATATAGTGAATTGTAACTATAGATGTAATTTATGTACCAATCCCCAATTATTGTACATTTTAACTTTGGTCTGGTTTGAGTTAGAGAGGATTTTTGCAAATACTCTATGCCCCCTCTCCATAGCAGGAATCTAAAATAGGACGAAGTTGTATATGGGGCCTTTAAAACTGGCTCTGCAGTTCAAGAGTCTTGGGTAGTTAATCATTAGCAAGTGTGAATAAGCCCCAATGACACCCTGGGAGCTCATTATTCATTGCCTTTTACAAAAAATAATAACAAAGGCCATCAAACCATTTACATTGTTGAATTGGATGACCAAATCTGCAAAATTGGAAAGGTTAATTTTGATGCAGGTAATTTTTGCAGACAATTTGGTCAAGCATTACAATACTTAAAAAGAAAGCAAGATGCTTTTCCCAGAATTGAATTAAATGCTATCAACGCATGGATGGAGGCAGCATATCCCCTGAAAGGCAAGGAACATTTAAGTAAAGGCTTTCTCTTCCCCTGGCATATTTTTAAAAGAGAACAATCTGTTATCTCCCAGTGTTTTCATCAGGCTTCCACAGGATGTCATGCAAAAGCCAAAACAATTCTTCCATATTACCTTAAAAGGGAGGAAAACATTCACTTCCAAGTTACTTGGATATACTTTATTTTCAAAACTTAGATACATTTTATTTTCTCTTTCCCACCCATTTTGGAAGCTCGCCTCAGCAACACATTTACGGACTAGATCAGCGGGGCTCTTCCTCAGGGTGAAACATGACTAAATCAGTCCAGACTTTTCTCTCCCCTTTCGTTTGTGCTGGCAACAACTCACATACATGTCTACTAGTTCAGAATCAATTTTAGTTTTTTTTTAAGTATATTTTTATTGATTTCAAAGAAGAAGGGAGAGGGAGAGAGAGATAGAAACATCAATGATGAAAGAGAATCATTGATTGGCTGCCTCCTGCACGCCCCCGCCCCCACCCCTTGGGGATCAAGCCCACAACCCAGGCATGTGCCCTTGACCGGAACCGAACCTGGGACTCTATGGCCTATAGGCAGACAAGACCCTCTCCCCTTCCTTCCTTCCTTCCTTCCTTCCTTCCTTCCTTCCTCTCTCTCTCTCTCTCTCTCTCTCTCTCTCTCTCTTTCTTTTTGGATATATTATCCTTCAATGGAAATCACAAATCTGTTATTTGTCCTTAATATTTTGTCCTTCACAAGAATCTCATTTAGTTTAAAAAAAAAACTAAACAAAATAACCCTTTGAAAAATGGGGCCTAGATTTCTTGAATTAGGTTCACTTTGCTTTCATCTGATAAAATATGCTCATCCAACCAGCTTCTTTAGGGAAAAGAATACAGCAAAAGCCTACACAAACTTCTACTTGATCAGTCACTTGTCACTTCTTATTGTTCTGACCAAAAAGTATATTTTTCCAAAAGGACTAATGATTCTGTAACCACAGTGCTTTGCCTGTGTCATTATTTCATTGAACCTGGAAGAATTCTTGAGACATCCTCAATCTGAAATACAAGTCCTTCCATGTAGCTTTGAAATCCAGTTCACAAAATAACCTTCCGGCTTTTCATTCTAACAGTGTTGTTTAGAAAAAGATTACTCTCTAATATAACTTAAACACACACTTGCTTTTCCTAGTTCTCTCCCACACACCCCCAAATACATCTTTTATTATTTTGTAGATTGTAATCAAACCATGTCTGTATTTTAAAAAATGCAAAATAGACCTGGCCAGGTGGCTCAGGTGGTTGGAGCATCATCTCATACACCAAAAGGTTGTGGGTTCGATTCCCAGTCAGGTCACATACCTAGGTTGTGTGTTGGATCCCTGGAATCCCTGGTTGGGGCATGTGCAGGAGGCAACCAATCATTTGATGTTTCTTGCTCTCTCTTTCTCTCTCTCTCTGTCTCTCTCTTTCTCTCCCTTCCTCTCTCTATGGAATCAGTAAAAATGTATCCTTAGTGAGGATTAAAAAAAAAAAAGCAAATTGAACTTTAGTCCAGGAAAAAAGAGTAAATTTTGTTTGCTCATATTCAAGTTGTATAAAGAAGACTCAACTAAGTTACTGTTAAGGAATCCTTATATGCTATCAGGTGAACTATGCTAGAAAAAAAATTTTAAATACTGGAATAGTCATTCCTCACTGATTTAGCTGTAGGTTTCGAATGCCTCACCTCCCCCCTTGCTGTCGCTATTCACACATAGTAGTCAGTCCTAGTTATGGATTGTTCTTGAGAAATAAAGCTGGGAAGTTTTAGACACGTACAAAGAGAGTTTATACTCTTTCTTTCAGGTTAATGAAATTGAAGGTGTATTTTCTTTTACCTTCTAGATCCACTGCAGACATTATTTGAATGTACACCAAAACAAAACAAAAACAAAATTGTGTATTTCTAGGATTCAGCTTCATCTGTTGCATCATGATTGCCTGTGTGTAGTCCTAAATGTAAATAATGCCCAAGTTAGTGTTGGGGGATTGTGGCTTCTCACTCTCTTGCAAGTTTTCTGCAGTGAGTTTGTATTCTTTCACTTTCATTATCATGAAAAGCAATAGGTCTTATTTTTTAAGCTAAAAAAAAAAAGCTGCCTATCCTTGGCACCAGGTTCTAGGTACAATTACTGGTTCTACACATCAACTGGAATAGTAATATTATTCACTTGACAGATATTGACAAATATTCCTGAATGGTTACTATGTGCAAAGCTGTAAGCTGGTTTGTCCGAAAATAAAATAAGTAAGCAATGTAGGTGAATGTGCTAGGAGTTCAAAGGAGGAGAAAAGATGAGTAAAGTGAATTTCAAAAACTGAAGGAAGTTAATTTGACAAGGATTTGGAGAAAAGGAGGCTTTTGTTCAAAGCTGGTGAGAGAACTCAACAATGTATATATAAAGTCTTGGAAGCACTCTTTGATCCCCAATCACACTTTTTGGGGATTTATTCTGTAAGCAATAAGGTGAGCCCCCAAATTCAGGGGTCCTGGTAGAACACAAAGTACACTGGGGCACCAGGCAGCAAGGCAAATATCTTCACTCCTGCAGGAGGCTGTGCCGCCCATGGTCTGGGAGCACCTGCACACTGAGCAGGCTCTGCTTGGCTTTTTAATCCTAACGCACGTGACCTGTCCTTCACTCTTGATTGGAGCTCAGGCCACAGTCTTTCCCGATTGGCGAATTCAAAGGGAGGGGTTGGCCTTTGCCATTTCAAGATGGCGGCCCCCAGGGGAGCTGCAAGTCACCCAGCCAACATGGTGGCTGCCACCTCACGTGAGGTAAAATGGTAGCTGCCAAGGTACGCAGTCCAAAATGGCGGCTTCCAAGTCACGTGAGCCAAAATGGCGGCTTCCAAGTCAAATGAGCCAAAATGGCGGCTGTCTACTGTTCCTTGACAGGACACAGGACCGGTCTGTTCTCACAGTCCTAAGGTGCCGTGGTCTAATTTGGTGGATGCGGGAGGAGGGAGTCACAGAAAGCAAACCTCATAGGTACATTAAAGTTACATTGCTAGACTCAGGTGGGGTCGGGCTTTCTTCTGCAGGAAGTGACGACAACTCGACAACACTTTAGGAAAATGAAGTTCGCAGTTTTCTCCAGAACAAATTAGAGGCAGAGTCTGGGTAATGGGGTTTTACAGAACAAAGGGCCTGAAACCTCACTGCGGCTGTGAAAACGGAAGGGATACTTTCGCTTGGTCCTGTACCTTTCTGAAATAGGACGAGATCTGCCCGGGCCTTGATATTTGACACCGAACAGGCAATTACTGCCAACAAAGCATAGAAAACACTTTACCATTGTTTATACTATTAAAAACAGTGAGCAACCCAGCTGAGAGCAGGAACCGCCCCACGCCAGGCTGGGCCAGGCGAGGCTGCCTAAGTCAGCTGATTCCTTTGCTCCTTCTTCCTGTTCACGCTGCAGAGGTCACGGGGCGCAGGGGTCACAGGGCGCGGAGGTCAGGGGGAAAGTTTACCGATGCCTGTTTCTCAGTGTCACCCGCGTCCTTGGGAAGTGCTACCCTGCCAACAGGCTGCTGACCAATGACTGTCATGACTAAGTTGCCCCCCAGCCAGCTTGTCGCCATCATGTAATCAGGCTGCTGTTAGGAGGCCTCCGTGGGGAGGAGGCCGCTCCCCGAGTTCTTGTGGACTGAGCCTGCAGCTGTAGCCAGTCCTGGGGAGGAGGGCTGGCGGTGTGGGGTGATGGGTAAATCTGGGCCTGGCAGCCCTCACTCACTTTGTGAAGTGAAGGCTTCACACACAACGTGAAGACGACCATTGCCTTCTTTTTGAGTGCACAATTCCGTGCACTGAGTGCATTCACATTGCTGTGCAACCATCACCACTGTCACCGCTCCTGAACACTTCATCTTCCCAAACGGAAACTGCTCATTTCCTCCCTCTCCGAACCTGGCAACTTGCGCTCCACTTTCTGTCTCCAGGAACCTGAGCTCTACAGGTCCGTCATAGAAGCTGAATCAGACCCTGTGTGTCCTTCTGGCTCTGGCTTATTTCACTTAGAATCTCTCCAAGGTCACATGTTATTGCATGTATCAGAATTTCTTCCTCATTTGCTTTAAACATTTTTTTTAAATTTTTGTTTTAGAGAGGGGAGGAGAAGGAGAGAAACACCAACCAGCTGCTTCCTGTACACGCCCCGACGGGGATCGAACCAGCACCCCTGGCATGTGCCCAGACTAATGATCAAACCTGCCACCCTCCGGTGCCATGGGATGACTGACGCTCAAACCAATTGAGCCACACCAGCCAAGGCCTCATTTACTTTTGTAATTTTCACATAATTTCATCCTTACAAAAAAGTGGTAAGAATAGTACAAAGAGCTCCCATCTACTCTTCACCACCCAGATTCCCCAGATTTTACACACACACACACACACACACACACACACACACACACGTTTATTTCCTTTATGTATGTCCTTTTTTCTGAATCATTTGAAAATAAATGGCAAATATGTTACCCCTTGAGCCCTAAATACTTCAGTATGAGTTTCCTAAGAACAAGGACTTCCTCTTACATAATGCAATAATCAAAATTAGGAAACTTACACTGATATAATACTGTTACTCAATATACAGGTCAGATTCATAATTTGCTAGTTGTCAGATAATGTCCTTCAGACAAAAGCCAAAATTTCTAGTCTAAGCCAATGTAGGGTCACACGTTGTATTTAGTTGGCCTATCTCTTTAGTCTCCTTTAATCTGGGACAGTCTGTCTTTGTCATTCATGGCCTTGGCATTTTTGAAGAGTAAAGACCTGTTATTTCACAGTCTGACCCTCACTTTGGCATTATCTCATGTTTCCTCATAGTTAGATGGAGGCTGTGCATTTTTGACAGATATATCACAAAAGTGACATTATGTCCTCAGTGTATCATATTAGGTGGCAGATAATTTCAATGTTGACATCCCCTTACTGCAGTGATTTTCAACCTTTTTTGTCTCATGGCATACATAAACTAATTACTAAAATTCTGCATCACAACAAAAATTATATATATTTTTGCCGATCTGACAAAAAATAGGTATGATTTTGATTGATTTACAAAAAAAAAAAATAGTAGTAATTACCTACCCTTTTTGCTCTAATGTGACTTTTTAAAAGTCAGGTGCCTATAATTTGTATATAAGGACTTCTGGTACCCAGAATTAACCAATCAGATGCAACTTTATTATGCGATGTGACCAATAAGATGCAACTATATTATATGGCCTATATATTTATGGTTCAAGACAGGGCATTCACACTGGATAGTTATTGTCATGTTGACCGTTGTCATTTTTTAGCTGGGAATCTAGGGGAAAAGAGGTCAATGCCACTGACTAAATACAGGTTTAAAACATGTATTTCATGTTTTAAAAATTCTTACGGTTTCAACACTGGTTGAAAATTGCTGCATTACTGGGTAATGTTAACATTGATTACTTGTTAAGATAGTGTCTAATCCATTATGATTCTAGTTTGAATCAAATATTACTATCATATTTATCAATTGGTGATTTCTAACATCATTTACATTTATTTGTTGGCATTCTACTATACATAAATACTTTTTCTTCTCCATTTGCTTGTTTATTTATATCTCTGTGGATGTATGGAGTCCTTTTAGTCAGTGGATTATAGCTAATTACTATTATTCTTTATGTTGGTGCTCAGATTGTCTCAAACTCGGCCAATGGGAGCTCCTCAAACTGACCCCCTTATCCTTGTGACTTGACTCCCTCATTCTTTGAGGACTTTCTTATTTTCTGGAATGACAAAATGTTTCAGGGTCATATTGTTTTTTCCCTGCCCCAGCCCTGGAAGCAATCATTTCTCCAAAAAGCCCCAACTATTTTCAGTAGAAAGTGGTATTTAGAAATTAAGACATGGGCTGTATGTGTGCTTATCACTACTGGAGTGTCGTGACTTCTACTTCTCAATGGACAGAGGTAGAATGCGTGTGTGCGCACGCACACACATATACACACACACACTCACACCTCTGTGTCCATACAGTACATTGAAAACCATGCATTCATACTGATACATTCCATTCCAACCCCACAGGACTCATTTCAATCTTTCCACTTTTCATAGTGCTAATTATCTTCTCTGACAGTGAGAAACCTGTTTCCCATTACTCTCAAGATAATTATTACTTGTTCAATCTTAGGATATATCAGACATGTCTCTGCAAAGAACAAACCTGCTACAATAATTCAGTACTCATTTATTTTTTCTTTACTCTGAGGGTATAAGGTCAAAATACTATGTTTAAGTTACTTGAGTTAGTTCTTTCTTCTACCCTTTCAATGTGACTGTTATTCTTTTGAAATACATTTAAGTTTCTTTTTTAAATTTATATTCCATTTTGTAGTTCTCACACATTCTTTTGATTTTATGATTATTTTTTGGTATTTAAAGGATTAGTGTGGTTCCAAAATCAATACTAATTAGAAGGTTTACCTAGAGAAGTGTCAGTCCTGTCGATTCCTCTCACCATGTAGGTCACCAAGATCATTGGTTTCTAGTGTTCCCTTTCTGTTTTTTGTGTTGTTGTGGTTTGGTTTTTTTACACAAACAAAAAGCAGATATATTTTTTATTATGCAATAGGTAGTTCATGATAGATCAGCAATTCTCAAACTTTTATGCCTCGGGGCCTCTTTAGACTATAAACGTTATTAAAGAGCCCTGGCTGGTTTGGCTCATGCATAGAGCATTGGCCCGTGGACTGAAGGGTCCTGGGTTCGATTCTGGTCAAAGGCCTGAATTGTAGGCTCAATCCCCAATGGGTGCATGCAGGAGGCAGCCGATCAATGGTTCTCTCTCATCATTGATGTTTCTATCTCTCTCTCCCTCTCCCTTTCTCTCTAAAATCAATAAAAAGATATTTTTTAAAAAGTTATTGAAGAGCCAAAAGTTTTTATTTATGTGGGCTATAGCTATTATATTTAATGCATCAGAAATTAAAATTGAGAATTTTTACCCCTGGCTAGTATAGCTCAGTTGGTTGGAGTGTGATCCCATACCCCAAAAGGTTGGCAGTTCAATTCTTGGTTAGGGCGCATACCTAGGTAGCAGGTTCAATTCCTGGTCAGGGCATGTCTGGAAGGCAACCAATCCATGTTCTCTCCCACATTGATGTTTCTCTCTCTTTCTCTTTCTCTCTCTCCCTCCCCCATCTCTAAAATCAATAAGCATATCCTCAGATGATGATTTAAAATAAAAGAATCTATTTTGGAAATCACTCCACATGTTTATAGATATCATCCTTATTTTTAATTTAGTTTTATAGTTCTCATTGTATGAATGTACCATACTTCAATTATTTTCTTATGTTTGGGCATTTAGGCTGCAATTACAAATAATGTTGCAATGAACAATCTCATGCATATGTATTTTTATAATATTGAAGGTGTATCTTGGGGACAATTTCCTAGAAGTGCAATTGTTGTGTCAAAAATAAACACATGTGTGGTGGTGTTAGATATTGCCAAATTCTACTTCAAAATGGTTGCAATTTGCATTTCCACCAGCAATGAATGGGAGTTCCTGATTCTCCACAGCCTTAGCCACAAAGCATAATACAGAAGACAGACATGTAAATTAGTAATATACTGTATTAGATCCATAGTTTATCTACAAAGCTGACACCAGCCTTTTCTGAGAACTTTCTTCATCAATATTGATCTTGAATTAGCCAAAGCTGGTAACTCTTAAATTAGGACTAAAGTTCCAGTCTGTCCTTGTTAGAAAATGATGTAAAGATGGGACCAGTTCAATCATATTTGGTCATATACCAACCAAAGTAGAGGAAACTAGTTTGCAGAGGCAGTAACCTCAGTTACTGATGGCTTCTCTATTTCCTGTTGTAGATCCTATAAGGGTTAGTTGAATTTCCAGCCCTTGGATTATAGTAGACACTTGCTACATGCTATTATTAGTGGATACTATCAATATATTAATTAGATACTTATAATAAAAAGAATTGTACACACAGATTGTCAAACTGCAGCGGGAAGGCCGGGGAGGGTTGGGGGGCAGGAGGGAGGGGGGTAAGAGGTCAACCGAAGGACTTGTATGCATGCATATAAGCATAACCAATGGACATAAGACACTGGGGGGTAGGGGAGGCCAGGGGATTGTCAAGGGCGAGGAAAAAAAAAGGACACATATATAATACCCTTTGTAATACTTTAAGCAATAAAACAATTTAAAAAAAAAGAATAAAGTATTGCTAATACTTTAAGCAATAAAAAAAAATAAAAATAAAATAATAATAAAATAAAAAAAAAGAATTGTAACTAAGAAAAAACAGTTACAATACAATGTGATATGACACTGTACTAATTAGGCTATATGCTTGCGTTGCTCTAACAAGGACCCATATCAGCATGAAAAGAATTTTATTTCTCTTTGTGTCACAGTCTGAACATAAACACTCCAGAGCTGGTAAGGCAGGTATGAGGTACTGGGGACCCAGACTCCGTCTAGTTGTTCCTCCACCATGGTTGCTTTCTTGTGATCTAATATGGTTGCTTTAGCACTTGATACCTATCAACCTCTTGGCCACTGGGAAGAGAGAAAAGAACAAGGGGAGGCTTGCCTCTTCCTTCCTTCCTTCCTCCCTCCCTCCCTCCCTTTCTTTCTTTCTTTCTTTCTTTCTTTCTTTCTTTCTTTCTAATATATCTTTATTGATTTCAGAGAGGAAGGGAGAGGGAGAGATAGAAACATCAATGATGAGAGAGAATCACTGATTGGCTCGGCCCCTGCTGGGGATTGAGCCCAAAACCTGTGCGTGTGCCCTTGACCGGAATCGAACCTGGGATACTTCAGTCAACAGGCTGACGCTCTATCCACTAAGCCCAACTGGCTAGGGCACTCTTTTTCTTCCTACACACAAAACACATTTTTCTCCTGATCTAATGAAACAACACAGAGTTCCATTTGTTCCCTCCATTCAGCTTAAAATCTAGGACCTCTGAGTGATATACATTCCCCTCATCAAGTGTACTTGTGACCCTCATGTGAGCATCTACTGAAAAAGAAGCATCTGTCCTCTCCACCCTCAAGACCACCAAAAAGATAGTGGTGAATTAAGAACAAGATTATAAAAATCCTCTTTCAGAAAGAGAAAGAGAGGGAAACAGCAATCATCGGACTACTACACTGACGTAATGCCCACTGACATGAAAGGCTCCCTGTCCTGGCAATAATATGTGTTTCTACGTTAGACCCTGACTCTGCCAAGGAATCTCCTTCTCCATTGTCCTCCAAAGCCTTTGGCTTTGCCTCTGGAAGGTTCTTCCACCTGTTATCCTCCATCGCCACAGCTAAAGTGCTATTGAAGAGTATGTTCGCATGCGGATTCAGTTGTGGGAACTGTGGGGATTGCTTTAGAGCAGCAGTTCTCAACCTGTGGGTCGAGACCCCTTTGGGGGTCAAATGACCCTTTCACAGGGGTCGCCTAAAACCATCGGAAAACACATATATAATTACATATTGTTTTTGTGATTAATCACTATGCTTTAATTATGTTCAATTTGTAACAATGAAATTGGGGGTCACCACAACATGAGGAACTGTATTAAAGGGTCGTGGCATTAGGAAGGTTGAGAACCACTGCTTTAGAGACTGAAGAATTACAGGTTCTTAAAGGCCAGTCTGTGCATTCTTAATACATTTCTGGTATATTTCCTTCCATTCAGTTCCTTGGTGAAGTAACCACAGCCATACATCTTGTCTGAAAAAATGTTCTTAAACCTGAAGAGTCTATTCTTTTACTCACTGGCTGGTGCATGATGGCACAAACCCACACTTGAAGTATTATGGTGGGTACCCTGAGGCCATGTGAAAAAATAGGCTGGAGTTGGAAAGCAACCAAACTTTAATCTGGCCAGCTCCCATTGTCTGGTAAAGAACACAAGAGAAAGCCTTAACAAAACGTCGTTGGTGGAAATGTATCCCATTTCACTCTGCTTTCAAACTGGCTAATGTGTGCCTAGCATCATCTCTCTCACAGAACTTAGATAAAGGCAGAAAAAGAAGTCAACACACATAAACATTCTGACTTTTCTCAAACACTTCTCCCAGAGCTGTGGGCCTGATTGGCATGAGCAGTACTTTCCACTATATTGCAGGAGATAATTTGCCTGAAATTAATATACTTACTGCGGCTTTCTTCTAGTCAGTGTTAGCATGGTATACCTTTCTCCATTCCTTTACTTTTAATCCATGTATTTATATTTAAATTGGGTTTCTTGTAGATAATATAGAATTGGGTCTTGTTGTTTTATTCACCTTGATAGTCTCTGTCTTTTAATCAGTATTTTAGATAATTCACAGTTAAAGTGATTATTGATATAGTTAGATTAATAGCTATCATATTTATAACTGTTTTTTAAAAATAGTTTTATTGATTTCAGATAGAGGAAGAGAGAGAGAGAGAGAGAGAGAGAGAGAGAGAGAGAGAGAGAAACATCAATGATGAGAGAGAATCATTGATTGGCTGCCTCTTGCACACCCCACACTGGGGATTAAGCCTGGAACTTGGGCATGTGCCCTGACCAGGAATTGAACTGTTACCTCCTGGTTCATAGGTAGATGCTCAATCACTGAACCATACCAACCAGGCATAAATGCTTTTTATTAATTGTTCTTGTTCTGTTTGTTTGTTTGATCGTCCACTCTTTCTCTGGTTTTAATTGAGAATTTTATATGATTCAATTTTCTTTCTTCTCTTAATATATCAATTATACTTTAAATTTTTTTTAATCATTGCCCTAGAGTTTGCAATATACATTTACAACTTATCTAAGTCTACATTGAAATAACATCAAACCACTTCATGTGTTTGCAGCTACCTTATAATAATATTTCTAATTCCTCCTACCCATCTTTTATAATACTGCTCTCATATACTTCACTTATCCATAGCTATAATCACCCAATATATTGTTGCTATTATTATTTTTTAATATATTTTTATTGATTTCAGAGAGGAAGGGAGAGGGAGAGAGAGATAGAAACATCAATGATGAGAGAGAATCATTGATCGGCTGTCTCCTGCACGCTCCCTACTGGGGATCAAGCCTGCAACCTGGGCATGTGCCTTGACTGAAATCGAACCTGGGACCCTTCAGTCCATAGGCTGATGCTCTATCCACTGAGCAAAACCAGCTAGGGCGCTATTATTAACTAATTGTTATCTGTTAGACCAGTTAAGAATAAGAAAAAAATATTTTATTTTATCTTTATTTCTGAATGCTTCATTTCTCGAACTCTATGTAGATCTGAATTTTTTAAGTTGTGGTAAAAAACATATGACATAAAATTTACCATCTTAATCATTTTAAGTGTACAGGTCAGTGGTATTAAGTGTACTAACATTGTTGTGCAAGCGAAACTGAAACTTATCCATTAAATAACAACTCCCCATTTCTCTCTCCCCTCAGCCCCTGTTAACCACCATTCTACTTCCTGTTTCTATGAAATTGACTATTTTAATTTTTAAATTTTATTTATTGAATGATTGATTTTAGAGAGAGGAAGAGAGAGAAAAAGAAATATCGATTTATTGTTCCACTCATTTATGCATTCATAGTTGATTCTTGTATGTGCCCTGACCGGGGTTCAAACCTGCAACCTTGATATATGGGGACAACCCTCTAACCAACTGAACTACCCAGCAAGCCCCTAAAATTTACTATTTTATACACTTCACATAAGTGGAATCTTATGTATTTGTCTCAAACATGTGATTGTTGGGTCATATGATAGTTCTATTTTTATTAATTTTTTGAGGAACCACCGTACTGTTACATAGCAGCTACATTCTCACTTACAGTGCACAAATGCTCCAATTTCTCTACATACTTGCCAACATTTTTTGTTTTGTTTTGTTTCAGTTTTTTTAATAGTAGCCATTCTACTATTAATAAGTAGAATGTGTGAGGTGATTTTGATTTGCATTTCTCTAGTGATTAGTGATATTAAGCATCTTTTCATATGTTTGTTGGCCATTTGTATATAATTTTTAGAGAAATATCTATTCAAATTATTTGCCCATTTTCTAATCAAGTTATTTTTTGTTGTTGAATTGGAGACTAATTTTTTAAAATATATTTTTATTGACTTCAGAGAGGAAGGAGAGGGAACCAG
>NW_005360509.1:2257364-2278471 GCF_000412655.1 Myotis brandtii
CATTATATTTAGCAATATATAAGATCAACATAAAAAAGATCATTTCATAAGAAAGGATTCAAAAACAAAATGGAAAGCACTCTACTGACCTAAGACAATCATTGCCCCCTACATGTGGTATAAGATTATAGTTCTGGTTGCTGAAGGTCAATGAGATAATTAAGCTCAATATGGTCCAGAGAACTGTGGGATGGGGAACCAACTAAAGCAGAAGTTATAGTCTGGTCACCATTGTCATCAATTTTCCCTATAGCATTTTAGGTCTTTAAGACATCTGAAATGCATTTTATCATTTAATCTAACTTTGACATTTTCAAATGGTTATCCAGATTTCATCATTGATTAAATAATTAATTTTCTTTTCAAATTCTTAATTGAAAAAGTTGCCTTGTTTATGTGCTAAAATCCCATATGAATTTGAGCCTGTTTCTGGCTTTCCTAGTCTACTCCATTGTTTTATTTATGCTTACACCAGTATCACAGTATTTTAACTTTATTATTTTGGGGAAAGAGTCTAGTAATTGATCCCAACTATTCATTCCTCCTTCTGCCTTCAACCTGAATTTTAACTGAACATGTTTATATGCCTGACAACTGGGCACTGTAGATTACAGCTTACCTTGCAAACTGGTGTGGTCATGTGACTAGGAGATGAAGCCCGGTGAGTGAAGATGAAGTGTGTAACTTCATCAGGTCATTTCCTTAAAGACAAGTCTACTGGGCCTGGACTTTTCTGTGGGCTAGAATGTGGATGCAGAGATTATCCAATGTCTATTGTGTGGAAAGGACACTAACCTATATAACAGTAGCACAAGATGAAAGAAATCTGAATGCTTGAATAACTTTGTGGAATATCGCTTTATTGTAACACTGGACCATTCACCTCTAGACAGTTGGGGAGATTTAATCTCCTAGCTCAGTGATAGCGAACCTATGACACGCGTGTCAGAGGTGACACGCGAACTCATTTTTTTGGTTGATTTTTCTTTGTTAAATGGCATTTAAATATATAAAATAAATATCAAAAATATAAGTCTTTGTTTTACTATGGTTGCAAATATCAAAAAATTTCTATATGTGACACGGCAACAGAGTTAAGTTAGGGTTTTTCAAAATGCTGACACGCCGAGCTCAAAAGGTTCGCCATCACTGTCCTAGCTTATTTGAGCACTATAGTTTGTGCCTCTTTGTCTACAACCTAGGTGCACAATACTACAATAACTTTATTACTTATTATAATTATTTTTATTATGGCAGCTAAAGGACAAATTTTTTAAATCAGCAACTTTTATACATATCATTTGTAAACAGCTAAAATATGATGGGGAAAAGTCTAATTTTAGTAAAAAAACTCACAAAATTCTTAAAAATAATTCTTAAATTCTTAAGAATAACACCATCAAGAGATGAATATTTGGGAATATATATTTTTGTTTTTCTGTAGTGATTTCTATAGTGATTAGATAGCTAGATACATAAATACATACAAGAAAGAGATTTATGGTCACATAGTTATATAGAAACCCGATGCACAAAATTCGTGCAAGTGACTTGGCCCTCAAAGCCCTGGCTTCGTCCAGATGGTCATCCAGAAGGATGTCCAGAAGGTTGTTCGGCTATCTGGCCTAATTAGCATATTACCCTTTTATTATTATAGACTAGGAGCCCAGCGTGCGATTTGAAATCGCGTGGCGCCGCCCACCCTCAAGTCGCAGGTCCATCCCTGCCTCCCTCTCCAGCCCTTGAAGCAGCCAGGGCCGCTGCTGATCAGGCCCTCCCCCAGCACAGGCGCGTGGAGGCCCCTGCCGCCCCACCCCTGATGCTGCGCATGCAACCTCCTCCTGTCCGGTGGACCCGTTATAGCGTCCCAGTTAATTAGCATATTTCTCTATTATATATATGTAGATAGATGAATTAAGAATGACAAAATAGGTTTTACAAAATTCCAATCGAATTTCAGTTCAATTTTAGGGGAAGAAGTTTACCTAATGATTCTAAACTAATTTCTTTGGAAGAATAAGTAGCAAACAAGGTAACCTTTGGGTGGTAATTAGCAAACTTTATTGCTCAAGAGCCAGTTCAAGAAGAATAAAAATGTTCACTCGCAACGTTTTCCTCTTTCAGCATGAAAATAGTTTTCTTGTTTCCATGAAATACAAGTCTCTTATTTTCCTGCTCTATTAAATAATGCCAATGAGAAAATTAACAGTTCTTTGTAGTCACTACACTATTAGTATCTGGATGTATTGAAGAATAAGGAATTTTTTATCCCTTACATTTCTTTCTTTCTTTTTCTTTTTTTTGTTAATCCTCACCCGAGGATATTTTTCCTTTGATTTTTAGAGAGAGTGGAAGAGAGAGGGAAAGACAGAGAGAAATGTCTTTGTGAGAGGAACACATAGATTGGATGCCTCCTGCACGCGCCGATGGGGGCCAGGGCCTGGGAGGAGCCTGCAACTAAGGTACATGCCCTTGACACTCTATCCACTGAGCCAAACCTGCTAGGGCTATCCCTTACAATTCTGAGTTCACTAAGGAATATTCAATACCTTATCTTTTTCATACTTGAAAAAAACCTTATGAGGTCGATTTTATTTTTTATCAGCTCTACTTCATAGAGGAGAAAAACTGAGACTTACGCAAGGAAGCTTGATAAAGTAAAAAAAGTGTGCAAAGGCCAGAAGTAGGGGATTCCACACAATGTAACGTTCCCTGGGAATCTCGGGATCTGACCCTGTATCAGGCGGATGCAGAGGCAGTAGGACGAGGCCTTGCCCCTTCCTACCTGGGTCTTTGCTGACCGGGCTGCCTCTGTGGACAGGGCAGGGTGAGCCTGGTGCAGAACCTGGGCACCTCCTGCCTCTCTGAGGCTGGTCTCTGACACCGGCCCAGGCCTTTACCAGCTGAGGCAAATTGCTGTTGTCCTAAGGCTTCTTTGCCAAACAGATAAAATGCTTTTGAACAATTCCTGGCTATGTTTCCTTATGATAAAATAAGCTAGTTTCTGTTTCCTGAGCCCTTTTTATCCTGGGGCAAGGGCAGAAGTCATCTCCAGAAGAAAAAGGATATGATGAAGGGAAGCTGAGGGGCAAAAGCCTACCCTTCTTCCTCGGGTCCTAGCCGAGAGAGGAGAGGAGCCTGCGGTAAGGGCGTGGATGGTTGGACGTTCGGGTTTTCTCGTTTTGGGCTGAGACAGGTCACACCCTATGGTTGGGACAGAGGAGAATGGAGTACAGTTTCCCAAGCTGCTCTTAATTCCCAGGAAGTTTCATGGAACCCAGAATATTCGGAAAGCAAGTTTCATGATTGGAGAAGACACAAAGGTGGTTGACTTGAGAACCAGGGAACTTGTGGTGTCCCCAGAGGGCAAGGATAAGCGGACCTGACAGCAGAGGTTTGGATAGACCCACTGTCAGGGGCCTGGTGGGAGGTGGGGCGTAGCTCAGAGAGAGAGAGCCCACTAGTCACCGACCAAGCCATAAATTACTCCAGCAGCAAACTTCACCAAGCAGACAGAGGACCTTGCCTCTGGGGCCAGAGGAGGCCTGGATACTGCATCACCCAAGCCCCTGTTATCTCAAAGGCATCAAGAGGATGTATAAGTCCTGCCCGTCTCCCAGATCAAGGAAGAGAAGGAGGAGGAGACTAAATTTAAGAGATATTTTATCTAAAAACATTCACTCCACTTGATAAAGATTTCAATCAGCCCTAATGGGAAGTTGAACTTTGGACCCAATGCTTACACTGGAACAAACCTGTGTAAGTGGGAGGAGATGGGAATACTGTGAAGGAAATAAATGAAGCTTTCCCCCTGATACCTGAGAAGTGAAGAAGGGCATGGCAGAGGGACATATGTTTGGAAATGAGCAATCATAGGGAAAACAAACTCGAAATTCTTTTTCACATCTGATTTGTGTAATTTTACAATCTTGCTGCATCTTATTTCCTCTGTACCATAGGAATTGAAAGGTTGCGTTTAAAATTAAGTGGGCCTTTGGGAGCTGGGGGCACATACACAGCCCTTGGGTTTCAGGATGCTTGTCACTTGTCTTTTATATATATGTGTAACTTAATACAAATTGAGGGAAAAGAGTGTTCAAAGAGGAGGGGTGGGAGCTATTCCCACATGATACTATTCCATTGCTTTTCTGAACAAAATTTTTAAAATGTGTGTTGTCCTCCATTAATATTTAGCCAAATTAAATGAACTCTTCAGAGGTTGCTTCTTCTCTATTCTAGGTAATAATACTTTTGGATTTTTATAATAACCTAGGATTTTTAAAAAAAATCTAATTCGAAGAGTCAATCTCGTGAAATAGGGGAATAGGATACCATTTTTTCCATTTTACAAGTGAGGAAGCAGAAGCAAAGAGGTAATATGATTGTTCATGGTTGTTGAGCTACCAAGTAGATGAGAAAAATAACGAGCCAAACCAGGTCTTCTGAGTCCTAGCGCAGTGTTTATTTCACAACACCAGTGGTTTTCAAGGAGTTATTTCTGGAGCCTTCTATTCTGATTAACTGGGAGTGAGGTGGGGCCCAGAGTGCTGGCCACTCCCCCCCACTCCCTGGAACACCCCCATGAAGGTGTCTCTGCAGCACCCCAGGCTCCACTGAAAACAATCTGAAAACCACTGCCCTACACACACTGCTCCCAAACCACTTTAACCTCCCCCATTTCCAGCCATAATTACCTGGTGTTGAAAACAAAGAGCCTGACATCAACTTGTGGGACAAGTAATTTCGGGCACAGAATAAATCACAAAAATGACAGTATGGTAGGAGGAAACATGCCAGCTAAATTTAAAGGCACAGTTGTGGTTTAATTTATCCTCTTACAACAAATATACTACCATTACTGTCTGGACAAGTGCTTTTGGGCCAATTGATTGTTGAAATGTTATGACTTCTTGTGATGCAAACAGACAGCTGTCCGATTAGAACTAAGAGGCTAGTGAGGATGATTCTCCTGGTGAAAGCATCCCTTACCATTATGGCTCTATGCTCCACATCTGAATGAGAAGGCAGGGGTGGTCAAGACAGGGAATCCTCCAAAAGCAGCAAGACTGTCAACCCACCATGCAGAGCTGGTCCTCATCACCTCCGGCCACACATGCTTCCGTACAGCTGTCCAGAGGATTATGCTAATGAGGAGAGGGCCTTTTGTCAGAAACCCTGGCCCAATCCAACCATTTTTAAAGCTCATGAGACAGGTCCGTCTGGGGCTCTGTTTACTTTCTGGTGATGCCATTCCTGGACAAAGCAGTTTTACAAAGAATCTCTTTGTAGGAGGACTCTGTCCCACTTTGTGTATCCTCCTTCTGAAAACGTGATTATAAAATGTTTCATCATAGGAATGCATTCTGTAAGCTAAAAAAAAAAAAAAGAATTGTAGAGAAGGGCTAATAAAAAAAAGTAGTCCCTACTCTAAGATGAAAATATTTTTTAACTATTTTAGTCATTTCTGTTTTTATTCTTATGGTGATGGCCTCATGTTCTTAAATAATATGCTAACATTGTTATTTCTTGATGTAGTATTTTCTGAAATTGCCTGTGACTTCCTGCGGTGGGCCGGGTGCGAGCTGAGTGAGCCTGCGAGCTGGAGGGTGGGCCGGGTGCGAGCTGAGTGAGCCTGCGAGCTGGAGGGTGGGCCGGGTGCGAGCTGAATTTTATTGTGCTTTACAGATCCAGACTTTTTTATGAGACCCTCCACCAGCAAAAAGATTATGACTCGCTGAAGGCTCAGATAATAGCATGTTTTCGCAATAAAGTGTTTTGAAGTTAAAATGTGAACATTGTTTTTTTAGACATAATGCTATGGCACACTTAGTAGACTACAGTATAGTGTAAACTTAACTTTTTTGTTGTTATTGTTAATCCTCAACTGAGGATATTTACCCCCATTGATTTTCAGAGTGGAGGGAGGGATGGAGGGGGAGAGAAAAAGAGAGAGAGAGAGAGAAACATTGATGTGAGAGACACACACATTTGATTGCCTCTTGCAGGAGTTCCCACCAGGCCGGGGATCAAACCTCCAACCCAGATATGTGCCCTTGACCAGGAATCAAACTCTCAATCCTTTGGAACGCAAGCCGACACTCTAACTACTGAGCACACTGGCCAGGGTGTAAACTTAACTTTTATATGCATTGGGAAATCTAGAAATTTGTGTGACTCGCTGTATTGCAATATTTGCTTTATTGCTATGGTCTGTAACTGAACTCACAATATCTCCACAGTATGCCTGTCATCTGTGCTTTCATATTGTCAATAGCCATAACCTTGCTGTTTCCTTCACTATAAACACTCATACATTTATTGATTACTATGGCACTTCTATAAACATCTTTGTTTTTATTCACTATTTCCTTGACATTTCTTCCTGCTACTAACGTCTTTCAACACTCTATTGAAGATCTATTATGGGTTATATATTACCATATTAGTGATGTGAGAGATTCCAAAGAAATTCCCCAACGACTGTCCCTGGTCTCCACAGCTTCCATCACACAGGGAACCACTCACTGAATATGATTCTAGTTCTGGTTCTGTCACATGTTAGTTATGTGTCCTTGGACAAGCCACCTGAACTCTCAGGACTTCAGTTATTTCACCTTAGAATGGGAAGAAGAATACTAGCCTTGACATGCTTTCAGGATTTTGCAAGAAGTGAGAACATTTGTAAGAAGGTAAGTGCTTATAAAATTGTATATAAATGCATCCTATATAATAAAAGGCCAGCAATCATAAGCGTAATGACTGGAATGACCGCTCGACCAGTCGCTATGAGGTGTGGGGCCGGTGAGGGGAACCAGGTGGCTGGCAGAGGCGGCAGGGCGGGACCGGGGACTGGCGAGCAGGCGGAAGATGGGCCTGATCGCAGGCTAGGCCTAGGGAACCTACCCACTCATGATTTCATGCGCTGGGCCTCTAGTATTATTATAAATACTAAATCTTAGTCCACTCTAAGAGATTCTTGTAACAAGCAGCAGACATATTGTGGAAAGTATTTTTTATGGATTCCAGGATCTTTCCAGAAGCTAGTTGGAAGCTGGAAGGAAGAAAGGGACACTTTTGAACGCAAAGTCATTGATAACATCCAAAATTATTATGCCTGGCTGCTGGGCAGATCGAGGCATTATAATAAACTCCAAAAGGAAGGCCAAGGAATGAGCTCCACAGGGGAGTGCACTATATGAAAATTGGAGCTCCAGGCTTTTGGATAACAGTCAGGTTTGCTGGGTTCAAAAACTTCCATTGGCACTAAGACCATAATGTAGATATTTAACCTTTCTGTGCCTCAAGCCTCTCATTTGTAAAATGAAGGTATAACAGCTCCCATTTCATAGTGTGTCTGTGAGAATTAAGTAAGCTAATGCATTAAGGTCCTTAAAAGGTTGCCTGGAAAACGGCATCATACAAAAAATATTAACCACTATTATATCTAGATAACCTAATGATAGTTTATGCCGATTTGAGGAGACTTTTCTATGTAAGTTCAAAATACTTAACTGAAACCTTTGAGTTCGATTGTACTTTATGCTTCTGCTAGCAAATGGTGTGAACTAACCCCTATAATCATTCCCTTCTCATCTACGGTGCTGTTTCCTTCATTATAAACACCCATACATTTATTGATTACTATTGCATTTCTGTAAACATCTTTGTTTTTATTCACTCTTTCCTCAAAATTTGTTTTCCAGATTACATGCATGCTGTCATTGTGGTTCTATTTGCAACAGTATTCCACTTGTGTTTTCAGTGGAGGTAGACAGAGAAGAGGGTAGAATTGTCTGACAAACAATACTTTCATTGAACATCCTAAAATGCTGTGTGTGTGTGTGTGCGTGCATGTACATGTTTATGGGTATTTTCTATCACTCTGTTGACTCACATTCAGTTTGTGGTCTGCTTTCTTTCCCAGACGTTTTTCCCTGGTTCCATCTAACCAATGGTTGTCCAGTTTGTGTTTATGGAATTTATTCCTTCCTTATCCACAAAAATCTACCTCTGTAACCTCAAAATGTATGTGGGTGTGCCCATCAAGGGCAAACAGTAGAGACGTTGTGTTTTGGAGCCAACCTATGCACAAGATCCCAGGACATGAGCATTTACTTTGGGCCAAATGTCATTTACAAACACAAAAAGCTGTCCCCTTGGTTGAATGATCTCAGAATTCTCTGGGGTGAGGAACTGGGAAAGGTTGGTAGGCAGTTTCAGGTTGAACCTGTTTGGTTTCTTTTTGCTGGGGCAGGTTGACCACAGTTTAGGGTTTGCTTTCTCTGCCCTGAAGTTTCAGAGCTTCCCTGGTGAACTTTGAAGTGAATGAAGTGACTGTCTTACTTTATACAAACAGGGGCTGCTTTGTCACCCAGACAGCGAGCCTAGTATTCTAGTGCAACAGTGGCATGTGCTCTAAAAGACAGACATACTTGCGAGAGCATTACCTTCCCTATGCCAAAGTACTTGGTAAGCTTTGAATCATAAATTGGCTATGCAGAATGCCAACAAGGGGGGCTAACTCTATAACACAGTATTTTTACCAGATGCAGGAACCAATGATGTTTTGTCTGCTTTGGAATGTCTGCCTCCTGGTCCAGAACCCCCTTCCCCAACATTGATGCAGAAGAGCATATATTTTCTTGCCTTTCTTTCCTGTTTCTAGAACTTCTTGGTTGACACTTTCCAGGAAAATGTCTTCTTTCTTTTCTTTCTCTCTTTATTTTTGGACTTCATAGTGCCTCCTAATAAGTTATGAATGCACATTATGTTCATTTAATATGGGATGTGTTTATAAATTTTATTCTGCTTTTTTTACTTAGTATATTTTGGGCATTTCCAATGTCATTAAATTTTTTTGAAAACATGACTTTTGAGGCTTTCATAGTGTGACTACTTATGTACCATGATTGCTTAACCATCCCATTTTTTGACATTGGATTGTCACTTTTCAATATTGCATCTGCTTCACATGTTGGTTAGCCATTTCATCTGTAGAGGATGACTCTGGCAAGTCCCCTGCTAACTAGGACACAAAATTTAATAAAATTATATTAATTAATAAAAGTGTGTGTCTGCTGTAGGGAAGGAAAATAATCTGTTTCTTCTATTCATCTTAGGTTCATTGGCTGGGACCCTGCAAGTCAGACTGTCAAGACACATCAGAGAAAAACAGACATGTGCATTGAACATACCTGGGAGTACTCATTGATGAATAATAACTCAAAGAGGGTGGTTAGAACTTAGGCTTATATAGCATCTTAAGAAAAAAGTAATAATTTTGTAGAAAAGTGACAAGACAAAGGAAAATGACTTTGAGCTTCTAAGGGTAGCAAATTATAGAAAGACAAATATTCGGGGCAAACTAAGGAAGATAAAGTCTAATTAGTAAAGTTTGTTATGTAGATTTCTTTGGTGCCATCTCCAGGCTGATAAGAGTCTAGAAGTTGTCTCTGGTGATTAGCTTCTGTCCTTTCTAGTGAAGAGGGCTTCAGAGGGGGTACATTTTTATAAATTTATGCCGCAACTTTTAGCAAATAAGGGGAGAACAGAGCTTTTCTTGTATTTGCTATTTCTCCATTGTCAAAGTGACACATTTTTTTATTTATTTATTTATTTAATTGATTTTTTAATTGATTTCAGAGAGGGAGAGGGAGAGATAGAAACATCAACGATGAGAGAGAATCATTGATCGGCTGCCTCCTGCATGCACACCCCCTAACTAGGGATTGAGCCTGCACCCCAGGCATGTGTCCTTGATGGGAATCGAACCTGGGACCCTTCAGTCTGCAGGCTGATACTCTATGCACTGAGCCAAACCAGCTAGGGCAGTGGTTGGCAAACTGTGGCCCTTTGAGTGTGGCTCTTCCACAAAATACCACGTTCAGGCGTGCACGTACAATGCGATTGAAACTTTGTGGCCACACTCAAAGGGCCAAAGAGCCGCATGTGGCTTGCGAGCCGCAGTTTGCCGACCACTGAGCTAGGGCAAAGCAACACATTTTAGGAGGCATGTTCTACTACTCTGCACTGCATTGAAGGCCAATCATCTTCACTAAGGCTGACATCCTCTTCTAAGCGGACTTCTGCCTCAGATATCCCTGCTGCACAGACCAATCAGTTGTCGCATTTGAACCCACAACTGATTGAGCCAGAGGTGGACACCAACCCAAGGGTAGGCCCGAGTCAGTGGGAAAGGATGAACTGGGTCAGATTGAGAAACTGTGAGAGCAGGAGGCAGTTACCCTAGGGAGGCAAAGATGAGAAGATGCAGATAGAAGCCTTGAGGCAAAAAACACAATAGGAGAAAGAGACCTGAGATTTGAGTTCCAATCCTGGCTATGCCACTTGATCTTGAGGAATTGACTTAACCCCTTTAAATCTCATTGTTCTCATTGTAATTTGAAGATAATCACACTTACCTCATAGGGTTTTGGGGAGGATTAGAGATAGTGTATATAAAGTGTATACTGTATAACATAATAGGACTTCACCAAATGGTAGCTATTATTATACATAAAAGTATTTTTGAAGAAGGAAATACAGTAAAATCTTTTAAAATCATCACTTATAATAAAGAATAAAATATATAGAGGAAGTAAAAGATTTATACAACACAATAGCTAGATTTTAAGTTCCTAAGACATAGTCTCTTTTAATCACCCATGTTTATACTCAGAACTTAGCACAGTGCTTGACAAATTTTAAGTGCTCAATAAATGTATATTGCTTTCAGTAAACAGCTTCAAAGCAAGGTTTTTCTTTGACTGTAGTACCACTCAGATACCTACGTGACTGAGCATTTTTGCCTCGTCATGACTTGTCTCAGTGCAATTCACTGAGCCCCTTGTATGTGGAACCATTGCAGCAACTATAATTTTACTTTGAAAGGTTGAGGTTTATGAGGCCATTTTTCCTTCCGTCTTTTTTTTTTTTATTCTTTTAATCCTCATTTGCTTTTCAGTTTCCACCATATTTCACACACAAGCAAAACAAAAACAAAAGACCTTTCATAAAAGTAACTTTCCCCTGTTAACTCCTCCCCCTGAAATTTGCTAGGAGAAAAAAACAATCACAAAAGAGACAAAAACACAAGCTGATGCTAGTTCCCCAACTCTTTAATAGGATGCAAATATTGATATTGTTAAAGAGAACACCACAGGTCTAAAATGGTGTCATTTGTGCTTAAAGTCCATGATACCAAACCTAGATTTCATACCTGATTTAATTCGTATTTCAATTTTTTGAGAAATATAATCTTAATAAACCAATCTGGAATTTTCTGGTCAACACCAATGAGGTAATCTGTTACCTGGGCTCCCTCCATCTCCCATAGAAAGAAGAGGCAATGTGCATGATAAAAATGCTTGGTGTTCCCTTCCCTGAAAAAGAAATTGTCCTAATCTAAAAATAATCCTTTCTTTTCTGTTGTTCATAGTTCCCTTGCCCCACCGTCTTTCTATAAAAACTTCCCATTTTGTACAACCCTTTGGAGTAACCTTCTAGTTGCTAGATGGAATGCTGCCTGATTCACAAATCACTCAATAAAGCCAATTAGATTTTCAAATTTACTTTATTTAATTCTGTTGTTGTTGTTTCCCAACAATATTTTAGTAAAAAGGTTCTGAGGCCCTGGAAATAACCCTTAACCAAAGGCAGGATGAGCCATGGGAGAGAAAGGAAACACAGCTAAGGCACCAGAGAGTATGAGGTATGGTAAATCTGTTGCTTTTGTCTTCTCAACACAACACTCCTCTTACACTGGGAAATTGGTCTTCACAGATCTAATGGGACTGGCCATGGGGATGGGTACACTAACCACCTCATCCAATTATAACATCCCAGACATGTTTTCACAATGCAATTGGGCTTTGACCCATGTAAGTCCATTCATATTTCTTCCAAGAGATTTGATATATGAAGTACTGGGAAAGAGAGGGAGTGTCTCCTTTTTGTACCATAAATTTTAAGTTTATCTGAAGGATTTGGGTACCAGTAGGCATATTTCCTGCCACAAATAATGAGCATATTTCTATCAGAAGAGAATTAGGCAAGAGAGAGAGAGAGAGAGAGAGAGAGAGAGAGAGAGAGAGAAACATAACCTCAGAGGAAGAGTAGGAAATATAATTCTGATGACATCATGTAAACACCTGAATGCAACTCTGACTAAAACCATGGTTTGACTGAGTGGATTGTAAGAGTAAAAAATGAGTTCTAATGTCCCCACCCCCAACACACTTCCAGTTCCAGGTGTGGTAAGTTGTTAAGAAGGTTTTTAAGAAAGAGGAAAGTTACTCTCCAAAGAAGCAGGTTTTGTCACAAAGATCAAATCCTCAATTGATTAACTGTCAAACATCCACACACCATTGGAAGGGGAGGATGAAACTATAATTGATGTGACCAGCAGTAGACAAGAGGTATCTACTCAAAATTAAACAAAAAATCCTTCAGCTTCTTTATTCTAGAATATGATCCATATATATAAAAGACTAAGCGACCGAACAACCGAATGACCGGTCACTATGACACACACTGACCACCAGGGGGCAGACGCTCAATGCAGGAGCTGCCCAATGGTGGTCAGTGCACTCCCATAGCCAACTTCCCCTGGCCCCTCTTCCCCCCCCCGCCCCTGCCCCCAGTCGGCCAGTTCGATGGCCCCAATTAAGGTGGCCAACCTCCTACGGCCCCTCCCCCTGGCCAACCTCCCATGGCCCTGATTGGCCCTGATCGCCAGCCAGGCCAAGGGACCCTACCCATGCACGAATTTGTGCACCAGGCCTCTAATGTCATAATAATATTCTTATGTTGGGACAATAGAATTTAATTCAGTCACCTCTTGACAGGTGTTTCTATTCATTGATTCTCCCATTACTTCTATTTCTTTAATGTTGACAAATTATCTGTTATATGTGCATGGGCAAAGTGATTCCTCTTTCTTTCTTTCTTTTTTTTCTTTTTCTCTCATTAAATACACTGGTTACAATGGTAAAGATCAACAAAGAACAAATCTACTCTAGGAAAATGCCTCTGTTCCATGAGTAGCATGCTCATTCAACTTTTATCTTTATAATTTCATTAATAACTTTATATGCCTTTCTTCATGAGATAAAAGTACTGTTTTTCTGGAATCGTTCTAAACCTAAGTTTTAATTAATTTTTGTGTGGGTGTATGACTCTATCTATAATAAAGAAAATATATCAAGGAAATTGATTATAGAATCTGGATAGTTTTTCCTGTATGTAGTGCATCATCATGTTTCAGTGCATTTCTAGTTAAAATTCCAAGAATTTTGGCTATTTAGACGAACAGAAAAGCATCTTTCCTATGTTATCTCAGCTTCACTGTGCATGTACCCATCTCCCCCTTTGTTTTATCCCTCCCCACAGTGATCTGCAGGGAATGAACCCATGATTCCCTGTGCGGAGTGTGAAGTTGCGACTTCCAGATGAAGCTGCCCAGATAACCATGCTTCTAATGTCTGGCCTTCCCTTTGCTCTCTTCCTATTATTAATATTAACTAGCTAATTATGATGAGAGCAAAAGGTTGTTCCATAGTGTGCTACCTGTCTGTACTTCCAGGTTGTGTATATCCGAATGACCATGCAGCTTCCTGCAGTTCACTCACTCACTGGTTGCTGTAGATATGGAGCCACTGAATAGCAAAAACCATGATGTATCCATAATTCTTAAGATCCCTTCTAGCCTTAAAATTCCATGAACCCAATTTCATTTTCCAATTCATCAGCCAACCACAGAAATTAATGACCGGGTGGAATGTGTGCTCTTTATAGGTAGACAATTTCCTTATAAACCTAATACATGGAACTTACAAAGATCCCTTTTCCAATGTATTTTGCCAAAAGAATAATCTTCAGGCGGGGACAATCTAACTGTATTAGTTATCTATTCCATGTAGTACAAAATAACTAGTGTTTAAAGTACTAGAAACAAATGATAAAGGTAGAATTAAAAAGACTAGGTAATAACAAAGACAATGATAAGTAAAAACATGAATAAATGAAATGTGTGACAAGGAAGGAAGATTTTTTTCTCTACCTTTCTAGGTTCTTCTGGCTGATCTAATAATCAAATTGACATGAAAGCGATTAGCAAGAGAAAAACAAGTTAAAGTTCACTAACAAAGACTCAGGGACACTGAGTAACTCAACAAAATGGCAGAAGCTGTGACCTTAAATACCACCTTCAGCTAAAGTCAAAAGAAGGGGGTGGGGAGTCGTTGATGGGAGATTACCAGGAAAATCACAGTAAACAAGGGTAAGATTGTTATGCAGATTTAAATTCATGCCTTCTCCATCAACAACAGTTCTAGAGATTTAGATATTCTGCTTTTTCTGGTACAGTGAGGGAAACACCCTTACAAGTGGAGATACTTCCCTTATAAATGTAAATGTCCTTTACAAAGGGCAACTTCTACTTGGTTTTCAAAGCTTCTCCCATATCTGCTGTTTCTTAAAATTAACCAACCTAAAATAATCAATATCCCCAAAAAGGCACATTTTGGGGTGGCCAACTCTGCTCCCCTTTATCCACAAGGCGGTCATTAGACTGAGGTGGCTTTAATGCCTTAGTAGGCTATATAAGCAAACGAAACCTAAGCTTGAAATGCCTCAAAGTTAAGACATCAAAAACTAAAGACAGCTGGTCAAGAACAGCCAAGCAAGCTTTCCCAAATAAGGCAAATCTAAGCTATAGCCCAGTGATGGCGAACCTATGACACACGTGTCAGAGGTGACACGCGAACTCATTTTTTTGGTTGATTTTTCTTTGTTAAATGGCATTTTAATATATAAAATAAATATCAAAAATATAAATCTTTGTTTTACTATGGTTGCAAATATCAAAAATTTTCTATTTGTGACACGGCACCAGAGTTAAGTTAGAGTTTTTCAAAATGCTGACACGCCGAGCATAAAAGGTTCGCCATCACTGCTATAGCCATTCAGATAATTTCCTGGCTTTACTTCCATATCTTCTCTATAAAAGCCTTGCCCCTGGCTATTGTTACTGGAGCATTCCTAATTGTAGTTTGGTGCTGCCTGATTCAAACTGACTTTTTATCAAATAAAATCTTAAAAACTCTTTTTTTTTGGTTGTTAATCCTCACCCGAGGACATTTTTTTCCATTGATTTTTTTGAGAGTGGAGGGGAGGGGGGTGGAGAGGAAAATGGATTTGAGAGAAACACATTGATTGGTTGGCTCCCCCCACGTGTCCCAGGGAGCAAACTGCAACCCGGTAGGTGGCTCCTTTGACAGGGAATCTAACCCCCTGGTGTGAATGCCACAGCGGCCAGGCAAACAATTAAAACTTTTAACTAGTTCTTGTTTATCTTTTATCAGCCATGTTGTCCTTAAAGTAATTTGTATAACTTTTATAAAATATATGTCCACAGATTTAAAATAGATTATTCAATGTGATGAGATTCAGAGGAAGACTTTAAAAAAATAATTTGCATCCTAAATGAATAATCTTAGTTTATGATGTCAAAGTTTTCTTCTAAATCAATATTATATGATTTTGCAATGAATGGCAGTGACACCTACTGGGATTGGTCATGTTTACTTAATTGAATGATTCATTGATATGATACAGAAAACAATGATTTCTGGTATTTTATATTGTCTGTCTGATATTCAGCACATGAAAGAGCCTTAAATGCTGAGTCATGAGAGCAATTCTCTGAACTCTTGTAATTATTCCAATATGTCTGAATATTTAAATATTTAATAATAATATTTCCCAAATTTTCCCAAAGACAAATTAACTTTGTCTTTTTCAGGGCAGTTGGAATCAGGAAGGGGCAGATTTCTATGGTGAAGGAATTTGGGGATAAATCCAAAGCACTGATGTCCATTATAAGATCAAACTGAGCACGTTATTTTGTGATCTTTTTCCGTTTACCCCCAAATTCTAACATTACATACACACTTCTCAGGGAAGTATTTATTTATTTATTTATTTATTTATTTATTTATTTATTTTTATTAAGCTTATTGGGAAGGAAAAACTTTTCCTCTATCCTCTTAGATTTAGTAATTAGGGACCTGTGAATTAAACCAACAAAAGACAGATTAACAGGAGAAAAAGCATAGAATTTTAATTAATATTCACATGCACAAGAGTTTACAGAAAAGCAGTGGAACTCAATTATTAAACTTGGAACATATACTCTTTTAAGAAAGGAAAGAAGGTTGGGCTTCAAGGGGTGATAAATCATGGAGAAATGGTTAACAAAAACGTGGGAAATAACGGAATATAAAGGTTATTTTCAGGAAGGTATGTTTATGCAAACTCATTTCAGTGCCAACTCCTCGTCCACAGTGATAAGAATTGCTCTTCTCTTGGTGAAGGGGAAGGAGACACCTTCACGAAGAGAAATTTATGTCCTGCTTTTAGGCAGGTAAAGAAGGGCAATAACTCTTCTTGCATCTGTTGAGTCTCAATACTCTTTAGCTGAAAGGAATCCTATGCCAAAGTGGCATATTTTGGGGTAGGATATTCTGATTCCCTTCAAGGTATAAATCTACAGATTGTAAAATTCACCACTTTTGGTATTTAGTTCTATGAGTTTTGACAAACACATACAATGGTAACCACCACCCCCAAATTCTACATCCTGATTGTAAAAAACCTCACCCTATCTCTCAGGAGGATTTAGAACAGAGCATTTTCAATGGAAAGAACCCAAACCCTAAAGTAAACAGATCCTGTTTCCTACATCACCATAACTATTCTTAGAAATAGTCACTAAAATTTAAGTGAGAAGCATGAATATAAAGCAGGTACTAGAAACAAACATAAAAGCCTAATGAATCTATGCCTATGCCAAGTTCAGTTGATGAGGTCTATGGAATCAGTAGATTCAGCCTCACCACCCCTTTATAATCACATTATTGGTGGGTGCTCCCTGACTGGAGCACCTCCCCGCTCCTAGGGTCACCTAGGGAACAGCAGGGACCAAAGCACCCCATAATGATCACACAGAGTAGAGAGGTGGTTCCTTCAAAGGCAAGAATATCAGGCAGAGGGAAGTTACAGCTTCCATGATATTGTCCAAGGATGTAGATTTCAGGGAAGTAAACTCTTTCAAACTTGAACAGGGCTCTTCAGATCTTTAGGCCAAGTTTTCTCACTGGTAAAAGAATGATCAGCCCTGGCTGGGTGGCTCAGTCAGTTGGAGTATTATCCTGTGCACCAAAAGGTTGCAGGTTCGATTCCCAGTCAGGGCACATACCTAGGTTGCGGGTTCAATCGCCGGTCAGGGCACATAGGGGAGGCAATGGAAGGCAATCAATTGACCAGTATTTCTCTCTAATATCAATGTTTTTTTCTCTTGCTTTCCTTTCCTCTCCCTCTACAATAAAACATGTCCTCCTGTGAGGATTTTTTAAAAAGTCAATAAAAACCATGTCCTCCCATGAGGATTTTTAAAAAAAAGGTCAGAAGTCTACCCTCACTTTAAGAAATATGTATCTAACATGCATAAATCTTTAAATCGGACAGCCTTTGTGAACTCAGCCTCAGAGAAACCTATATGCCTAATGGTCTTGCCCTGCTGATGTAGCTCAGTGGATTGAGCATCATCCCATAGACCAGTGGTCAGCAAACCGCGGCTCGGAGCCACATGCAGCTCTTTGGCTCCTTGAGTGTGGCTCTTCCACAAAATACCATGTGCGGGGGCGTACGTACAGTGCGATTGAAACTTCATGGCCCATGCGCAGAAGTCGGTTTTCGGCCTGGGCGAGTCTATTTTGAAGAAGTGGCGTTAGAAGAAGTGGGGGGTGTCGGTCCCTCAAGCGACGGGAGATGCGGCCCAGGCGGGCCGCGGGATACGCAGCGCGGGGGAGGCACGCGCAGTTCATGCACGAGTTGAGTGAGCCAGTCAGTCAGCAGTCTCATTGTGCAGTGGTTAGTGCTAGTCGCATCCGCAAATCGCGCGTGGGTGACAAAAGTACCTACTCGAAGCATAAAGTTACCTGTATTTTTCCAATCAGCTGCAAATCCTCCAGAAACAAGTATACAAGACGAGTGTGGATGGGAGAGTTGGAAGGGGTCGACCTCAGCGAACGTACCTCAATCAGATTGAGACGTTTTTATCAAAGGCCATCTTAGGAGTACCCTAATTAAGTTAGTAACAATGTACCTACCTATATAGTTTAAGTTTAAAAAATTTGGCTCTCTAAAGAAATTTTAATTGTTGTACTGTTGATATTTGGCTCTGTTGACTAATGAGTTTGCCGACCACTGCCATAGACCAACAGGTCCCAGGTTCAATTACCAGTCAGAGCACATGCCCAGGTTGCAGGCTAGATCCCTAGTAGCGGCTGCCTAATGATCTTATTCCAAAACATGCCCTACCACTCTCTCATTGAGAAGTTATAATCAGAGGAATAAATAATTTTATGTTAATCATGTAAGTACTTCCCAAAATAATAAGAAGGTATTCTAAAAGGTGAATTTTCTAATAAATGTTTGGTGTCTAACACAGCCACTTGCTGAGGATCCCTGGCTTGGGAGAGGATGATCATGCTGTGGATGAAAAAGGGGCCACATACTAAACCTGACAAGCTCGGGGGAGACCTGCATGGCAGGCCTTACAAACTCAGAGGCCTAAAGTAATCATAGGGTGGTCTGAAATTAAAACTTTCTAACTAGAAGTGGGTCATGTGGGTAGTAAGGTCCTAGGCCAGTATTTTCTTTAACAAAAGTTAGTCTTTACTTTAACTGAGACTATTGTCTTCTACATCTATGATAACACCATACCTTTGGGAAGTCAGGGTAATTTCCCTTTTCTAAACCCCTCAGGACACAATCATTACACCAAAGCAGAGACCACAAAACTCTTCATTGACATTGTTTTCATGTTAACTAGAGGCCCAGTGCACGAATTCGTGCATGGAGGGGGAGAGGGGGGGAGGAGGGACTGGAAGATTGGCCTGCCTGGAAGGGACCGCAGGAGGGCTTCATGGTGTGTCCCGCCCCATCTCACCCATTCCCGATCAGGGCCGATCGGAGTCATCTCGCCCAGTCGCAATCGGGGCTTATCAGGGCCAGCAGCCCCAGCTGGTGCCCCCAGCCTCGCAGCCCAGCACCCTGTCTGGCACCCTGCCTTGGCCTGGTGCCACCCCCTCACCTCCTCCACCATCCCACCTACGAGGTGATCAATAGGAGCTGGGCCCCCACCCGGCTCCCTCAGTGCCTGGGAGCCCGGTGGCAGCCCTACCCCCCCCACTGCTGCCGCTGGTCACTGTCTGCAGGGTGATCAGTGGGGCAATTGGGTCCCCGCTCGCACCTGCCTTGGCCTGGCATCGCCCGCTCACCTGCTCCACCATCCCACCATGGTCCCACTCTCGCCGGGGCCCATCGGGGCTGGCAGCACCTCCACTGCCGCCTGCTGCCAGTGCCACATCGCCGATACCTGCCATGTTCCGTGCCACCCCCTGCTGGTGGTCACATATCATAGTGAGCAGTCAAACTCCCGGTTGAACTCCTGGTTAAACTCCTGAGGGGACAATTTGCATATTAGGCTTTTATTATATAGGATTGTTAACTGTTAACTATCCTATATCCACATATGTAAAAGAAGTAGGTGTCTATCATTTTTTTATCCAATCCTAGAGATTTCCCCCACTTTGCATTCTCCCACCTCCCTAATCTGTCATCAATGGATTTCACATAACCTCCTTTTGCCTCCTTCTTTGATTGTAATGTATAAAATATTCTCTGAAGCATTTTCTCAATCCCTTGAGATCTTGCTTCCGGCTGTTATCAACAGTTTAGCTCAAATAAACTCATAAAAATTCTCTTCAGGTTTGGCTGTTTCTTACATAGTTTGTACCCCACAGCAGACAAGCTGAAGGAGATGATGTAACCTTAGAATTAGAGGAACACACACATAATACCTTCCATTTCATAAAGGCCCTGTGTCCAACCTGGGTTCCCCAGGCTTAAAAGGCTATGGTGATCCAAACGTCCCACCCTCATCTAACCTTCTGAGGTGTTGGGGCAGGCAGGGGCAGCAGGAGTCTTTCCAGGGTATGGAGCAAGGGCTCAGCCAGCAACAGGAAAGCCCCATTAAATAGGATTTCAATTGCAGTGTCCCCACGGAGGCCTCTGAGGAACAAAGAAAAACTCAACATGGACGGCTAGGCAGCTCTTTGCTTAGGCAGACTGAGCCCTGGACAGGCTGGGACTCAGTTACAGGGATTAAAACCCCAGTTCAATGTAGCACAAAGTTTGTTTGTTTTTTAAAAAAAAAAAAATGCTTCCTAGAAGTTGTATGCCCAAAGGTGTGCCCCACTTCAGAAAATTTGGCCATCAGGACTCTGACAATGTCATCAGCCTGGTTTGTTGTTGTTTTTCAATGCCTCCTGTTTGGGGCTTCTTCCTGCAGAATCTCCTCCCGTGTCTATAAAGGTAACTTGCAATATCCTGATTCACTTTCTCCCAGTTTGGTGACCAGAGAAGCATATAAGCTCAGTTCCAACTAGGTTAAGTACCTTCTGCCAAATGAGCTCTGAGTGTCTAATGCAGACCTGTTCAACACATAGAGCAGAAGGTAGTTGCCAAAACCAGTAATAATTAAACCAGTCTAAAACAATAAATGGCCAAGTTTGAAGGTAAATGAGGTGTTAAGAGGAATGTTGTTTAGGAAGGAAATAGGAACTGGGTTGGAATTAAAAAAAAAAAAAAAAAAAAAAAGGCTCTTTGAAGACTGCCCAGCTTTAAAATGAAACTTGTTCTTCAAACTTTCCTAAATAATCACGACCCATGTAAACTAAATAAGTCTGTATGTTAATTCATTTCTACTCTTCTCCTTGTGGACACTTTTAAAAAGAAGTCAGTCTTTGCACTTTATTTTTTACTTTTTAATTGAATTTATTGGGTTGACATCTATATATATAAAAGCCTAAGCAACTGTTACTACCGAATGACTGGAACGACCAGAACGTCCAGTTGACCAGTTGCTATGATGCACACTGACCACCAGGGGGCAGATGCTCAATGCAGGAACTGCCCCCTGATGGTTAGTACGCTCCCACAGCCAACCTCCCGTGGTCCCTCGCTCCAGCTGGCCAACCTCC
>NW_005360509.1:2278533-2299264 GCF_000412655.1 Myotis brandtii
TTCATCTGGCCCCCTATCGGCCCCAATCAGGGGGCTGGCCAGCCAACCTCCCAGGTTCCTCCCTACAGCCGGCCAGCACCCCCATAAGGCCTCAATCATCAGCCAGGCCAAGGGACCGTACCCATGCACGAATTTGTGCACCAGGCTTCTAGTTGGTTAATAAAATTATATAGGTTTCAGGTGTACAATTCTATTATACATATTCTGTATATTTTATTGTTTGTGCACCATCCCAAGTCAAGTCTTTGCACTTTAGATGCAAATACTCACAACTAGGGAAGAACCACTAAGGCAGTGGTTCTCAACCTGTGGGTCGTGATCCCTTTGGGGGTCGAACGACCCTTTCACAGGGGTGGCCTAAATACATCCTGCATATCAGATATTTACACTACAATTCATAACAGTAGCAAAATTACAGTTATGAAGTAGTAACGAAAATAATTTTATGGTTGGGGGTCACCACAACATGAGGAACTGTATGAAAGGGTTGCGGCATTAGGAAGGTTGAGAACCACTGCACTAAGGAATTCTACTTTATTTTGTCCCATTGAAATAACAAGTGAAAATAATAAGACATTTCTAAATTTTTATTCTTAAACAATTAATTTCTGAACGGAGTATTAAGTCTAAATATGAGCTGATGAGCCATGATCACATTTTCATTTCTTAATGATTCAATGCTCATGTCAAACCTTTTGATTTTCATATCATTTTTAATGAAACCTCATATATACTAAGCCGTTTTCTTTATTGTTTATAAGCAACTACCCTCTGCCAGTGATTTTCATAGTGTGATCTATAGTCCGTACTCTTGACTTGCCTCAGCCCATAGCTGTGGAATCAGAATTTCAGGGAGTGTGACCTGAGAATCTGTATTTTTCCAGATGATTCTAGTGCACACTAAAGTTTGAGAAGCAGTGCAGGTAATCTAGGGTATAAACAACTTGAGATCTTGTATTCTCCCTGACAAGATCAAAGGGCAGGAGCGGTGAAGGCTAGGATACATTTGGAAAGGCCTCCAACAGTCAAGAGAGGTGTAGAGGATTATTCATAACCCTTTGGTGCCAAGAAATCTGAGACTTCTAAAGCTAAGAGCTAATGCATCTTGCATTAGTGACTTAGCATGCAGGAAATCCCTCCACCCACAGTGCCAGTGGCACAGGGAGTCTTGGCATCTCTTACATAAAACAAAGTTGGCATTTTCACAGGTTACCTAGGGACGTCTGATTTCCTACTTGGTTATCTGAAAATAAGAAAAATTATTATACTCTTTTTCTTCTTTAAGATAAATGAGTATACCTGGTAATTTTTCTTAATGGAAGACATAAAATAGTGATTTGAGGGGAGATATTGAGCAAATGGTTCAGGAAAATAGAGCTGGTGAAAGGCTATCCTTTCTTGGCAAGAACAGAGCAGCCTGTGAGGATGTTGATGCAGCCTGTCCTTAATGTAGCATAATCCAGTGTTCTTGTAGGGTTTATGGCTTCTTTGCATTCTAGAAGTAGTTTGGGTTTCCTTTCATTCTGGGCATTGGTTGGGTCTGGATACTCCTTTTTTTTTTCTAACTTTTTGCTTTGAGTTTATTTTAGACTCACAAGAATTTGCAAAAATAGTGCATTGAATTTCTGTGTTTCCGTCCCCTCAGCTTCCCCCAATGACAATATCTTACATAATAATCAGGTAGTATCAAAATCAGGAAATTGAAATTTGTACAATGTTATTAACTGTACTACAGACTTGGCCATTTTTATGTGGTTATCTAGGCAAAATGGCTCAGGAGCCACTTTAGAAAACATCTTATGGTACGCACTGATTATGTACCCAGTGCTCATTACAAACACAAGTTTGGTTTCAAACTCCGTGAACATTCATAAGAGCAACTAGTGCCCTGTGGAGGGCAGCAACATTTTCTCTTCCATAAGGCTTAGCCATTGTATCTCTGCATGGCAATGATTTTTGGTTCAAGTTTGCTGAGGTCTGCAAACAAGAACCAACTGCTAATTGGTGTTAAACTAGTTTTCTTATGCTACATTTTGCTTCATGCTCTTAATCAATACAATTGCTTATATTTCTATGGTGTTTTGAATATACAAAACCTTTACACATACCACATTTCCCCCTTATAATCAATCCAAGACAGTAGGGTTTATACTATAATTTATCTTTTATAGGTAAGAGTCAGAAAGGTTGTTAAAAGAGTTGGACCCAGCCTTCCATTCTGATTGACTCATTATAGTGTCTCTTTCATTTTTTTCTACTTTCCAAATATTTCGTGGTTGTTTTTAAATTTTTATTATGCATATCATTTTAATGAATCAAATGACTACTTTGAGGAATCAGTCTGCCACTTTTTCAGGCTCTTGAGTGGGAGAAAGGGCTGTTGGTCATTGGGCGTAGGGTAGGAGTGCCAGATAAAATACAGGGCACAGTTACAAATTTGAATTTCAGAAAACAACTCATCATTCTTTAGTATAAGTATGTCCCATGTAATATGTGGAACATAATTATACTAAAATTCCTTTTGTTGCTTATCTGAAATTCAAAATTAGTTGGATATCATGTATTTTATTTGCTAAACCTAGCAACCTTAAGTGGGAGCAGATGTGAATAACCTCTAGAAATACTAATTAACCATCTTGTAAGCTTTGCTGAAACAAAATCTTATAAGGAAGTCAAATATATTTTTAAAAATTAATCTGCTCAAGTTGAAGCACAGATAAGGGGGACTCTCTCCCATTAGCCCTCTCCTCACTTCCCCTTCCCTGCAATGGCCTGAGGAGCATGCAGCAACTTCTTCCACCTGGGGGGCGAGGAGAGGTTTCTTGGGTTATTTCTGCAGACCTCTTGAGAAGGTCCTGCCATGCCCTTCAGTGGAAATGTTAGAGCAGCTCTGGAGGTGGCAGAGACCTCTCCCACGGTGGCATCAGTGCTAGGTGGCAGGACTGTATCCCCTGAGAAACTGGGGCTCAGGTGGGCAGTGCAGGTTTTCAGTTATCTCAATCTTGGAGGGAGTTAATGTGTATGGCTTTGCAAACCTTCTCTGGTGTCTAGGGGACCTGATAGATGAGTCACTGAAAGGGCTCTAGGTACAAGCATGCAAACATGTCCACTGTACAGGACACATGGAGGGAGAAAAAGTATGTACCTTCCCAAACTGGCATCATTTAATGGAGAACAACATGGTATGATTTAGTACATGATATTCACTACTTTTGATACTTACACTTTTTTTTTCCTTTTAATATATTTTATTGATTTTTTACAGAGAGGAAGGGAGAGGGATAGAGAGTTAGAAACATCAGTGAGCGAGAAGCATCGATCAGCTGCCTCCTGCACGCCCCCTACTGGGGATGTGCCCGCAGCCAAGGTACATGCCCTTGACCGGAATCGAACCTGGGACCCTTGAGTCCGCAGGCCGATGCTCTATCCACTGAGCCAAACCGGTTAGGGCGATACTTAAACTTTTAAATATATTGTTTGTAATATATGACAATGGCCCAAGATTGGTTCAAGACAAAGGAGTAGCAAAAAATAGAACTATATTTGGAATTCCTGAGTATATTTATACAAATTATTATATTATATCAATGGGTCTTACCTCTCTCAATAGTATATATTGAATTAAACTGATATTAACCTAATGAGATTTTGCAGTTAAAAGGTATTTGTGACAGTGAACAAAATTTTAGACTGACAAAACTAGGAAAGACAAAAGAAAGATGATCAATGTAAATGAAGAGTGCAATGAGTATAACAAAACAGCACAAATGATAAAGCTTTTGTTTTCTCCCTCAAGCACAGTGATCTCCAACCCAAGACAGATGCCAAGAGAGCTTCTAACTGTTTAAACTGAGAGTAAGGCTTAGATAAATGACACCCTGGAGTCCTGAAAGAACTTACAGATGTGATCACAGGGCTATCTGAACAGGAGGAATCAGGGAAGGGAGAGAGGGAGAGACAGAGAAAGACCAGAGATGAGCAAATAAGTTCCAGATTTTCCAACACAACAGAAAAGGTGACTTATGGATTGGGGCACTGGTTAAGTTTAATGTTGAGCTTCAGAAAAAAAGCCAGAATGGATGATTAAAGTGGCTTTGTGTCTATTTAGTTTAAAAAGTAGTGATTGCTAGGCACTCCCCCTGAAACCTGAACTCACTCCAACCAACCTCGTTTCCATTTGCTTCACTGGAGGAGCAGGAACATCTTGTAGTCAGAATGACGTATTTTAGCGAGACATTTGCCAGAAGCCTCTTGTGACATCCTTGTGGATAGAGAAATGTGTCTGGTGATACCAGGGCCCTCTGTATTCCAGTATTCACTACAGGAAACCTTAGCTACAAGGGTGAAAGGGAAATAAAATGATCAGAACAGAAATACTTACTAATGAAACTTTAAAAACTAACTTGTTAAAGTAAGATAGTCACATTCAGTATCCCTCCTCACTTGTATTAGTTTGTTAGGGCTGCCATATCAAAATACCACAGACCGGGTGGCTTAAACAACAGACATTTATTTTTCCTCAATTTCAGAGAATGTGAAGTCCAACATCAAGGTGTTAATGGGGTTTGTTTCTTCTGAGGCCTCTCTCCTTGAATTGTAGGTGTCTACCTTCTCCCTGTGTCTTCACATGGTCTTTCTTCTATGTGTGTCTGTGTCCTAATTTCCTTTTCTTATAAGGACACCAATAATTTTGGATTAGGACCCACCCTAATGACCTCTTCTTAACAGACAGACAGTATTATCTCTTTAAAGGCCCCGTCACCAAATATCATCACATTCTGAGGTACAGGGGGTTAGGACTGCAACATATGAATTCTGGGGGACACAATTCAGCCCATAACACTACTAAATATCAGCATGTGTCTCAATCTAAGGCATCAATGTCTTTATTAATTGCTTGTATAACACAACCATAAAAATAAACACTGTATTATTGAATGTTTATTATGTGCCAGTACTGTTTTATGATTCATTTAATATTAATTTAAAAATCTATATGGTAAATATTATTATTAACCCATTTACACATGAGGAAATTGATGTACTAGGTCAAGTGAGTGATAGAGTAGGATTTCAACCTGGATGAGCTGGATACAGAACCCATTTAATAGCTATCTTTTTTGCAGGAATTAAAATCAACTGCAAAGTGAAATTATAAATCTTGCAAAAAAAATTACAGGATCTCAAGAAGGCTTTTGGAGAAGTGCTTGAATGAGGCCCAAAATAAAAAACACCAACACTAATCAAAATAGTATAGTATTGGCATAAAGATAGATGTATAGATCAATCGTATAAAATAGAAAGTCCAGAAATAAACCTTTGAATATATGGTCAAATGATTTTCAGCAAGAATGCCAAAAACCATTCAACAGGGAAAGGAGAAACTTTCAACAAATGGTGCTGGGCAAACTGGCTATCCACATGCAAAAGAATGAAGTTGGAACATTATCTGACATCATATACAAAAAGTAACCCAATATGGACCAAAGATCTAAATTTAAGAACTAAGACTATAAAACACTTAGAAGAAAACCTAGAGGGAAAGACTCATAACATTGGATTTGTCAGTGAGTTCTTAGATAAAACACCAGAAGTTCAGCCAACAAAAGAAAAAAATAGAAAAGTTGGACTTCATAAAAATCAAAACTTCTGTGCTTTAAAGGATACTATCAAATGAGTAAGAAGGCAACCTATAGAAGTGGAGAATATATTTGTAAATAATACCCAGAATGCATATAGAATTCCTAAAACTCAATAACAACAAAAATACTAGCAATCTAATTAAACACTGAGCAAAACACTGAGCAAAGGAGGTGAAAAGCCATTTTTCAAGAAAAGATATACAAATGGCCAATAAGCTTATACAAAAATGCTTAACATCACTGATTATTAGAAAATGCAAATCAAAACTACAATGAGATACCACTTCACATCTATTAGAATGACTATTATAAAAACAAAACAAAATAGCAAGACTTGGCAATGTAGAGAAATTGGAACCCTTGTGTGTTGCCAGTGGGAATGTAAAATGGTATAGCTAATGTGAAAAATAATATGACAGTTCTTCAAAAATTAAACATAGAATTGCCATATGATCCAGCAATTCCATATCTAGATTAAAAACAGGATTTAAACAGATATTTGTATGCCAATGTTCACAGTAGCATTATTCCCAATAACCAAAAGAGGGAAATAACCAAAATGTCCACCAATGAATGACTACATATACAAAATGTGGTGTTCATTCACCCCTAAAAAGAAATGAAATTCTGATACATTTCAAACATGGATGAACCTTGAAAACATAGTAAATACAATAAGTCAAACTAAAAAATGCAAATATTGTATGATTCCACTTATGAGGGACCTAGAATAGTCAAATTCATAGATACAGAAAGTAAAATAGTCATTACCAGGGGCTATGGGGAGAGGATAATGGGGAATTATTATTTACTAGAGGCCCGGTGCACAAAAATTTGTGCACTCGGGGGGCAGGGGAGGGGGAGTCCACCAGCCCGGCCTGTGCCCTCTCGCAGTCTGGGACCCCTCGGGAGATAACGACCTGCTGGCTTAGGCCTGCTCCCGGGTGGCAGAGGGCAGGCCCAATCCCTAAGTGCAGCCCCTGGTCAGGCTCAGAGCAGGGCAGATTGGGGAGTTGGGGCGCCGCCCCGTCATGCACAGAGCAGGGCGGATCAGGAGGTTGGGGCGCTGCACCCTGTCACACTCAGGGCAGGGCCAATGGGGAGGTTATGGCTCTACCCTGTCACACACAGAGCAAGGCCCGTGGAGGGGGGTTGGGGCGATAGTCAAATTCATAGATACAGAAAGTGGAATAGTCATTACCAGGGGCTATGGGGAGAGGATAATGGGGAATTATTATTTATGGGTATAGAGTTTCAATTTGGGATGATAAAAAATTCAGGATATGGATAGTGGTAATGATTGCATAAAAAGTGAGTTTACTTAATGCCACTAAATTGTATATTTTAAAATGGTTAAAAGGGTAAATTTTATTAGTATGTTATGTACATTTTTACCACAGTAATAACATACAATGAATTGCACAAGTTTTAAAAGCACCATTCAATGAGTTTGGACAACAGTGTAAATGTGTGTTAACCAAACCCCACTCTAGATATAGAATATATATCTATTGCTCCTGCCCAATCAATTCTTGTCTGAACCACTGTTCTAATATTTTCCCACAATACATTAGTTTTGCCTGTTCTAGAATTTCATGTAAATGGAACCATACAGCATGGACTCTTGTGTAAAGCTTTCTTCATTCCACATAATTGTTTTGAGCTTTCATCCCTATTGTCGAGTATATCACAGTAACTCATTGCTTTTTATTGTCTATCAGAATTGCATTGAATGAATATACCACAGTTTGTTTAGCCAGTACCATCTTGATGGACATCTCAGCTGTTTTCAGTTTGGGGCTATTATAAATAAAGTTGCTGCAAACATTCTTGTACAAGGCTTTGTGTGGACATATGTTTTCAATTCTCTTGGGCAAATACCTAGAGTGGAATTGCTGGGCCATAGGGTAGATGCCCGCTTAGTTTATAAAGAAACTCCCAGATACTTCCCAAAGTGACTGAGAAAATGATTTTTAAAATTTTAGTAATTAATTTCTTCAGCTGTGTAAGGTGGGTCTCTTGATGATCACCACCGTTGAGCCGATGCCCGCTGTGTCCTGGTGTTAGCCCCTTGCCAGGGAAGCCCCTGGTCCTGTGGGAAGCCAAGTTTGCGTACAGCCCCTTTTGCAAGAGGAAGGTTTCTGGTTGCAAAAGTTCATTGTCCAGGTGACCCAGGGGTTATCCTAGGCAACTTTGCAAACGGCTCACTGCACTTCATGTTCCTTTTTATTGGTCTGAATTGCCTTTGGAGCACTTTTCCTTTTAAAGAAACATGTTCTAAAAGATGGAGGGGCCCCTTTTCATTATGAATGAGACAGTGGACAGCTCTGTGCATCATGATGTTCCACTTGATCCTTGAGAGCCAGGACAATAACATTTTTATTTCTCAGCTTTAAATGTCAAAGTGAAATATAGTCTGAACCTCTAGTCTATATTACTGACATTTTCTCATCTCCTGGAACACATGGCAGTAGGTAGTTTCAAGCAAGCCTCTTTCTCTCTCAATGAGGCTGATAACCAGCTAGAGAGAGCTCCCTTCTCCAGGTTATTCCGTGAGTCAAAAGGGTCTTTATGCCTGTAGACACTTAGAACATCCCTGGAGGCAGACCATAGTAAGGTATGACACTGGGGAGGACATTTCCACAAAGTATTGCCCGAGGTTGCCCGCTATTTGCTATGACTGATCTTATTATAAACAAAAACCATCTTATGCAAGTGCATTAGTTAAGATGGGGCTCAGAAAAAGCTCACATTTCAGTAACTTAAATAAGGCAGACGTTATTTCACTTTCGCTTGAGTCCAGACACCAGCAGCCTCGGGCTACGACAGCTCCCTGATGGCTTTCCAAGGCTCATTCCAACAGATGAAAGGAGGCCAAGAACGCTCTTCTGCCTCCCAGAGCTCCGGAGGAGAGCACTGAGCTCACTTTCGCTTTTAAAAGATTTTTTTTAAAATCCCAAGCCAGATGTTAAAGCGGGAGGAGTCAACAAAAGTATAGGTGCCTTTTCCCCATAAGGAGACATCTTGGTGGTACTGAATACTGTCATATCTGGTTGGCCTGAACTTGGTTACATGGCTATGCTGAACTGCAGAAGAGGCTGAGATAGAACCTAAACATTGGGGTTCTATTATTAAACTAAAAAGGGGGAAAGAATGCTGGGAGTAGCACTGGGGCAGACAAATTAGTCTCCACATGAGCACTGTCCAACAGGGCAGCCATCAACCACCTGGGGTTATTGGGTAGTTAAACTGTGGCGGGTCCAAATTGAGATGTGCTATCATTATAACATATACACAGAATTTCAAAAACTTCATATAAAAAGGGATGTAAAATATCTGTTTTTATATTGATTTAAAATCCCAAGCCAGATGTTAAAGCGGGAGGAGTCAACAAAAGTATAGGTGCCTTTTCCCCATAAGGAGACATCTTGGTGGTACTGAATACTGTCATATCTGGTTGGCCTGAACTTGGTTACATGGCTATGCTGAACTGCAGAAGAGGCTGAGATAGAACCTAAACATTGGGGTTCTATTATTAAACTAAAAAGGGGGAAAGAATGCTGGGAGTAGCACTGGGGCAGACAAATTAGTCTCCACATGAGCACTGTCCAACAGGGCAGCCATCAACCACCTGGGGTTATTGGGTAGTTAAACTGTGGCGGGTCCAAATTGAGATGTGCTATCATTATAACATATACACAGAATTTCAAAAACTTCATATAAAAAGGGATGTAAAATATCTGTTTTTATATTGATTACATGTCGAAATATTTCTGATATATCAGATTAAATAAAATGTTTATGGCACCTCTTTCTTTTTACTTTTCTTAAATGTGGCTGCTAGAAAAATTTAAATTCCACACGTGTCTGGCATTAGGTAGTGCTGCTGTAGAAAACCAGGTAAGGTCTTCTGACAGGCCCCAGGCCTGGGAAGCAGGACTGACAGGGAAAGTTTAGCAAAGGCAGAAAGAGAGAAAGGGAAACAAAGAAGTTCAGGAAGGAAATCGGGGAAGGAAGAGGGAGGGGAAAGCTAAGGATTAAGTCATGGAAGAGTTCTAGACCGCAAAGTTGATTTCACTGAGAGTGCACCCAGGATGCAGGAGGGGTGTTAAAAATGGTCACACTGAGTGAACGCAAAGGATAATTATTTTCCAGATTTTTCTGACCTGGGAGGCAAAGGGCTGAACCCTGGGCTCTCCGTACAGGAAATCAAGGACCCAAGCTGGGCACTCAGGAATGCCAGAAGCCAGTCCATCCTTGCTGCTTGACACAGTCGCTGTAGGGAAGAAACATCTGCACAGCATATGTTTCAAGGGACCTGGCGTATATGGCATACTGTTCTTAATATGGTTGCTCCTCTACTTAGCGCTATGTGTTTTAACCAAGGTCACCTCTCCCAGAAAGGTTGTTTCCCAGGTGGGAATTTTTCCCTGGAGTTAGGAATTAACAGGACTAAGGAAGGGAATAAATCAGTAAAACCCCTTAACTAAGTGCCAGGCGGGTAGTTAATCACTTTAACTACAACAATCACGCTTAAACTACATAATCTTTACTTAGGATAATCTCCTTCAGTTACTTCCTTGTAGCTTAACAGAACAATAGAGTAGTGACCTTGGAATGGAGATAACAAACACCCTAACCTTTGGAATAGAATGGATAGGATTAAAATCAACTGGTATAAATACAGATGTAACAGGAGAATAAAGACAGAACCTGGCTGGAGAACCTGGCTAGGCTGCTGATCAACTGAACGCTGTCTTCATGTCATTTCTTCTTTGCCAACTCCGTCCACACCTTTGGGAACCCCTGGACCTGCTGGGTTTGGATCCCAACACAGGAACACCTTTTGAATGGTCTCAGTAACTCTTTTGTATCCATAATTTGTCTACTCCCCGATCCTGCCTCAACCTTAGTGGTTTCGGAAGACTCGCAGTAGGCATAGCAGGGAGCCCTCTGCAGTAGTCTAGCGCCCTTGCTGGAAGGTGCTGGCCAGCAGCTCAGAGGTACTCTTCAGTCCACGGGGGGCGAGTAGGACTCCGAAGTGATCACAGGACCCTTGTGAATAGTCAGTCATAACCCTGGCCCCACAGATGAAAAAAAGGCAAAGATGCTCTTCTCCAGAGATCCTGAGGAGAGACCTGAGCTTATTTCTCTTTTTACCTGTTTTTATCCCAAGGCATATGGTGAGCATAGGTAGGAGTTGAAAAAGAATATGGGAGAGTTGGCAATTATCTAGTGAATTTAAACTGGATAGAGAGCTACCCTAGATCTACTTTGGGAACTAATTTATCTTGGTTAATTATCCATATTTATGAGAAGGAAAATAGAGAAAGAAGTTCTTCCCTTTTACTTTAAGCATTGATAGAGAGCTGGAATAATCCAAAGTCATTTTTTTCTATATTTTTGTTGTTGTTAATCCTCACCTGAGGGTATTTTTCTGTTGATTTTTAGAGAGAGTGGAAGGGAGGAGGAGAGACAGAGAGAGAAATATTGATGTGAGAGAGACACATTGATTTGTTGCTGGGCTGAGGATTGAGCCTGCAACCCAGGTACATGCCCTTGACCAGAATCAAACCCATGATCCTTCAGTCTACAGGCCGACACTCTATCCACTGAACCAAACCAGCTAGGGTGCACTTTGTTTTTTTATAATAATTTTCAGTCACGAAGACAAGTAGAATACAGCATATTGTTAAGTACTTCAAATTATTAGAAGAAAGGAATGCTTTATGTTCAAACATTTTTTATAATAATAGTAATAATTTTCATTATTATTAATGTCACTTAAATGGCAATCCAGTTTTTCTAACTTGGTCTTTCCTTTGTAATCCAATATCTTTAAAAATGCTATTAAAATGCATTTTTCTAAGGTTTGGAATTTTGAAACAAAAGTTTAAAGTTTGGATTCACTAGAACTTTGTTGTACAATTCAATGGTTTTTGGCTTTGCCTGGCCATATTTCAATAGCCATTATGTTTTCTCTTACTCATAGTACCAAATAAACAGGAGTTATAGGATTTCTACCACCTTCAGCCACCTACTAATGGATTTTGTTAATTTTTTTTTTTTTTTATTGGCACCACGGCCACTTCAGGCAGCTAAATCTTCTGTTACTAAACATGAGATATGGTAGGACTATACAAACATTTTAGGGAGGTGACTAAAGTCTACTCTTGACCTTCCTATATAAGGCAAAATTGTCCTTGTCTCTTTGGAGCTATGTCCATGAAGATGTATACAGTTTTCTGCAGGTCACTGTCAGGGCTGTGCACTGTGGCCAGTTCTTCTTTCTAGCGGCAAACACAGTCTGTCCAATTTCCTTAAAATGTATTCTGACATGGGAGAAAGTTGTTTTGCTGCACACAGGTAGCTCAACCTCTATATAACTGGGCTTGGATCTCTGCCCAGCAAATTGCAGTCTACAAGCTCAACATTCAGCCTCCGGTTCTCCTAACCCAACGAGGTTTCGGCCAGTCTCTGAGTCAGACTCCTCCTCTTCTTGGAGAACTTCAAAGTCCCGATGGCTTCCATGTCCAGGGTGGGCACCCCTTTGTTAACCCTGCCCACCAGCCACAGTGCTCCGTTCTCCTGCCTGATATTTAGAATTAAATAATCAAGAAACAATATAAATGTGGGCAAAAGAAAACTTACTACTTGCCCAGTGGACAGTCGTGGGTTGGAAACCTTGACCACTATGATTATGTATAGGAAGCAAGAAATCACAGTGATTGTGTGGAGGTATTTTTGGACCTGGGATATGAAGTAATTTCAGAATCCCCCCAACTTGCTTAAACAGTTAGGGGTGGAAAGTTTGTGATTACAGTTTCTTATTCCTTTCGAAGTTAGAGTGTGAATATACTTGTGTCATTCATTACTCAAAGCGGTTCATTTTCTTTAAAAGAAGGCTGGTGAGCAAAGGCCTGGAGGCAATTGCCCTTGAACAACTGTTTCTTTGGCAAGTTTTGCTAGTGCAGGAGAATGAATGGCATTATTATTTCATGTGGATTTTTTTTGAGGGGCGGGGAAGGGCGGAGTTAAGTTCAGTCCTTTTTACTTTATGATGGTTATTCAGTAGTAAAGCAAGAATGATTCTATCCTTCAGCTGAAACTTGCTAAGTAATGACATTAATTCCCTTTTCTGAGCTATGAAATTCCTTCAGCCTAAAAAGCCCATTGAGGAACTGTCCCATCAAAGAGTTCTAGAGCAAGAAGAGACCTGTGCTACGTGTGAGGAATCTGACACTCAGAAATAAATCAGACCCTTGGACTGACACCTATTTATCTCCAGCTCTTTCTTCAGGGACAGATATGTATCATTTTTATTTTTAACTAAAATAGCAAGCACATACATTGTGATACAATCACTCACATATCTAATTATATTAATTAATGTGAACTTTTAAACATCTATATATATAAAAGCCAAGCGACCGAATGGCAGAACAACCAGAATGACCGATGGCAGGGTCGGCCAGTGAACCGCCCCCAGCCCCTCCCCCTGCCAGCCCCACCCCCGACCCAGGTGCCCAACACAACCACCATCTTCCTGTGTTCTCCCTCCACTGCTTACTACCAGATAGGGCAGCCACATCACACCACTGCCTCTCTTTAGAGGGTTTGTCAGCAGGGAACTAAACCACATTACGTGTCTAGGGAGAGGCTTAGAAACAGAAGCTGTAAGTGTCCCTGACACTAAAGCACCTTTGAAGCTTCAACTCATCCGAAAGCCAACAGCAAACGTGTATACACCCTGCAAAGATCTGTGATATTAACAACCCCCCCTGGCTGGGCCCAGCCAGAGTCCACCCGTGCACAAATTCATGCACTGGGCCTCTAGTTAAACTATAATTTATTCCCGACCTGCAAGTCCCACGAACATACACAAATCTTCCCATCTCTACCCCTCTTCCTTCAGCCCTCACCACTCAGTGGGCCGCAGCTATCAAGTGGAAAAAACTCAGCGCTTCCCAAGATCTGAGTGGGAGCGGAGTTGGGGGTGGAGGTTGGATCAGGTACAGGACTAGACCCTGCTCCTCTTCATTCTCAGCCCGGCAGTTCTGCACAATTTTTGTTTCTTTGACTTGGGAAGAACAGCAGCAATAATAAAATTCACTTTACACCACTGGTGCCCTGATTTGATTTATATAAGACATTTAATGTTCCTATATCATCTCACGGACAGTTTTTCTTTTTAGTGAAAGAAGGTCAGCACTTTGGGGTATAATGAGGCAGGAAGGCTAATGCTTCCAGGGAAAACTATACTATGTACACTTTTTTAGTGTTGGGAGTAGGGTTGCCAGATAAAATACAGGACTCCCAGTTAAATTTGAATTGATAAACAACGTGGACATACTTATAAAAAACATTATTCATTGTTTATCCGATATGCAAATTTCACTGGGTGTCCTGCATTTCCATTGGCTCACTCTGGCAGCCCCGTTGGGTGGTGCCCAGCTGAGCTCTTCTCCTGGGAGCTCCTCTCAGTTTCCGGCAGCGAGTTATTTGCCAGGCTTGCTTTGGGAGTTGGTTTGAAGTTATTTGGATTTGATGACCTTCTCTCTTTCTCCTTTGTGCAGGAATGCACTTTCCAAGACAACTAGAGGAAGTGGTAATCAGATACTGCTTTCTAGAAACTCTATTAAATAAGCAGTCACATTTTCTCCACCTTCCTTCAGTCTCGGGGACAGGATCATTGGCATAAAATCATTCTGCCTCCTTATTTTAAAATTCTGGTTTGCATACCCTTTACTGGAATATCATTCTTTAGAATGGTGTTTAGTCAAAAGCCCCATTATTTAGGCATATTAAACATTTGTTGTCTGATGTTTGCCTTCTGGGACATGTGAGCAAGAGGTGAGGGGCAGTCTCTCTCTCTCTCTCTGCCCCCCCCACCCCTCTGCCATAGCAGCTGAGATTCAGTGCATTTCTATAGACAGATGAAGAGCCTTTCTAATAGTCTCCCTCGCATTTCCAGCTGGGCACAGCACCTACACATCCAGTGAGGCTGGATAGTAGTAGCAAGCCAGTAGTAACTGAGCGGTGACAAGTGCATGGGCTCCAGCATCTCACTGCTCTGTCACCTGCTGCCTGTGTGTCCAAATGCAGTGACTTAACCTCTCCATGCCTGTTTTCACATATATCAAAGGAAGATAATGTTGTTAGTATTAGGATCCACAGGAGTTAGGAAAAGCAAAGCTCTCAGAACAGCTCTCAGTAAATATGTGTGGGGTTTTTTAAAAATTTATTTTTATTTTAGAGAGGAAGGGAAGGAAATAGAGAGAAACATTGAAGTAAGAAATATCAGTCGGTTGCCTCCTGCATGTACCTGACCTAGGATTGAACCCGCAACCTGGGTATGTGCCCTGACTGGAAATCGAACCCACCAACTGTTGGTGTATCGGATGATGCTCAAACCAACTAAGCGATCCAGCCAGGGCAAAATGTCTGCTAAACAAATCAATAGACCATGCCTTCCATGGTCTAGGCCAGGGGTGGGCAAACTTTTTGACTCGAGGGCCACAATGGGTTCTTAAACTGGACCGGAGGGCTGGAACAAAAGCATGGATGGAGTGTTTGTGTGAACTAATATAAATTCAAAGTAAACATCATTACATAAAAGGGTACGGCCGGATCCGGCCCGCGGGCCGTAGTTTGCCCACGGCTGGTCTAGGCACTTTTCTGTTCTCTCTAGATGCCATCTGATCAGTGGTTATTACTGTTCCAACTAACCTACATGATTTCTACAGGCGTAAGTTAATTCTCTTGGAGTGCATGTTCTTAGAGAATTTGGCCATTCCGTGTAGGAAAAGTATAAATTGTTATCATCAGGAATAGATTCCTTTTTTAAATCTGGGAATTTTTCCAAGTCACAAAGAAAGATATGGGGAAGGTGGACAGACCCTTTCCGTTCCTGGGAACAGAGGGAAATAGGAGACTCAGAAGTGTTGAGACCCCGAACTACTCAGAGTGAGGTCCACTGTGACTACGCCCAGGCAGGGCCCATGGCATACATCCCGCTCCTCCTGCAGGGCTGATCACTCAGCTTCTGCCTTCCTTTCTCAGGTCCAGGATGTTATCACCAAACCGTCAGAGAGGATTTGATAATTAAGTCTGAAAACCCACCAACCACAGCACTAATATAAAGGACTGTTGTGTTGTTAAGTGCCAGCAGGTGTGGAGACCAGAGACACAAGCTTCTTGATAGGATAAGTGAAATACAGTGGGGCCTTGACTTACGAGTGTCCCGACTAACGAGTTTTTTGAGATACCAGCAGTCTCTCTGCCGATTTTTTGCATTGAGTTGATAGAGTAATTTGAGTTAACGAGCTCCTTAACGAGCTCCTTAACGAGCTCGGTCTCAGAACGAATTAAACTCGTAAGTCAAGGCCCCATCAAGGGCATAATGGGAAGAAGTATAAAAAACTGAAGCACTAGCCATAGCCAGTTTGGCTCAGTGCATAGATCATTGGCCCATGGACTGAAGGGTCCCGGGTTCAATTTCGGTCAAGGGCACATATCTCAGTTGCAGGCTCAATCCCCGGCCCTGGTGGGGGTGCATGCGGGAGGCAAACAATCGATGTGTCTCTCTCACCATCCATGTCTCTCTCTCTCTCTGTATCTTCCCCTCCCTTCCACTCTCTCTAAAAAAATCAATGGAAAAATATCCTCGGGTGAGAATTAACAGCAACAACACACACACACACACACACACACACACACACACTGAAGCACTAAATAAAGGAGCTTTGTACTAACACTGGGTGTGGATGCCTGCTTTAAACAGCAGGAGTCATCACTTCTCAGGCCCTCGGGACAGTGGTGGGTGTCCAGCTGGAGTAGAGTCTGAGGGTGGGTAGTTTCCAAAAGCCCCAGGGATTGAGGGTAACTAATTGGGTATATTCTAAATCCTCACACTTACATTATTTTATTTAATTCTAGCAAAAATCCTGCTTAGTATTAATGTCTTTCTTCTCTGTATGAAGCTGAGAGCCAAGGAGCTGAGTCGCTTGCTCGAGGTCACACAGCTAGTGAGGATGGGGACTCACTGGGAGCTCAGATCTGTGCGGCTCCAAAGGCCAGACTCTTTCTGTGGTGCTAATTGTCTCCTGCTCCTAAGGCTTCCAGATGGTTGAAGAAAGTCTAAAGGTCTCTTCGCTGCCTTGGCATTCTGCCTTTAAAAAATTACTTTTAATTGTCGTAAAATACACATACAAAAATTGACCATTCAAATTATATTTAAGTATGCAATTCCATGGCATGAACTACATTCACAATGCTGTGCAACTATCATCACTATCCATTTCAGAACTTTTAAAAATCCTCCCAAGCAGAAGATTCTTCCATCCTAATAGGAATTATCTGCCCACAAATAACAAATCACATGGTGTGGGCATTTTTTTGTTTGTGTTTTTAATTTATAAAAACCTAATAAAGAAACAAATCAAAAGACAAATGAACTACACTTTAGTGATAACTTTAGAATTTAGGGTTAGCTATAACTTAGAATTATCCTATATAATAAAAGGCTAATATGCAAATCAACAGCGGAACGACCAGTTGCTATGACGCGCACTGACCACCAGGGGGCAGACGTTCAACGCAGGAGTTGCCCCCTGTTGGTCCATGTGCTCCCACAGGGGGAGCACCGTTTAGCCAGAAGCCAGGCTCATGGCTGGCGAGCGCAGCAGTGGTGGCGGGAGCAACACTAAGGATGTCCGACTGACGGCTCCCCACGGGAACAGGCCTAAGCCGTCAGTCGGACATCCCCCAACCGCTCCCAGACTGCAAGAGGGCACAGGCCGGGCTGAGGGACACCCCCTTCCCACCCTGAGTGCATGAATTTTGTGCACTGGGCCTCTTAGTTAGATAATAAAAAAGAAAAGTGAGATCATTTAGAATGATCTCAGTCTGATTTGCTCTTCTCACAGTTCCCATGAGGTGCATGATTGGAAGGAAATGTAGGCTTAGGAGATGTCTGCAGAATGTTAGGACAAGTTCACAAGCATGCCAAAGGTTGGGAACCCTGAAGAAGGGGATCAACATATTCAGTGTTAATGTTAAACCATAAAAAAGAAAGCTGTCCCCATCCAGGGGAAGACTGGAATTTAAAGCCTCATTCTTCCATTTTCTCAGTAAGTGACCTTGGGCAGATTAACCCCAGCCCTCCTAACTTCCTCAAGGAACAAGTGAGCTTGCACACATTTGGAAACCATAAAGCCCTATCTAAATGCAATGCATTGTTGAATAAGCACAGGCATATGTGAGCATATTGTTTAGACTTAAATTACCCTGGAGGTTACATTTACATGATAATTATGTGTGCTAGGTATGAATTAGCTCAAAGTAGTTCTTGTCTTGTTACCCTCAAAAGACAAGTGCTAGAAGTAAATTTTGTAAAACAAATTTTAAATCTGTTATCTCTATAAAACTCCCATTTAGGTAAACAGAGAAAGGCTTGCACAGGTTTACAAGAATTTTACAAAAAAGTCAGCATCTAAAAATATCTTTTCTTACAAGCTGCTGTAAGCATGAGGCACTACCAAAAGGAGTGTTCCCCTTACAGCATCACAGAGGTGTCCTCTCTGTGTCCAGTCTAAGGTTTCTTCTTTGTAGAATTATGACATTGTCAGGAGATCCAGAGGTGAACAGTTTCTCAGATCTGATTCACACTAATCAAATTCACAAGAGATAGATGTATAAAATAGAATATCAAATAATATCAATTGAGTAATTAAAATAAAATACTAAGTGATAGACACCTGTGTGGGGCAGATACTCATGTTTGCTGATTGGCACATTTATTCCCAGAAGGCAAATCCATGAAGAAACTTCCTTACGGTACTGGACTTCCCTGCACAGCACGGGATCAGCATAAAGGAGAGGAGGGAAGAGACCCCTACTCTACTACAGTATTTTGTTGTGGCAGCTCAAGCAGACTAAGACACTGTCTAAAAGGAAATCTGGCTGAAGAGAACACAGACTTTTTCAGGTTGTTAGATGCATCATTATGCTGTTTTTCTGTGGTTCCATAACATAACAGGAGTGGGGAAAACTGATGGAAACTTTTTCATGTCGAATGATCAAAGGAGCTCTCTTATTCATTGGAATGAAATTTTTAAAGCACCTGGGTATGTGCCCTGACCTGGACACAACCCGCATATTATCTTAATAAAGTCTCCAATCTAGTAACTGATTCCTTCCTCCCTTCCTTCCTTCCTTCCTTCCTTCCTTCCTTCCTTCCTTCCTCCCTCCCTCCCTTCATTCTTCCCTCCCTCCCTCCCTCCCTCCCTCTCTCCCTCCTTCTCTCTCTCTCTCCCTTCCTTCCTTCCTTCCATCCTTTCTTTATTTCTTTCATTCAATCATTCAATCAACACTTACTGAGCCCAACTATGAACCAGGTCATGTTCTACATGCTGGCACTATATCAGTAATTATTAGAGAACTAGAGGCCCGGTGCATGAATTCGTACACCAGTGGGGTCCATTGGCTTGGTCTGCAGGATCAGGCTGAAACCAGCTTTCCAACATCCCCCGAGGGGTCCCAGATTGTGAGAGGGTGCAGGCCAGGCTGAGGGACCCCACCAGTGCACAACTGGGGCCAGGAAGGGACATGGGAGGTTGGCCAGCAGGGAGGGACAGAGGGAGGGCTCCAGGGTGTGTCCAGCCAATCTCCCTCAGTCCTGATCAGTCAGACCCCAGCAGCAAGCTAACCTACCAGTTGGAGCGTCTGCCCCCTGGTGGTCAGTGCACATCATAGTGAGCAGTTGAGAGGCCTTAGCATATCATTAGCATATTACACTTTGGTTGAACAGACAACTGGACACTTAGCATATTAGGCTTTTATTATATAGGATGAGTCTCTGCCCTCATGGAACTTAATTACCATGGAGGTAGGTGGTGGACACAAAGATGCCCCCCTCACATCCCCTTTCAATGTACCAGATGTGGGGAGTCATATTAGGCTTTTTTTATATAGGATGAGTCTCTGCCCTCATGGAACTTAATTACCATGGAGGTAGGTGGTGGACACAAAGATGCCCCCCTCACATCCCCTTTCAATGTACCAGATGTGGGGAGTGGTCAGCTGCCTGGCTCTTTCAGGGTCATTATCAGCTGCAGACTGCTGTTTTGTCCAAGGTCAGGCCCTTCCTAGGGCAGCCCAAATCCAATGGCTGAGCACAGCAGGGTATAAAGGCCTGGCCATTTTAGCCCAATATAGGGTAATTCTGATGGGTAGCACTTGCTCTAGAGTTCCCTACCAAATTGACCAATGTTTTTTCAGGCCTGAATCAAATTCAACTTCTCCCTCTGTCCAATCCTGCTTCTCTTGGACCTTCGTTTCATAGGCATTGGCCCCTAATAAACATCCTGCACCCCAAACTCTGTCTCATTTTCTGCTTCTAGAGGACTCAACTTGCCACAGGGACTATTTTATATGTGCTACTATTTTATATGATTGTCATGAAGGTTAAAAAAAAATGATATTTTTAAAAATACCAAATGATTATTTGTCAATTATACCTCGATAAAGCTGGGGGAAAATACGATCTTGGAACAGTGCCGGGACTACAAAGACCCCAAGGGAGTGTCCCAATAGCTGGGCCTAAAGGTGGATTTTTACAACCTTGGACATTCCCTCCCCTGTCCTCACTATCACCTGCCTCCACTGCAGGTTTCCAGTGGAGAATTTGAAGAATGTATGGGTCTTTGGAATACCAGTAGTCTTGGAAATACTCCCCCAAGGGATTCTGCAAGTTTAAACCAGAGCAGATGGAATTCTAAAAGCAGTTTGTATTTGTCCCTCATTCCTTCTGGCAATGTATATTGACACGGGAGGCGGGGTGGGGTAAGTAGATGAATCCTACTCACAAGTTCACAGTCCAGTGGAAGCAGAGACCTGTCCATGAAAAAAGTTCATCAACTTACAGGTGCTGTGATGGAATTCTGCAGAATACATAATGGGGCACCGAGAGAGAGGCTTTCCTTCCTGGGGCAGTCTGGAAATGACTCAGAGGTGAGGTGATGCTTGGGCTGCTGTGGAATGTTGTTGAGTAGGCCCTTGTGAGATGGATTGAGGCTGGAGGGAGGGGT
>NW_005360509.1:2300153-2300451 GCF_000412655.1 Myotis brandtii
AGATTCTGCAGAAAAAGCAGAGATCTAAGGTAGTGGCTTTCACCGCTGGCTACACATTAGAATCGTCTGGGGAAACTTCTAAAACATGCTCCTGCTTGGGCCTCACTTCAGAGCAGTTAAATTAGAATCTCTAAGGGTGGGCCCAGGCTTTATATATTTTAAAAACTTTTCGCATGATTCTAATTTGCAGACAAGATTGAGAGCCAATGTGTGTTTTTTTAAGAAAGGGGAGTGAGGTGGGTTGTTGGCCCTTGTGACTCAGTGGTTGAGCATCCACCCAGGAACCAAGAGGTCACTG
>NW_005360509.1:2300998-2338186 GCF_000412655.1 Myotis brandtii
TCCTATATAATAAAAGGCTAATATGCAAATCGACCGAACGGGGGAACGACTGGTAGCTATGATGCGCACTAACCACCAGGGGGCAGATGCTCAACACAGGAGCTGCCCCCTGGTGGTCTGTGTGCTCCCACAGGGGTAGCGCTGCTTAGCCAGAAGCCGGGTTCACGGCTGGCGAGAGCAGTGGCGGTGGTGGGAGCCTCTCCCACCTCCACAGCAGCACTAAGGATGTCCTACTGCTGGGAAGCAGGCCTAAACCATCATCCAGACATCCTCTGAGGGCTCCTGGACTGCGAGAGGGTGCAGGCCTGGCTGAGGGATTTCCCTCCCCCTCCCCGAGTGCACAAATTTTATGCACCAGGCCTCTAGTTTATATATAAGATTTGACAGGAGATTTGACATTGGTATGCTAATACAATGTAATATGCAGATAATATATTATAGAATTGTACATTTGAAACCTATATAATTTTATTAATCAACTAGAGGCCTGGCCAGCCTGGATGAGGGGATGATGGCTGTTTGCAGCTGGTCACACCCCCTTCAGGGTGGGGGTCCCCACTGGGGTGCCTGGCCAGCCTGGATGAGGGGATGATGGCTGTTTGCAGCTGGTCACACCCCCTTCAGGGTGGGGGTCCCCACTGGGGTGCCTGGCCAGCCTGGATGAGGGGATGATGGCTGTTTGCAGCTGGTCACACCCCCTTCAGGGTGGGGGTCCCCACTGGGGTGCCTGGCCAGCCTGGATGAGGGGATGATGGCTGTTTGCAGCTGGTCACACCCCCTTCAGGGTGGGGGTCCCCACTGGGGTGCCTGGCCAGCCTGGATGAGGGGATGATGGCTGTTTGCAGCTGGTCACACCCCCTTCAGGGTGGGGGTCCCCACTGGGGTGCCTGGCCAGCCTGGATGAGGGGATGATGGCTGTTTGCAGCTGGTCACACCCCCTTCAGGGTGGGGGTCCCCACTGGGGTGCCTGGCCAGCCTGGATGAGGGGATGATGGCTGTTTGCAGCTGGTCACACCCCCTTCAGGGTGGGGGTCCCCACTGGGGTGCCTGGCCAGCCTGGATGAGGGGATGATGGCTGTTTGCAGCTGGTCACACCCCCTTCAGGGTGGGGGTCCCCACTGGGGTGCCTGGCCAGCCTGGATGAGGGGATGATGGCTGTTTGCAGCTGGTCACACCCCCTTCAGGGTGGGGGTCCCCACTGGGGTGCCTGGCCAGCCTGGATGAGGGGATGATGGCTGTTTGCAGCTGGTCACACCCCCTTCAGGGTGGGGGTCCCCACTGGGGTGCCTGGCCAGCCTGGATGAGGGGATGATGGCTGTTTGCAGCTGGTCACACCCCCTTCAGGGTGGGGGTCCCCACTGGGGTGCCTGGCCAGCCTGGATGAGGGGATGATGGCTGTTTGCAGCTGGTCACACCCCCTTCAGGGTGGGGGTCCCCACTGGGGTGCCTGGCCAGCCTGGATGAGGGGATGATGGCTGTTTGCAGCTGGTCACACCCCCTTCAGGGTGGGGGTCCCCACTGGGGTGCCTGGCCAGCCTGGATGAGGGGATGATGGCTGTTTGCAGCTGGTCACACCCCCTTCAGGGTGGGGGTCCCCACTGGGGTGCCTGGCCAGCCTGGATGAGGGGATGATGGCTGTTTGCAGCTGGTCACACACCCTTCAGGGTGGGGGTCCCCACTGGGGTGCCTGGCCAGCCTGGATGAGGGGATGATGGCTGTTTGCAGCTGGTCACACACCCTTCAGGGTGGGGGTCCCCACTGGGGTGCCTGGCCAGTCTGGGTGAGGGGCTGAGGGCTGTTTTCAGGCTGGTGGGTGACTGAAGCTCCCAACCACTCCTTTTTTTCTTTTTTTTTATTCTGGGCCAAGGCCTCTGCTGCTGAAAGCAGGTATCTGGTTTGTTTCGGTTCTATAATCAAAACACTGTATCATCTCCAGCTCTGAGATCCCCGCCGGCTGAAAGCTGGTTTCTGGGGTTTTGTTTAGCTTCTATATTTGTTACAATGTTTCAAACTGCCAGCTCAGAGGCCGGCAAGGCAGGTGGGTAACGTTGGAGTCCTCCTTCACTGAAGCAAGCAAGCCTCATGTTCGCTTTCAGCTGCCTGGCTGCCGGCCGCCATCTTGGCTGGCAGTTAATTTGCATATCGCCCTGATTAGCCAATGGGAAGGGTAGCGGTCATACGCTAATTACCATGTTTCTCTTTTATTAGATTAGAGGTTGCCTCAATAAATTTAATTTTAAAAAAAGATGTGAGTAGGCATTCACTTATTCATTTGTGCATTCATTCCTTCACCCATTCTTCCATTGAGAGCTTCCTTCCTTCCTTCCTTCCTCATCTCTTTTTCTTTATCTCTTCTTTTCCAGGTTTCATTGTGACTGTTTTAAAAACCTTACCTTTGGTAAATATATTCTCAGATACTTTTTAGAGGCTTTAAATGACAGTATCAGTGAACTCTGGCAATTTGTTCCTGGCAAATAGATGCTTATTTTTATAGCTCAAAGGGAAGACATAGAAATTCTAGAGATTAATAAAATTTTCTTGTAGGAATAGTGAAAGTTAATAATGTGTGATAATTGTCAAAGCATTGAAGGTTTTCAAGTCTGAAATTGTATTTCATTGGTTTCAACCTAATGACTGACAGTATCAGTGAACTATGGCAATTTGTTCCTGGCAAATAGATGCTTATTTTTATAGCTCAAAGGGAAGACATAGAAATTCTAGAGATTAATAAAATTTTCTTGTAGGAATAGTGAAAGTTAATAATGTGTGATAATTGTCAAAGCATTGAAGGTTTTCAAGTCTGAAATTGTATTTCATTGGTTTCAACCTAATGACTTTGAAACCATCATTTATTGTTGCTAAGTGTCATTTTTCCTTTCTGTAAGTAGATATGTTCCTACTAACTATGTTCATGGAAGCCTGGGAAGCCAGATGCAAAATAACATGGTTGCTATTCAACACTTACACTTCTGTATAAAGCAATAATAGCATGTTAGGGCGTTACAGTTAGCCCTTCTAGAAAGATTGACAAGTAGTTGTTAGGAACAACCCTGCCGGAACAAAGTGAAAAATCTACAATGAGTTACCTGGGAAAACTGTACATATTCTACAAAGCATAATCTGTTCTTTCTTTCAACCTGGTTGTTCTGGGAGCTGCCATATCACTCACTGTCCAAGTCTTAGGACACAGTGTACCCATTGAAGTATACATTATGTTTTCATCCATATCAGCTACATTGCAGAAGATGTTCCCATTAGGGCAAATTTTCTGGAACTAAATGAGGGACTGAAACATAATGCAAATGAAAGATGTGTCTTGCTAGTTTTTAGTAAAATAAGCAAACCTGGTTAATTGCTAAACTTTTAAAGTTATCATGGAATAAATTGACAGGTTGAAAAATGAAAAGCAAGAAACTATTAAAGATGAAAGTGACCTCTCTGCTGGACCAAATATGAGGAAATACATTAAGATTAGTAATTTTACATCACTTAATTCTGACATTAAAATTTATGCCTCACCACACTTTTATGTATAATTGACCAAAAATGTAAAAGATTGATAATGTTGGCAAGAGAGGGAGGAAATAGGCACTCTAACACAGGGTTGGTTGAAGAATAAATTAGTAAATCTTTTGGAAGGGTAATTTAACACAGCCTACCAAAATACAAAATGTGCTTATCATTTGAGCCAGTAATTCTACTACTGCAGTGGTTCTCAACCTTCCTAATGCCACGACCCTTTAATACAGTTCCTCATGTTGTGGTGACCCCCAATTTCATTGTTACAAATTGAACATAATTAAAGCATAGTGATTAATCACAAAAACAATATGTAATTATATATGTGTTTTCCGATGGTCTTAGGCGACCCCTGTGAAAGGGTCGTTCGACCCCCAAAGGGGTCGAGACACACAGGTTGAGAACTGCTGTACTACCGGTTATTTACTTTATGAAATATATTTTCAAAAGCATGTTCTTCTTTTATGTATAGAGAGATGTTTATTACAGCATTAATTATAATAACAAAATTTTGGAAATAACCCAGACATTCATTAGTAGGAGTCTGATTAAATAAATTATGAAACACAATGAAATAATGTGAACCTGTTAAACGTGAATAGGTAAATTTGTATGTTTCATGTGAAAGATCTCTAAGATATGTTATTAAGGGTAGACAAAAGCAAAATATAGATAGTGTTTAGTGTGATGTCATTTGTAAAGTATAGATACATATACATTGATATTTACATAAAGATTTCTTGGAGGATAAGTATACTTTATATTTAATCAAAATAGTCTAATTATATTTGGTCAATATAGTCCAGAGGACTAGATGTTGGTAAAGAGGGAGACTTCATTTTATATCTTTCTGTACTGTCTGAATTTCTTTTTTACTATGTACATGTCTTTTTTTTTTTTTAAAGAAACGCCTCTCCTTTGGGTGCATTCAATATATCCATTCAAAAAGTTTGTAAAATTCAAAATTGTTTAGTCTTATAATTTTAGAGTTATGATCCCCCTTCATAAGTAAGAAAATTGAGGGTCAGAGATGGAATGATCAGGTGACTTGGGTGAAGTGATTGAGTAACCTGGTGACAAGGGTAGGAGGAGAAGTCAGGTTACCTGACCTCTGATCCAGCTACTGACCCTTGCACTTTGCTACTTTGATGTTGTGGCATCTGGGAAATTGCTCCAAATGCACCTGAAATTCCAATTAATTAGATGTCATTGTTAACCATTTCCTGAAAAATATGATACTTTACATATATTGAAAATTACCTCCTGGTTATTAAATGTTTTCTATTTAATAATTTTGAATTGGCCTAAATGCATGGAAAAAACAATCCCCTTTACACTGAGGTTAGTTCTGGTGTGTAGACACTTACCTGATTGATTCACTGGCACCTGGGTAGACCTACAGTGCAGGTCCAACACTGTGCCCCCAAACATACCATGTGAGCTGTCAGGCAGCACAGTGCATTGCACCAAGGTGATTAGATATGCTCTTTGGACCTCTTAATAAGTTAGTTTAGGTCAAACCGTCACTGCTTTATAAATTCTTTATGGAATATAACTTACACTTAGTAATAGGCCAAGTCATAAGTGTTCAGCTTGATGAGTTCTCTCTCTCTTTCTCTCTCTCTCTCTCTCTCTCTCTCTCTCTCTCTCTCACACACACACACACACACACACACACACACACACACCCTGTAGCCACCACCCAGATCAAGCACCCAGCAGGCTACCTCAGGCCACCTTCTGTCAATATCCCATAAAGCTAACCACTATTCTGGCCTTTAACATCAAAGATTACTGTTATTAAAAACAACAACAAAATATAAAACAAGCAAAAAGCCCCACAGCTGATCATATGGGGTGGTGGGCTAGAAAAGGAAGAGGGGTAAAACATGTTTTAATCTATTCAATTAAAACAATCTTCTTGTTATATTTTAACTTGTCTTCCTTGTTCACTGTGTTCTTTTAAAAAATTATTGTGTGAAAGATCTTAGACTTAATATATCTCCTTTTTCTAGGCTTCTCTTTTTATAGTTTCTTTGTGCTTGAACTTGTCATGCTCTAAAGATCAGGGAAAACTTAACAATGCAGAAGGAGGAAAAAAATTACAGGAGCACATTAATTTTTTTTAGTCTTAAATTCTGTTTTTCATACCTGCTATACTTCTTGCTGCTTATACCTGAAATCAGTGCCTACCTCTACATAGTCACCAAAATGTGTATATAACATCTAAGAATACATATATTGAAACACGATTGTTTCTTATTTAACAATTAAGGATAAATGCAGTAAGATTGTAGAGTGTGAGCATGAAGAAAGACTTTAGGGAGAAAGCAGGTCATAAAATGGATTTGCTTAAAGTCTGAAGTAATTACTCAGAAATCCTGTGCTGAAATCGGACCCTTTCCAAAGGGAGTTGTCTGGTATGGGAGACCAATGGGATGCGGGAGCCCACCAGGTACAGCACAGCCCAGTGTTTGGCATCTGGCCATCAGTTGACCTCATGTGGTTCCACCTACCCAGAGCAGATCCCCTCCGGGGCTGTAGGGTTTCAGGTTCTGAGAAAACTCCAACTGCAATATCCTTTCCACCGTGTTGAAGGAAGCTAAGAAATAACTTTCTAGAGGCTGGAGGTGGCAATGACAAAGACAGTTGTGCCTACCCAGCCACTAAGGGTCAGAGAACTAGGGCTTTAATGGAAAGGCTCAGAAAACAGTTGAATGTAAACGTCACGTAGTATTGTAGTGAGTAGCAAAGATCTGGTGTGAAATGATAAAATCAGTCTTCAGTATAAATTCAAAATGTTGAAGCAAAAATGAAAATTGATATGCACAGGAAATCCTTGAATAACGTTTTGTTCAACATTGTTTTGTTATTACGCTGATGAGAAAAAAACTGGCTACTGTCTGTAGGGAGTTTGTATGCCCTTACCCTGTCTGCATAGGTTTGCTCTGGGTTCGTTTTGTTCAACATTGATTTGTTATTACGCTGATGAGAAAAAAACTCTGGCTACTGTCTGTAGGGAGTTTGCATGCCCTTACCCTGTCTGCATAGGTTTGCTCTGGGTTCCAGCCACCTGTGTAGCACTAAGTTGTGCTTAAGTAAGGGTACTATTGTTTAGGGCTCAATATATCTTAGTAATACCTGTTATATTTATTTTTATTCACTCTAATCAGGCCTTTCAAATTAGTCAGATTATCACTTTAGGTCAGGCTGATGTTTTAGGAGACAGCTAACTAAGGAGGAAAATACAAAAGATGAATATCGTGCAATAAAATACATCAGTAAGAGAGTTTTTAAAGCTTCCCTGAAGGTATATTTTAAAGTGTCATAAAATGCCTTCATTTATTTAATAAAAATACTTTTGGGTTGCCATAACCAACAGAGTTAGGAGCTGGAAAATAGCTGATGGCACAGGAGAGGAGCGGATTATTACTTCTCAGTAAATTTTTAATTTTATAAATAATGTGGTAATTAGTTTCCTAAGAAAAATATAACTGTATATCTTTGGACAGGTAAGAGCCATTCATTACCCATCAGAGCTTCCATTAGGGAGACATGAGAGCCATTAAAGAGATTTTCTTTTTTTAAAATATATTTGTAATGATTTCAGAGAGGAAGGGAGAGCGGGACAGAAACATCAATGATGAGAGAGAATCATTGATTGGCTGCCTCCTACACATCCCACACTGGGGATCGAACCGTGATGCCCAACCACTGAGCCACGCGGGCGAGATGGGTTTTCTTATTCTGACAAATGTATCCACTCAATATACAGTTACCCATTTTGTCTCCATCTAGGGATATTTGAAGACAACTTGGGGATAAGATGAGAAACTTCTGAAGCTAGATCACAGAATCTCCTCTAAAATTAAATGAAGTTAACAAGAAAGAAATACACATTCCTGACTGTAGATTATCAAAACCCACACACTTCGTTTATCTTTTTGTTCCTCCATCGCTAGGGGAGTGGCAGCATGGTTGCCAGGGAGAGGCATTGGCAGGTGAAACAGAGGTGAAGAGGAGGAAATAAATGCCTACCTTTCTCCTTGGCTGCAAACAAAGGCTTCATGGTTCTACTCTTAACTGGAGAACGTCATAATCTAAAAGTAAATATACTCTACCAATACAGTGTAATGAATTTTGGTACAGGAGTTTTAACCCAAGGATAGCAAAAGAGCAATGACCAGATCCACCAATCATGAGAGCCCATGCCCTAGCTGAAGCTCCTCCTCTCCTCTTACTAGCCCCTCATCCTTGCAGACACTCACTGTCTGCAATTCCCTCCTTCCTTAGAATATATATTTTTATTGGGCACAAAGCCACCCCCCAAAATAACCATTTCCAAGCCAACTTTGTAGCTAGGTACAGCAACATAGCTTTTACATTCTGGGCAATGAGCTATAAGATGAAGTTATGTGTACAATTTGTGGGAAAGTGCTTAAATAGAGAGGGCATTCCCCTTTCCTCTTCTCTCTTTCTTCCTGACTAAGTAGAGGTGATGGTTGGAGTTAGAGTGACCATCTGGGGCCATAGGGTAAGCTTGAACTTGAAACACTACAGAATATCATATTAACTGTGATGGCTGATGCAGACTTCTGAGTGAGAGAGAAACAAAATTCTTTCTGATTTAAGCCGCTGCTACTTTGAGTTTCCTCCCCCAAAGTCAAGTTCATTTCTAACTAATAGATGTTCCTTCAACTTGTCCTCAGTCAATGACTAATATTCTATTGCATATATGTACCACCTCTTTTTTATCCACTTGTCTATTGATGGCACTTGGGTGCTTCCATAGCTTGGCTATTGTAAGTAGGGGTGCATATATCTGTTTGAATTAGTGTTTGGGTTTCTTTGTACATATACTCAGAAGTGGAATCGTTGGGTCATAAGGCAGTTTATTTTTAATTTTTTGAGGAATATCTATAATGTTTTCCATACTGGCTGCACCAATCTGCATTCCTACCAACAGTGCACAAGGGTTCCCTTTTCTCTACATACTTGCCAACACTTGTTGTTTGTTGATTTATTGATGATAGCCATTCTGACAGGTGTGAGGTGATATCTAGTTGTGGTTTTAATCTGCATTTCTCCAATGATTAGTGACATCGAGCATCTTTTCATATGTCTATTGCCGTCTGTATGTCCTCCTGGAGAAGTGTTATTCAGGTCCTTTGTCCATTTTTCAATTGGATTGTTCGTTTTTGAGAGGTTGAAGTATATGAATTCTTTACAAATTTTGGATATTAACCCCTTATCAGGTGTATCATTGGTGAACAAACCTTTTCTATACATGCCAGATAGGAAAGATTGTAAGCTTTGCAGGCCCATCTCTGAACTACTCAACTCTGCCACGCAGTGTGAAAGTAGTCATAGACAATTCTCTAAACAAATGGATGTGGTGGGTTGCAATAAAACTTTATTTATAAAAAACAGATTTGGCCTGAAGTTGGTAAATTACAGAGCCCCTGCCCTAGATGACAATTAATCATGCAAGAGACTGAGAATGCCAGGATTGATGATAAATTGGCAGTTGACTATGCAATCTTCCACAGGTCTAAAATGAATCCAAATAGCAGAATTTGGCAGAACACAGAAGACAAGCTGAACTACAGAGCTTCCAGAATATATACTTATGCATATACATGACACAACTTTTGGAAAGATAAACACATAATGGTCAGTCTTGGTTCTCTCTGGGAAGTGGAGAGGAGGCTCAAGTAGGTAAACTTGTTCTTTTTCTTTTACATCCTTGTTTATTATACATTTTTTTAGTCATGTGCATTTTATTACTTTAAAACAAAGTCAGAGAGCATTTCCTCACTGAATGACTTGGGATATAAAGAAAGGGAGAGTTTGATGTTTTATATCAAACAAATACTTGTTTTTGTGGCATTTTATTTTTAAGTAGAAAATTAAAATAAGCAGGTCTTCGGGAATTCCTTTGTGATGATAATATGTGACCATTCTTTTATCAGGGTAATATGACTTAGTCTGTGTTTTGGCTCACAACAATCATTTCAAGGTCAATTTACAATGCCAGTCCATGTATTCCAAAGACTGTAAGAGGCATAAATAAGGAACAAATAGGATTAAATAGTATCAAAGTCAAGAAAAATTTTAACTCAGTTTATTGATTATGTTTTTAGTCTTTTCTTATCTCAGTAATAATATTATTGACAGCAATTTTTTTAACCAAAAATGACTTTATAATTCATGATTATACTGTGCTAAAAGGCAGAATATTTATCAACAAAACTTGGAGAAATATTAATGACCGAAGTGTCTTGAGTACTTATAGTGAGCCAGACACTATGTGCTTACCATGGATTATAATAATCAATGCTCACAACACGCTTCTGAAAGTGGACGCTAATATTATCTCCATTTTACAGAAGATAAAAATGAGGCTTAAAAGAGGTTTAAAGTTTATCCAAACCCATACAGCTAAAAACTTCTGAGATTCAAACCTAAGTCTGATTTGAGTCCTTCCCCTTGCTCTCAACATTTGACTCAATGAGCAGAGGAGGAGGGAGTGGATAATTCAGGAATCATTTCAAATTGGCAATGGAAGGCACTACATGACTTTCCAACGTATAAGGAAGGAGGTGGGAAGATGGGAAGGTTTGCAGGTGGCACCAGTGACCTCCCTCCATTTTATTGGCTTAGAATAGTGAATAAAGTTGGCATTCCATTTTTAACAAAATGTCATTTAGTCTCAATGGGAAAAGAGCACGTTTTAGAACATCTGTAAAACTTACTTGGTTTTAAAATGTATTCGTGTTATTGGACATGCTAACCAAAGAATAACTGTAATGAAAAAAATCAACATCATCAATTCAATTCCTCCCGTAATCTAAATGTTCCCTTGCAGTAGAAACACTACAGAGTTTCTCGAAGTGCTTAGGAAGGCCAATAAACACACTCTCGGAAGCAGGCTGAACTTGTTGGGTCAGAGCCAGATGTGACAAAAGAAAAGAAACAACAGGCGGGATCAGAAGGAAGTGATGAGTGCTTAAGCCAAGGAAAGAGGAGCTGGAATTTAATCTGCAGAGTAGGAAGCAATGTGTGCAGTTGGCTTATGCAGCTGTAAAAAGGAAATAATGTAAACATTTTAACAAGGAGGCTCCTTCAAATTTTTGAAAACCCGTTTGCCCTCTGGGTGACCAAAGCCCATATAAAGATAATATTCACAATCAAGCCAGCAGTTTGCTGCAAATTAGGGCTGTGTGAGACACCCAGACCAAGAACACAGGAAGGTCAAGGGCCCACGGATCATGGTAGGCAAGCAAGCTCGCGCCAGTGTGTGCAAATGTTTCTCTGTCTTTTTTCTTTTTGGGTGAAGTCTAGTTTCATGACTGAAACAGAGTACTAAAACTTGTAAATAATTTACAAATTTTATTTCAATTTTTCTTGTCCAAGATCCAATTCCTTCTGAGCCTGGTACTCTATGGGCGTGATTGGTATATAAATGGTGCCACGTATAAAAGTGTAAACCCCACACTCCTCCTCAGAGGTTACATTAGTTGGAGTGCTTAACCACTGTGCTTTAATGTCTCGGCCATTAAGTGAAATAACACATATATAGACTACCAAGTGCCTACCAAGAATGAAAGTACATTGTAAACCGCAGGCACTGTGGAAAGGTAAGGCACCACATGTAGTTCAGTGGTTTCTAAACCCACTCGACATCCAGGGGATACCTGCCAATCATATTCTAGGGCTCTTTCTCCAGAGATTCTGATTTGATGGGTCAGAACAGGGAACTATTTCTCACAAGCCCCTCAAGTGCCTCTGGGATTTGGACTGACTTTTGAGGATCACTGTGTGCAGTTGTTTTCCATACTCTCCACCCCCCACTTCTATCAGGCAGCCCTCACCTTGCCTCATTCCCCTGCCCAAGGGCTCTTTCTTCTACCCAAGTAAATTTTATAATTGCTTTTATTCTTGTCTTCCGCCCGATCTAGGCCTTCTTTCACGTCGAATTGGCATGTCCTTTCCCTTCACAACTACCAAATATATTCCCTCTTTTCCCTAAAAAGTACTTTTTTAAAAGAGTTCATATAAATTGGGCATAAAGTTTAAATTGGAGAGAATATTAAGGAGTTGGGGGTGCTATAAAAGTGCTAGTGAAAACTTTCAAATTGCTTACGTATACATTTTGGAAGGAACATTAATAAGATTACACAAGAAGGGGATGCTTAACACATAAGTCACTTGCACCTAATCCAGAAGAGCTAACCACCAGTTGAGAGAGGACAGAGAAACATGGTAATGACATCATGGGAATGAAATCATCAAAATCCAGACTACAGGCAGCTCTGGAGTTTGCTAGTCTGAGTGGACCAGCAGTACCACCCTCACCTGGGAGCTTGCTAGAAATGCAGGCCCTTGGGTCCCAGATATTTCTAAAGCAGAATCTACTTTTTAACAAGATCCCCAAGTGAATTGTGTATCTTTAAAGTATACACAATTGAGAACTACTACTCTACAGGATAAGACACTCAATAACGTCAACAAATAAATTGCAAGAAAAAAAGAGAGAAGAAAACATATAGATTTAAAAAGAGTAAGAGCTCTATTGACAAGGTACAATGTGGGGACTTGTTTGGATCCTGATTTGCACAAACCAGCTGTAAAAGATTTTGTTTGGAGATGATAGAGGGAATTTGAATGCTGATTGAATACTATTATGTAATGATATTAAGTAATCACTGTCAATTAGAGAAAAGCTTGCATTCATGTCTCAGGAATCTAGACAGGTTGCCCATCAAGGGTGGCAGCAAAGAGTGAATCAAGATGGCATAACCAAAGGGTTTTATGTATCTGGATGTTCCACCTGCCCCTGCTGCCTGAGGAGGGGGAGATAAGGGTTCCACAATCTGCTCCTTCAGTATGTTCTAATTCATTCATTTCTCAATCCCCACTTCTCTAGCCTTAATTCAGGTCCTTCCAAGAACATGGCCTCCCAGCAACAGGGGCAGGAAGGTGGCATCCAGGCCCAACCAACGCAAACACCCAAGTCCTCATAGCACTGTTATCAGGAGCTGCCAAACCCATGGTATTCAAGAGCCATTTGCTTACATACATGGGAACATACGTGCATCTCTTACATACATAGCTTCAGCACTTAAAGATCTCTGCAGAAGAACCATGGAGTATAGACATGCCACGTTAATCCCCCTTCAAACTGAGGTGACAAGTGGGATTTTCTTTTTCCTATGCAAAGGGAGAAATGGTTTGGGGGAACTCCTTTTAGATTTGCCCAGTCTTGTGGGATATATTCTTTTGCTATGATTACCAAACGTTTTAATTTTTAATGAGAAATGCAAGCAAAAGTTTGAAATTTTTTAAAAAGAAAGTGTTTACAGTGAAATTGAGTCTCCCTCACACCTCTGGCTACCAGATTTCCATCTCAGCAGTGACAAACTTCCTGTGTCTTTCCAGGGATGTTTGATGAATGTATGTCTGCATGAATACACGTGTGTTCGCACATGTGTAGAACACATATTATATGCAAGTAGATTTCTTAATATAGTATGGACTCTATTAAATTAAATTAATTATTTGTTTTATTTATTTATTGTTATGTTTTTATTGATTTTAGAGAGAGAGGAAGGGAGAGGTAGAGAGAGAAATATTGATGAGAGAGAGAGAAATATTGATGAGAGAGAGAACATCGATTGGTTGCCTTCTGTACATGCCCCACAGGGAATTGAGCCTGCAACCCAGGTATGTGCCCTGACCAGGAATCAAACCCACAACCTTTCGGTGTATAGGATGACACTCTAACCAGTTGAGCCATACTGGCCAGGGCTGGACTCTATTTTAAACTGAAGCCTCAGATTTCCATATCCTTCTGTCATTCCTGGCCTTCATGACACAATGAAGCACAAAGTTTGGGGCAATGCACTTGGCCCTGGCCCCTACTCCCCCATGGCCCGCACTGTCCGCAACCTCTTGATAAACATCTCTTCCTCTAATCAGGAGGTCACCCATTTTGCTGCCCACTTCCAATTTAGCCCAGATGCAAAGAAAGTAGGGCAATGTTTTTATATTTTCTAAATCAAACACATCTTTTCAAATAAAAGAAAAACGTGTCACAAGAGAGTTTGAAAATTGAGGTCTGTTTTGAAATATTCAAGGAAAGTAGCAAAGTCAGGATGGTGACAGACATCTGGAACACAGGTGGTAAAAAAGAAAAAAAAATCACAACAAAAACCATATGCCTATAAACGGATAAACACACACAAAAAGATAAGCAAGAAGACTAATGTGTTCAATCCCCATGACTGTGGGGGAGAAGTGCTTATTTTTCATCTTTTAAAGATAACCTTGTCTATGTCATCTTTGTAGTAATTTGGTTGCCTCCATTTACCTTCCATTTCACTTTATTCACTCGGCTCTCTGCCAATCCTGCCGGCTTGAAGGGCCAGCCTGGATTTGCAGCTCTTTCCCTGTGACCATCTTGGACTGACAATGGGTTTGCCTTTACCCCTTCCCTGAGGAGTATGCGATGGATTTGCTTCAGCTCAAACGGCCAACAACTCTTCATGGATTGCACATTGGAATGGCAAGCCTGTTAGGTAAAGGGAGGAGGGTCCTGCTCTAATTTGGGTGGATGTTTTATGAAAAGGTCTGGGCTATAGATGCTTTTTGTCTTTTTAACAGGGAAAGAAATAGCCAGACTCACAAAGTCAGAAAAAAAGTTATGGGAATGTGATATGGTGCAAGAAGGAGTGTGCTGCACACACCTCCTAACTTCCTCTCTCTAAGAGCTGGGAACTATGATCTAAAATGAGGGTAGGAAGAGAGACTGAGACATAAATCTTTTTTGCTTGGGAAGTTTCTCGAAATCATTGGTTAAAATTCGCCATTAGATTGTCTTTTGAGATTGCTCTGTTTGTTTGCATGAATGTAGGAATTGTTCCCTATTTGCTTCTCTGTTTAAAGATTCTTGTCTCTTTGTATTTACATTCAAAGTTTGGGCCCCAAGTTGTAAAAACACTGTGTGGGGGAAAAGGGAGAGGAAGCATAGTGAACTCAAAGACAATTTAAAAACAAAGGGAAGAGGTCTTGAGTGGGTAGAGAGAGCCAATCCTACTGCCTCATAGACTGGGTGAGGCATGGAGATAGAAAGAGCCTGGAGGAGGAGACTAGTTCTGCCACAACTGGCAAAACACCTCAAGGGAGACTTGTGAGATTGGAGGCCTCAGTCTTCCAACCTGAGAAGTGGGAGTTTCTCTGTCAAGATGCCTTTCAGCAAGTGCACCCTCCTTTCAACTGTTTATAATCTGGTAGGGACTTAACATAAATAATACCCTGAATTTCTTTAACTGTCTCTAAAGTAAGCAGAAAATCTTGAGTATTTTCAATATAAAAATTTTAAAATCAAGGTTGTTTTTCTTTTCATGTGTTTGCTTGAATTCTTAACTATATAATTGGCTGTTATGAAGGCAAACACGGGTGATGCGGAGAAAAGAAGCATCATTGTTAGAGAAGCATCTTTTTAAAAAAACAAACATCTTACCTCTTTAGTGAACTGCTAAGACATCAGCCATAGCTCCAGCCAGAGAGTGCAGCTGTTTTGGGGATTCTGGTAGAGAGAGAGAGAACTAACCTTTATTACGTGCATCCATAACACTTAGCATAACACCCAGTAGGATCAGAATCTTTGTATCTCCCGCAACACTAGAACACAACATCCACTTCAAAGAGTGAGAACTGAATAAAGAGATCACAAATAAAAAGATTACTAGAGAAGAGTACAATGAGCACAACCTCTTAAATAAGCCATTGTCAATTTATACTCAGATTATTACAAAATGTGACTAAAGCATTCAGATTTCTTTTTGCTGAGCTAGTCAGCAATGTCCATGAGGAAATATGCAATGGCATCATGTTTATTCAGAATGAGAATCTGAAAGGCAGTATTGTGTGCTGGGAGCAAAATCAACTGCCGTGGAAGTGGGACTTGTAAAAGATTAGGTTGGCTTCCTGCAAGATAGGTTGAAACAATTTTTTTAAGATTCAAACACACCCATCCATACACACCCCACAGCATGCTTCAAGTATCCTTCCACCAAAACACTTCAGACTTATCTACTTCATTTTTTATTCTGATAGTATTTCTAAGAGTAGGTAGAGGCAGGGAACAGCTACACCAAGAAGCTGTCTCATGGTCATTTGTGTTGGGGCTAATCTTAATAAGCTTAGATTGTGTGACTCAATAGAGTATATTATATAGAACTAATAGAAAAAGTTCTCAACATTCTTGAAGGAGTATTAATATTCTTATAGATAGCATGATTTTACAAAACATTTCATGTAAATTTATTTGTTCTGTGCTATAGTCTTCTCATCTCTAAAATAGAAGTGATGATAGTAATAGTGACTTTCACCTGATGACCCAGTCAGTAAGTGGCAGACTCAGGTCTTACGGGAACAAAGCTATTTTCAACAAAAGTCCTTACTTCAGTGTGAAAATAACCAGAGCATCACTGAGATCACAGTACTTTGCAGACAATAAATACTTGTAAGTGAATGAAGGAATGAATACAGCATTGTAAAAAGGAGTCCTAGAGATTGCTTCTTGCATTTTAGGGTTCAGGAGATAGTATGAATGTCACTGTAATAGACTTTGTTATCAATGACAAAGTTACAGCACTATTGGGACTAGTGCTCTCTACATATTCATATTCATGCTTTATCACCCTGAAGTTCATTTTAAGGAATAGGTTCCTACAGTATCAAGAATAATAGTGCCATCTAGTGACACTTCTAGTTATTGTCTCTAAAATTGCACATGACATCTGTTATTAAAAAGATTCACTTAAGAGATTAAGGACAGAGTGTGAAATGTGCAACTTGTGATCCTCACCATTTTGTTTCCCAAGAAATCTTTCCTCAAAATTTTACTATGTGATAAACTTTCACAATCTCATTCATACTTCCCAGGTGACATATATATTGGGCCTATTCACTCCAGATTTTTCAGTAGTTTGTATGTTTATATTTCAAAGACTATGTTTCTTTAAGATCTATCAATTTTAAGGTGCAACATTGATACAATTACTTTTCAGAATAAAAAATATTAAATATAAACATTGACTGTAAGACATGTTTTCAAAAACATTAAAATGTAAAACACAAAAACAACAAACCAAATTTACAATAAATTTTATTACTCAAGTATTTATTCATATACATATTGAATTTTAAAAATTATTTTTGTGCAAATATTTTATCAGGAAAGGTGATTCATTAAATATATAATTAAGTATAATTTCACTGTTGAAAATATCAATGGTTTTCATATATATGATATATATAGTATAGCATACATAAATTTGAAGTCAAACAAAATTTTAGTCAGGTATCAATAATCACTAATTAGTTATAGGTTTAATGAGAAGCACTGTATCTCACTCAAAAGTCCTGGAGCTCTGACCAGTTTGGCTCAGTGGATAGAGCATCAGCCTGTGGACTGAAGGGTCCCGGGTGCGATTTCAGTCAAGGGCATGTACCTTGGTTGCAGGCACATCCCCAGTAGGGGTGTGCAGGAGGCAGCTGATCAATGTTTCTCTCTCATCGATGTTTCTCTCTATTCCTCTCCCTTATTCTCTGTAAAAAAATCAATAAAATATATTTTTTTAAAAAAGTCCTGGATAAGACAGTGTCTAGGTATATAAATTGAGCAAGTAAAGTATTCCCACTTTTATAATGGGATAACAATGACTAACTTATCTACCTACTAGAGTTTTGAGGAACAAATGCAATAGCAAATGTTTTTAAAACTACTCTTCGGAGGTAAGAAATTAGGGGTGTTATTTCCAATAATCATTTTACTGGGAGGGCAGGTGCTAGAGTTAGACTGCCTGAATCCAAATTATGGTCCCGCTGCTTACTAGTTAGGTAACCTTGGATAGTTATTTCTCTACTCCTCAGTGCATCATATGTAGAACAGGGATAATAAAAGTACCTATCTCAAAGGGCAGTAGTGTAACATGCTTATTAGCACACAGTAAACATTCAGTAGTTTTAACTACATGATTACACACACACACACACACACACACACACACACACACACAACATTCCCACTTCAATGGCCAAGGGATCAATTGTCAATTTAGGAGATCGTCACTATGTGATTCTCAAGAAAAATATTAAATAGAGGGTTTTCATTGTCATCATTAATATTTATTGGACCCTAGAGAGGAACAATGTCAACTGTAATTGAACCAATTAAAATTACAATGTAAAAAACCCATAAGGCATTTAAGAAACAACTAAATTTTTCTTGTTTTTAATCTTGAAAACTCTACCACCACCCTCCTCACCCCCCACCCCAATTTTTCAAATCTGGCTTCAAACAAGAGCAATAGAATAAATGTAATTAAAATGATGCCAAGGAGATGGTAACAAGGCAGGGCTGGAATGGAGGAAATAGGTAGGACAAGGAGAGGCATGCCACAGCCACCTCCTCTACCATTGCCCGAGCCCAAGCCGCCCTCATATCTTGCTGGGACAGTGACAGCTTCCTAATAGGAAGCCTTCTCGCTTTTATCTACTCTTGCCCCTCCATTCCATTCAAAGCAGCAAGGTCGAGTTTTCATGTTTCTTCCCTGCCCAAAGCCCTGATTTCCCACTTAGACTACACAGCAAATACCATCCCTATATTCTTCTCTTGTCCTAAAGCTCCTGGCACATGTGCCTTGAAAGGACCCATCACTCCTGAGGCCCTCTGTCCCATAGTACTTCAATATGACTTCAATATGAGCCTGTGAGAATGTGAGCTCCCGGTGCAGGGGGTGGGAGGCTGGGGGGCAGCATCCTTGTTTGTTCTCCCTCCCACCCCCCACCCCCCAGTTGTTTATCACCAACACTTAAAACAGTGCCTGGCACATAACAGGTGATTGATTTATTCATGATCAAGATTACCCCAGTCTATTTCTCCCTTTCCTTACACATAGTCATCACTGGTTTTGACACTGCACGGTGACTTTCAGCTTGGAAGTAGAAAAGGTAGCCAGATGGGGATTTTTAAAAAAATTGATTTGAGGAAGAGGGAAGAGAGTTGTTCCACCCATCTAAGCATTCATTGGTTGATTCCTGCACATGCCCTGACCAGAGATTGAACCTGCAACCTTATTGGTATATGGGATGACGCTCCAACCAACTGGGCTACCCATCCGGCCAAAGCCAGATGTGGATTCCTGTACTTGTGGCACCAGGAACAGATGCTTCAGTTTCTCTAAACTTCAGCCCTCATAAAAGAGCAAGGAATAATACCTCCCCTATTAACCTTTTAGGCTGTGAGGGTTAGATAACAAATATGAAAGCTCTTATGAACTGTGAAACACTGTACTAACCACAAGAGTGGAACTGCTCTCATTTTAAAGATGAAAAAAAAGTCCAGAAAAAAATTGAGTGACAGCAGCAAGTGACCAGGATTTGCCTAACACACCAAGCTCTAACACACAAATATTAAACAATATGTAATTTTAAGCAGACATTATACCAAATGAACACTTTTAAGTGAAGGAATAGATGTTAAAACCACATTGGAAACTTTAAAAAAAATTACCCCTTCTTAGGTTCCTCCCATACTTGTAATAGTGCTTGGCGCCTTGAGGATTTTAAACAAGCTCATAGCGGCCTTATCTATGTTTGTCAGTCCTTCCTACAGTTTACACCACATGGATTGCCTTCAAAGATTGAATTCATTATAATCTTGTCTTCTATTTTTTACCTGGATAGAATTTTCTGAAATTCTGTTCACATAATCAATTTCCAAAACAGATTTTAAATTTCAATAAATTACACAATTATGTTAGAAAGTAATGGAAATATCTTGACCTTTCAGGCATTTGGGGCTTTTCACAGAAACAGCACTCTATGCTGTGGACTTAGGCATCCCAGGTTGGAATTCCAACTCTCACTTCCTAACAGTGACTCTGATCAATCACTCAACTGCTCGGAGCTCAGTTCCCTCACCAGGAGTACGAGGCTAGTAGAAATCTATCTCCCAAGGTTGTTGGGAAGATTCAATTAAAATCGTCTATGTGCAATACTTTACACATGGTAAAGGTTCTTTTTTTCAGTTTTTCGCCTCATCTTCTTAGACTCTTAAGATCAATGAAATGTTGAGTGTTTTCTCAGATACATTCTATATTTATAATTTAGTAGTTTAAACATATGACTTCCTAGAAGTGTGAAAGAAAAAAAAAAGGCTAACTAGTTTTTATTGCATAATGATGTTAATTTGACCACTGAGCCACACCGGCAGGGCTATACTTAAAAAATCAGTTTAACCATGAAATCTAAAATACATAAAGTTGAAAATATGAAAATAGTACTACCCCCACCTATCACTTAACTTTTCATTATACTCCATTTGAGTCAGCGTAATTTTTATTTCAAAATAGCATTTTTATTATATAAAAATGTAAAAATCCAGCAAAACTAGAAATACCAAATATATTTTCCTGGGCTTTCACATTGGTTGATTTTTATTTGCAAACTCTTTTTCAACACAATTTACAACCTTATCCCCATCTGCATTCTGATTATACAAGTGCTAAGTGGCAGAAAAGTCTAGAATAAATACATAAAAAAAAAAGAGGCAAAGCTGTGAAACTAAGTTGCATGCAACAGGTCTGTGAGGATGGGGGAAAGTGTCGAGGAAATAAAACAGAGTAAGACAAAGTAATTGGAAGGAGTTAGCTAAAGTTCTCTCAGTCATCTTTATCTTTAGCTCCATGTTTAAGGATGCGTGTGAACTCAATGTAATTGAAATTTCCCTTTTTGTCAATAGGCGCTTCTCTGTACAGCTCATCCACTTCCTCATCTGTAAACCGATCTCCCATTGTTGTCAGCAGCTCTCTCAGGTAATCTTCCTGAATGGTGCCTGGAAGACATACAAGGAAGGGAGTCATGAATACTTCCTGGAACTTTAATGGTTAATTTCTACACTAGGTCAATCTTACAAAGTATTTCAGAATATACATATTTAAACGAAAAAAATAGTGAACTAAGACATTATGTAACTATATCATTATGTTTTCCTATTACTTTTAGAGTTCTTTACAATATTATATTAAACTAGACACCTGGTGCATGAATTCATGGGTTCCCTCGGCCTGGCATGTGGGATCAGGCCGAAACCGGCTCTCCAACATCTCCTGAGGGGTCCCGGATTTCGAGAGGGGGCAGGCCTGGCCGGGGGACCCCATTGGTGCATGATCGGGGCTGGGGAGGGACGAAGGAGGTTGGCCAGCTGGGGAGGGACCGTAGAAGAGCTCCAGGGTGTGTCAGGCGAGTCTTGCTCAGTCCCAATCAGCCGGACCCCAGCAGCAAGCTAACCTACTGGTCAGAGCATCTGTCCCCTGGTGGTCAGTGCACGTCATAGCGAGCAGTTGAGCAGCCTTAGCATATTAATAGCATATTATGCCTTGATTGGTTGAACGGTCGACCAGACAACTGGACACTTAGCATATTAGGCTTTAATTATATAGGATCATTAAGAAGTTTAGTTAACAGATTATATGCATGAATGATGGTACAGCTTTGACAGAAATGGGGAAGCAGGAATAGGGTGCAAGGTACATCTGAGGAGGTGATGTGGATACTGAGTTAATGTAGGGTTAATACAGAAGACAAGACGAAAATGAAAGAAGTAAGAAAAGTGAATAGCTAGGCTTTACATACTTCAAAATGAGAAGGGGAAAACACCCTAAAATTTTAATAACTGAAGTTTGTTAACTCCAGTCATGTGCTGCTTAATGGATACATTCTGAGAAATGCATCATTAGGTTATTTCATTGTTATACGAACATCAGAGTGTACTTTCACAAACCTAGATGGTATAGCCTACTATACACCTAGCTATAGGTATAGCCTACTGCTCCAGGCTACAAGCCTGTACAAACAACATGAGATTAAATTAAGCACAAGATGAAATGATGCAATGAAGGGATGCAATAAACACGAGATGTATGAGGCTGCTGCTGTTCTAACACACAGCATACTGCTTTACAGCAAACTTTTTTTCTTATAAGTAGAAATAGTACACTCTAAAATAACAATAAAAAGTGTAATATAGCCCTGGCCAGATAGCTTAGTTGGTTAGAGCATCATCCTGATACAAGGTTGAAGGTTCAATCCCCAGTCAGGGCACATACAACAATTAACCAATGAATGCATAAATAAGTGGAACAATATATCAATATTTCTCTCTATATATAATCGATCAATAAAAATTTAAAAGAAAGTATAGCACAGTAAATACATAAACTAGTAACAGTCATTCACTGTCATTATCAGTATTCTGTACTGTACATAATTGCATGTGCTATGCTTTTATACAACTGGCAGCGCAGGTTTGTATATACCAGCCTCATCACAAACATATGAGTAACGTGTGCACTATGATGTTAAAATGGCTATGACATCACTAGGGAGACAGGAATTTTTCAGCTCCATTATAATCTTGTGCGAACACCACTACTGTGCTATTGGTCATGATTGAAGCAACTGTTATGTGGCACATGACTGTACACTTTCTGGTGTGATATATAGTCTCTTGAAGAAGTTGCTTTTATTGTTTCAGAACTACTATTTAACAGACATTCTCTTTGGCTTTCAGGAAGCTCAGATCCAAATTCAAAGAGTAACACCACAAATTGTGTAGTTTTATAACCTACATACATCTGTGTCCTAGCTATTCTCAGTTATACGGTCCCATTGTAAATAATAGTTTCCCTTTATTCATTTTAAAAAAATGTGTAATTTACTAATGTTTTTTTTCTTCTTTTTTTTAAAAAAAATATTTTTATGGATTTCAAAGAGGAAGGGAGAGGAAGAGACAGAAACATCAATGATGAGAGATCAGCTGCCTCCTGCACATCCCACACTGGGTATCAAACCTGCAACCCGTGCATGTGCTCCGACCAGGAATCGAACCTTGACTTCCAGTTTCACAGGTCCACACTCAACCACCAAGCCACGCCGGCTGGGCAACTAATATTTTTCATTTCCGAAAAAATGTTTCAAACAGTTTGGAATAAGGACATAAACAAAGAGCACCCACCGGTTGCTTCTTCATCAAAGCAAGCAAAAGCATTTCTGATGACATCTTCTGGATCTGTGCCATTTAACTTCTCACCAAACATTGTGAGGAACATGGTGAAATTTATGGGCCCTGGAGCCTCATTCATCATGGCATCAAGGTATGCATCGGTTGGATTCTTCCCTATAAGAGTTCACATTATAACATTTAAGGACAAAGATCTAATTTCAACAAATAATTGCTGTTATTCCCCCCAACACATTTTAAAAGGTATATCATCCTCACATGAAACTAATTTTTCGATTAATTGCATTAAGGCCATTTTAAAAGACAACTTATGACATCATAAAAAAATCTCTGATACACCATTATAAAAATGTATGTATAAAAATGGGCTTAAGTTGAATGTTGCTCATTTATTGATATTTTCTATAACTTTTCTTTCACTATTTTAAACAAAACAAACACTTAAAACTATGGTCCAGGCAATGACATGTTATTCATCTTGAATGTTGATAACATAAAAGGCCATCAGGGCATTTCAATACCAGTTATTAAAAAAAATCTAAATGTTCATATATCCAATTGTGGTATAGTTGCCCATGAATTGGTATGCTTTAAAATTTTATCTGTTGGTCATTTAAGTGAAAACTATTAGGTCGGTTTAAAATTGGGAGATTATGATTATTTTGAACAATGTTACAAACTGTTTGATTGCCATACATACTGCCATATGCTGTTGATTCATGTCACTAACTTCATTCTTGTTTAGTACTGTTCATATTGGAAATCTTAATCTTGGTTCCAACTAAGAGCACTCTCCCTCTTCTAGTGCAGTAATGAGGGAAGTGCCCTGACCCTTCTCTCAAAGTTGGGAGTAATTCCTCTGGAATGGCCACGTATGGTAGGAGTAACAGTGAATGAGAGGTCTGGAATAATGGTTTGAATTTCAGTTCTGCTGCTGGCTGTGTGAACTGGGAGAAACTGGCAGGTGTCTAGGGTTTACTTTTTAAATCTGTAAAATAGACTGATTAAATTTGGTATCTGAAAGGTTCCTTCTAACATTAAGTTTGTATGATTCTCCATGAAAAGAACATCTGTAAGTTAGATATTCATATCTAAGGAGGCACCTCAATATTACATCCAAGTGCATTTAATGATAGTCAAATCTAGAATTATGGTTCATATGTAAAGTTTTAATCCTGGGAATCTGGGTGAAATTTAAATGCCAAGTTGGTATCTGTCTTACTGCTTTACAATCTTCACTCATACCTAATCAACACACCAATACAAAGATTAGCCCAAAATTAATCTCTAGATTCATTGAATAAGTAAAAATAAAGAAAATGATCTACTTTTCTACCTTCAGATTTAATCCAACTCTCTTGCAGCATTTTTTTTTTTTTTTTAAGTATAATCCAAAGGTGTCAAGAGAACATGGGTACAAAAAAGACACAGGGATTTATAATGAATTGGTTTAGGCTAAACACCTATGGACCCATTCAAGGCATACATTATAATTTGTTGATTTGAAATGTAAACACATGCCTTAAATGGATGGGGCTCCCCAAAATAGAAGGCCCCAAAGTCAACTTCTTATACTACCAGCACTCATAAATTATGTGAGCATGTACTCTGATCATGATATAGGCTTGAGTGTTCAATCTTTGTAATATAACTAAGTCTCTCAATTTTCTTCAATGGGCTTCTTCAGTACTGACCTGCCCAGAGAGTACCCTTAGTTATTCTTAGTGGAAAACACTGGGATCCAACCTACCTGCAAGTCAACAAATTAGATCAGTATCTTGATTCTATTCTTACTCTACATAAAGGAAATGTCACAAAATGTTAACACTGCTAAAAGATATGCATATGTTCATTATATTTGTAGGCTTAAATTTTTCAAAATAATATCTTAGGAGAAAAAAATAAAAATAAGACAGAGGAACAAATTGCATTGTGGTAACTAAAAGAAAAAATATAACAACCTCTTTTTCTTTGCTCTCTGGCTAACAGTCCAGCACAAGAACACTCCAGAGTGCAGAGCCTAACTGCAGGCCATCCCTGAGCTGCACCCTGTTCCCTGCCAGTCACTTTGGTCTATCAAGAAGCAGGCTTGTTATTCCTTTCTCCACATCTATAAAATTAGTGCTGACTGGGTGCACAACACAGAGGGCCTTTTGGGCCTTCTTTTTAAGACCAAAACAAACAACAACAATATCATAGAAGGAATATTAAAATAATACCCATAATAAAAAAAATAATAAAGGGCAGTTTATGTTTACTTTTTTTTAAAATATATTTTTATTGACTTCAAAGAAGAAGGGAGAGGGGGAGAAAGAGAGAGAGAAACATCAATGATGAGAGAGAATCATGGGATCAGCTGCCTCCTGCATACCCCCCCCTACTGGTGAAGCCTGCAACCCAGGCATGTGGCCCTGACCGGGAATTGAACTGTGACCTCCTGGTTCACAGGTCGACGCTCAACCACCACGCTACACCTGCTGGACTACTTTAAATCCTTTATCTTTACATTTTCTTTTTAGTTATAAAAAAAATTATAAATAAAATTGTGAAAGTCCCCTTTCCTGTGTTCCCTTTTCCAGTAGCACTGCCCTTCCTCTGATACTATCATTTATTATTGTTACTTCCTACCTATAAACTGTCCTCAACATTTATTCCTAACTGTGCTATATTATTAGTTACACATTTTGTTATAAATTCCAATATTTTGCCACCTAGCCATCTCCTGGCTGTTCGCCTGGTAGACCTATGGTATTTAGCCGAGAGGAACTGAGGCCCACCTGGCCAAGTACCTGCCAGGTCCCCAACCCCACGGGCTTACCCTCTTATGACTGGCCAAACCCCAACATGGCACCTCCCACCCAGGCATTTCTCAATAGGCTTTGGAGACAGGACAGAAATATTTGAACATCACACAGAAAATAATTCATAGAATGCTGAATTATTATTTTTTGAAAGCAGGCATATTAAGAATATAAAAGTCTACCTAGAGAAGCGAGCATATCATGCAAATCTTCCTTGTCAATGAAACCATCTCTGTTCTGATCAATCATGTTGAAGGCCTCTTTAAACTCCTGAATCTGTGACTGGTCAAACATGGCGAACACATTGGATGTTGCGCGCTGGGGGCGCTTCTTGGTGGTCTTGGTCTTTGCCTTTTTGCTCGACATTGTGGCTGCTTAATTCTAGAGTTAAAAAGCAAAAGCAAAAAAGAATGCATAAAACATAAAGCAAAAACAGAATTTATAATACCTAAAGTTAATGAGTAAAAATATCTTAATGTAGAATTATTACTTTATTTGAGCAGTAATAAATAAATATTTAAGCTCTATTTCCAATCTGACAATTAAATGGCTAGGGGAAAAAAGCAGTTCTGAAGAAATTAAGAAACAATAGATATTATTGATGTAGCTCCCCCTAAAATTTCATTAAACCCATATTTATTAAGTGGGAATTAATTTTAAAATATGTAACAACCTAGCATTTACTGAGTGCTTACTATGTGCCAAGCACTGTTATGAAGACATGGGGCTCCCCTAAAGAGAAAGGCTCTAAAGTTGATATCTTATTTTTACAAGGATTGTCTCATTTAATCCTCACAACAATCCTCCATTTTATTTATTTCCATTTTATTACCAATGTTGCATAACTTCTCTGAGCCTCAATATTTTCAAAACACGGTTTGAAAAGAAGGGAAGCCCATTCAATACTCTTGTTTTACAGCAAAACACAATATCTACTCCAGTGCACGTAAGAATTAAATGAGATAACATACACAAAGAAACTAGTATAGTCATGTATGGTGCATGTTAAAAAGGCTATCTTTAAAAAAAAATCATCAAAATCTGTTCTTTAATCTTGCATCCCTCTTGCTACCTTTTCTTTTCCCATTTCCCTTGACAAAACTTTTAGATTAATACTCAACTGTCCCCATTTTCTCATCTTCCCAATAACTCAATTCTCTGTAAAATGGTGTTGGTAGTAGCCTCCAATACTCTATTGAAAGCCACCAATAATTTAAATGCCAAAAAGAATGAACACTTTTCATTCCATTTTTTATTTGTAATTTTAATTAACAAAGTCCTGAGTCTGAATCTTAACTCCACCATTATTACCACATATAACCTCAGAAAACCCAAGGACACCAGAGTAATTTTTTGATCCAATGTTTATTCAATCTTCACAACTTCCCTATGAGATAGATACTACCTAGGTTAAAAAAAAAGGGGGGGGGGCCCTCGTGCAGTAAAGAATTTAATTTTGCCAAAAGAAAGGTTTGGCCTTTGTCCCTGGCTCCTGCGAAGTAATCTCTAAGCCCTTGAAATGCCACGCCTGATATCTGGAATCTTGGGTCACACTAGATTTCTAACAATGTGATTTACCATGGGGGTTTGGGGTCATGTGTTATCAGTTGACCTCTAGAGGGGTTGGAGACTGAGGTAAGCTGTGCAGCAGTTAACCATATCTATGTGACAGAGCTCCAATAAAATCTATGGATATCAAGGATCAAGTGAGCTTCCCTGGTTGGCAATACTCCATGCAGACTGTCTCACCTTGCTGTCAGAAGTCAATACTGTTCATGAGAGAGGACAATTGGAAGATCTGCATTTAGAAGACTCCTGGACTCTGCTCCATGTGTCTCTTCCCTTGGATAATTTTAATCTGAATCCTTTTATTGTACCAAACCATGGGTATAACAGCTTTCAGTGAGTTCTGTGAATCCTAGCAAATTATTGAACCTGAGGGTTATCCTGGAAACCCACCACTTGCCATTGGTGTCAGAAATAAGGGTGGTCTTGGGGACTGTTCTTTAACTCTGCAGCCACATAGTGAAAGCAGATGACTAGCTGGGGCAGTGGCTGAGCAAGGGAATTTTGGACCTAGGTCTCTAGGACTTCTAGTCTTGAACTTTTAACCTACTTGTTTCCTTCTTTTTTCCATCTATAAAATACCCCACTTGGGTGTTCTGAAGCTTGGCTCAATTTGCAGCTTTGAACAGAGCAGCTACAGGCTCAATGTAGTAACACCATCATTTCTTTAAAAAAAAAAGTTTATTTTTTTCCTCTGTACTTCATTTAAAAACAGTACATTTATACATGTATATAATACCTATAAAAACTACATATAGACACATAAAATGAAAAATGTGAGACAAAGTTGTAGCAAAACAATCAATCCGAAGAGAATTCTGGCCCCCAAAGAAACTACTATCCTTGATCTCCTTATCTACTGAGAGAAGTAGGCTTTCTTCACTTTCTCACTTCCCACTAACTTCCCACCCACCACAACCTGGCTTTCTTTTCTCTACTGCAACTACTTTCAAATTACCAAATCCAGTCTAAATCTCCTTGGAACACTCTGCTATATTTGATACCATTTTATTCCTCTTTTCTTCAGAGCCCCAAAAATTCTTGGTCTTAGTGTCAGTCACAGTAGAAATGAACTGTCCCAATGGAAAGAGACTGCAAGGTTCCCAACCTTGAAGACCTTACACTCTAGTGAGGAAGGCTCCTAAACATTATATTGGAAAGACTGATTTATGTAAAATGCTGTATTTGACTTGGTGTGACCCACATAATCTCTCTGTTGTATGGCTGGTCCATTTTCTTGTTAAGTCTTTATCTCCTCCACTCACCTATATTAAATATTCATGTATTCTAGCAGTCATGACTTTGCTTTGCTTGGATGATCTCATTGACTCTCACTGTTCTGACAACAACTATGTTTCCCAAGTCTGTCATCTCCAGGCCTGACCTGTCCTTGAGTTACAAACTCAAATACCCAATTGCTTGTGAAAGGTATCCATTTGAATATCCCAGTCACTCATAACCAATGTGCTGAAGACTGAATTATCCTCTCCTTCCTAAACTTTCTCATCCTTTTGTTTTCTCTTAGTTAATGGCACCATCACTTACCCACTGACCAAACCAGAAATCTAGGAGTCACCGTGACTCATCTTTATCCCTGATGAATCAAGCCTTGCCTCTTAAATATTTCTCAGATTTGTTCATCTTCCTCATTCCTCAGCTGGGCCCCATCATCTCTTTGTGCATTTCTATAGCCAACTAACCAATATCCTTGCTTCTTAGTCCCCTCTAAACTACCCTTTATATTCCAGCCAGAGGTGTCTAAAACATAATTATGACATCACCATTCCCCCTTTAAAATCTTCTCTGGCTTTCTACTGCCTCATAGGACAAAATATACATTCTTTTTTTTTTTTTAATATATTTTATTGATTTTTTACAGAGAGGAAGGGAGAGAGATAGAGAGTTAGAAACATCGATGAGAGAGAAACATCGATCAGCTGCCTCCTGCACATCTCCCACTGGGGATGTGCCCACAACCCAGGTACATGCCCTCAACCGGAATCGAACCCGGGACCTTTCAGTCCGCAGGCCAACGTTCTATCCACTGAGCCAAACCGGTTTTGGCCAAAGTATACATTCTTAAGCATGGCGTACCAGATCCTCCTTTGTCTCCTCTAGAATGACCTTTCCAGCCTCATCTCTAGACCTCTGCTTTGTACTTTTCCTTCAGCAATACCACACTGCTTGTTTGGGCCCAAGGCACCATGCAGTTTCTTGTGTACTGTACTTTTGCTCTTGCTATATTTCTAGTCCAAAATGCTTTAAGACCAGAGAGAGAATTAAAGGCCTACTCAACTAATGGCTACTACCATTTATTGAGTGACTCATGTGCTAAGCAAATTATATGCATTAAATTTAACATGCCTGCTTTACAAATGAAAAAACTGAAGATCAAAGATATTAAATAACTTGCCAGAGGTCACCTACTGGCAAGCTAAGAGTCAAACCTCCTTTACTCAAGGTTATTTCTACCTATATATTTTCTCTGTATTAAATGTTCTTCTAATATTTTGAGTTTATCACATTAAAAAAAATCTTTCAATACTACCAGTATAATCCAACACTGATTTCTGAGCAGCTACTTTCCTCCAAACTCAGATCCTAGACAAACTGAGTTTTCAAATAAATGAAAACTATATGGGGAAACCAATGTTTAGAATACAACTGCATTGTGGAATGGTAAGAGAATAAAATATAAATGACACTCCGGAATTGTGCAGTGTAGCAGCCCTAGTTTGGGTTTAACCAAGTGGCAGTACTTCCTATCAGTCATAGTCTTGGCTTGACATGATAGGTAAAGGCTTGAAACCTTTACCTAGGACAGTCAAATTAATGTTTAACCTATAAATGTAAAGAAAAAACAACCAAACCTTACCCTTAAACTATAGTTACAGAAAATAATATTCATATATAACATAGCACATAATGTAATGAATAACCCTCAATAGCAGGAAAGACTTACTTCCTCTTCAAATTTTTAATTATTTTTGGTAAATTTCCAATATGAAGTGAACTTAAGGTACTAAGTAGTGTTCACAGAGGTTACAAGAGCAGGAATATAAAAAAACTGATATTATAGGTGGCTGTGGCGCCAACATCTATAATAATAAAAGCATAATATGCTAATTAGACCTGACGACCTTCTGAACAAAGCTGAGGCTTCGAGGGAATCCTGGGTCCTGGGTGCCTGAGGGAAGCCGGTGCTGGCAGCCAGGGGAAGGAAGGCCTACTATTGCAAGAATTTTGTGCATTGGGCCTCTAATATTCAAATAACCAAATATCTGCAAAATCACCTGCAATACTAATGTGCAAATCAAAACATGGGCACCATAATCATTAATAAGCGGAAGCTGCTTGTGAACATCAATCAGCCTATATAGCTTTATTGGAAGCCTGCGAATATGGTGATGGGGTATATTCTGTCAGCAATTATGAATTCCTTGACATTTTTTAAAGGCTTCTTCAAGTATCTTAAATTAGCTAATTGCTGTCACCATATGGCAAGTAAATATGGCTCTCACAGTAGTTAACCTTCTGCTTTTAATCTTGACTGTACATTAAAATCACCCTGGAAGTTTAGAAAAACTGGTGCCTAGGTCCCACTCTAGTTAAACTTAAACTGAATATCTATGGGCAGGGCCCAGGAATCTGAAGTATGGTAGCAATCATCTCAGGTAGAAACTATAGTTTAACTTTAACCCTGTTGTTTGACTTCTGTACTTATTTGCTTGTTGTGCGAGGCAGCAATCTCTGGTGTTTACCTATGCCACCATCTTGGTTTCTCCTCCTTGACATTTTTTAAAGGCTTCTTCAAGTATCTTAAATTAGCTAATTGCTGTCACCATATGGCAAGTAAATATGGCTCTCACAGTAGTTAACCTTCTGCTTTCAATCTTGACTGTACATTAAAATCACCCTGGAAGTTTAGAAAAACTGGTGCCTAGGTCCTACTCTAGTTAAACTTAAACTGAATATCTATGGGCAGGGCCCAGGAATCTGAAGTATGGTAGCAATCATCTCAGGTAGAAACTATAGTTTAACTTTAACCCTGTTGTTTGACTTCTGTACTTATTTGCTTTGTTTAACAATAGAAAAGTTATTTTGATTTTCTGAATTATATAAATCATCCCATTCGATTAAATACCCTATTGATTGTAATGTGAAATCCCATTTGTTGTGGTCATACTGGTATTAGAAAGCACATTTTTCTTTACCTGGGAAGGACAGCACGATTATCCCAGGGTCAGAGGGCTCCAGTTAATGTGTCCCTGTGGACTCAGTGTTCCGGAGACCCAAAAACTGTAATTGAGATAACATGCTAAGTCTGCTTCTGTAAACTGCTTTTTGCAAACCAGGTTCCTCATTCTAAACCATCCGTGGGCAAACTACGGCCCGCGGGCCGGATCCGGCCCGTTTGAAATGAATAAAACTAAAAAAAAAAAAGCTTTTTTTGCAAACCAGGTTCCTCATTCCAAACCTTGGGATGTAATCAATACCTTTGTGATCTTTGCCTATATAAGTCTGGTTTTGCGGCCATCTTATTACTATGAGATTTGGGAGAGCAGCAAGATGCCTTATAGTCCCGGATCGCAATAAATGTGACTCTTTAATTCGACTTCTTGAGGCGTCCTTCTGTGATTCAAGGGGTACATTACAACAATCGGTATTTTTAAAAAATGTACCAGGTAATTCCAATGTACTTTGAAGGCTGAGAATCACTACATTAACTACGTAGAAGGTATTGGATTGTGTATTTAGTTCCCTTTAGTTTTTAAAATTTGGTCATTATGGTTTAATAGTGATGCTGGAGAACTGAATTCTAATTCGTTCTGTCATTTTCAATTTGTATGGCCTTCAGTTATTTTAGCGTTCCTGGTTCTCTTTTTTTTATCTATAAAATAAAAGTTAGGTAGATCAGAAGTCACAAACTGGCAGTTACCTAAATATATGCAGTCTGTAGGAAGTTCATTTAGTACCCCCAGGTATAACCTTTTAAATGCCTTTTTAAATTATTGAATTCGTTTTAAAAACCTGAATATTTTACTTTAATAAAAACAAATTTCAGACATCTTGGAAAACTATATGATAGTAATCACTTGACCAGCATTCCCAAATTCCTGTCGATAATGAGTGTTCAGTGAGCAATTCCTACTATTCCCTTATTTTCCTGACACAGTCAGTATTTGTTTATGTTACTGCCTGTACCCTGAGTTGAACTTGTTCCCTGACTACGGTGGTAGCCAGGATCCAAAATGGCCCTCAACATTTCCTCATGTCCTTGTGTAGTCCCCTCCAACAATAAAAAAGATTGTTGGCCTGTGAAACGGTAAGGGAGGTGAAATAATCTTCCTTCTACCCTTCTGAGTTCTTCCTGACACCACTGTAATAATAGACTAACCAGAGAAAAACAAAGAAGTTTATTAACATGTATACCTCATGTATACATGGGAGATATCCAGGGAAAAAACTATTATCAGAGGTGGCTTAGAATTCAGGCTTAAATATCATCTTCAGCTGAAGACAACAAGAGAAAGATATGTGGGGGGTAGACGCTAGTTATGGAAGGTTACCAGGAAAAGCAAAGCAAACAAGAGTAAGGATTGTCATGTAGACTTAAATCAGGGCCTTCTTCACTGATAAGAGTCTAAAGTTAGCTACAGAGAGTAATCTTTGTCCTTCCTGGTAGAGAGGGAAGGAAACCTCTGTAAATTTATGTCCTGCTTTTATGTCTTGTTCGGCTTCTTCTAAATTGCCTTCAGCTCCAAATAGTATTTATGCCCAAGTGGCATATTTTGAAATGACATATCCTGCTACCCTTCATAACCAATGGGATATTGCAAAAATAATAGTGTGACTTTGTCATAACAGACATTGCAGCTTTTGCCTTGCTCTCTTTTGGATCACAATCTGGGAGAAACCAGCACCAGGTTATTAGGGTAGTATGCAACCCTAAGGAAAGGTCCATGTGCCAGGGAACTGAGGCCTCCTGTCAATAGTCAGGATCACCTTGCCAGTCATGTGAATCAGCCATCTTGGAGGTTGATCTTTCTTCAAGATTGCAAACCCAGCTGGCACCTGGGCTGCAACTTCATGAGGCCCTGAGCAAGAACCACCCAGTTAAGCTGCCCTGGAATTCCTGACCCTCAGAAATTGTTTATTGTTTTTTTTAAGGTGCTAAGTTTTGGAGTAATTTGTTATATAGCAATAGAAAACTAATAAAGCCATTGTGTTTCCTTAGTCTCTTTAATATTAAAACAGGTCATACCTTTATGTCAGAATTATAACCACAGAATTTTCAAAAGTTCAAAGGGGCCACAATCAAGTTTGCACTAGTTAGGGAATTTTCTATTTCTGGTTAGAAAACGTCAATTCCTTCTATTCAATTTCTCTCCAACTTCTGTTGATTCCTCTTTTAACTGCAACAGAGTCACCCTTTCTTCAACATTCCTATCACCACTATCCTGTTTTCTTGCTGATTCCTATGCTGATTTGCTTGCTAGTGCATGCCTCCTAATTGGAATTTCCTTTAGGGCAGTCCTTGAATGACTTTGCTTTTAAAGTACTGGTTGAAAAACTGGTAGCACAAAGTTACTACTCAAAAATGAGGTTATTAAAGAGGAAAGAGGAACTGGTTTTGTGAGCAAAGGGATGATAAAAAGTTCACATTTTGGCCAAGTTGCAGCAGGATGCTTAAGAGGTCTCCTTCGGCAAAGCCAACTTCTAAACAAAGGCACAGGGTGAGACTGAGAATGGATGAACACGAAAAAGCAGAGAGCAGCAGTTCTTGGGCTGAAACCTAAGATCATTTCTGATTCAACTGTCATCTTCACCAAGGTCTATTTTTATAAATTTCTTACAGATTCCCAAGGTCATTATCATAGTTCAGACTAATGTTTGTGCTAATTGGATACATGAGCAACAGTTTGAAAACAGCAATCCTAAAAAAAATTTAGTACTTAAGTTAAAATACCCCACAAAATTTACCTCATATATTTAACTAGAGGCCTGGTGCACGAATTTGTGCACCAGTGGGGTCCCTCAGCCTGTCCTGTGGATCGGGCCGAAACCGGTTCTCTGGCATCTCCCAAGGGGTCCTGGATTGCAAGAAGGTGCAGGCCAGGCTGAGGGACCCCACTGGTGCATGTTCAGGGCCGGGGAGGGACACGGGAGGTTGGTCAGTTGGGGAGGGACCGCGGGAGGGCTCCAGGGCATGTCCAGCCTGTCTGGCTCAGTCCTGATCTGCTGGACCCCAGCAGCAAGCTAACCTACCGGTTGGAGCATCTGCCCCCTGGTGGTCAGTGCACTTCATAGTGAGAAGTTGAGCAACCTTAGCATATCATTAGCATATTACACTTTGGTTGACCAGACGACCCCACACTTAGCATATTAGGCTTTTATTATATAGGATGACATGGCTGCATATTTAGGCAAAAATGTAATCAATTCAATAAATTATATCTTTTTTCCCCCAAGAGCTTTACTCATTTTTTACATCTTTTTTCTTAGCACCAGTTAAACTTTCCTTGTAATACATGGTTAAATTTTGATATTTAGCACATGCTGTCATTTATTTTTATCCTCACCCAAGGATACTTTTTTTTGCTTGTGTTTTAAATTTATTTTAGAGAGAGAGGAAGGGAGAGAGAGGGAGAAACATTTATGTGTTGCCTCCTGTACGTGCCCCAACTGCGGATGGAACCTGCAAAGGTATGTGCCCTGATTGGGAATCAAACCCGAAACCTTTTGGTGTACGGAACAATGCTCCAATGAATTGAGTCACCTGGCCACAATAATGCTCTCATTTCTTCATTATGGATTTTATGATCATCCCAGTTGGCAGTAAACTTACCATCCTTTGAATTCCTATATAATTTTGTTTTATTACAATAAAATTTATATATGATGAAATGCACAGATTTTAAAATAAGTTTTGGTAAATGTGTATACTCATGTAACCACCACCCTAATCAAGTAACAAATATTCACATCACTCCAGAAAGTTCCCTCGAAGTCAACCATCCTCTCTCATGGGCAACCATTGCTCAAATTTCTATCACCATAGATTCATTTTGTCTTCGACTTCTTATAAATGGAATTATACAGTGTACATTCTACATGCCTGACTTCTTTTACTCAATGTAATGTTTTTGAGATTCGCCTACCAGTGGCTCATTCTTGTTTTTACTGCCCAGTAGTATTCCATTGCCATGCCATTTACATATACATTTTTATGACATTGAGCTTTTCTACCTTGGACTGTAGGTCTAGTAGAGTGACTTACACATGGCAGGTGCTCAATAAATACTAGTTATGTGAATACATAAACATGCTTCCTTCCTATCACATATAGAGTTACATTTACAGATGCATATTATAAGGTAGGACCTGGATCTGACTCCCAAAACAAGGCTTTTCTCTAGGGTCTACCCATGGTTTAGCATAAACTCCACCGAACCTTTCCTGCAGAGATCCTTACCAAAATTACCAGCTGCCGTTATTTTATACCTGGAAGAAATAGTACTAATAGTAGCCAATAATCAAGTGCTAAATATGTGCTAGGCACTGGTCTAAGCATTTTACGTGTTAACATATTTAATCCTCACAACAACTTACGATATAGGTGAAACTATTATCCCCCACTTCTTAGATGAGAAAAACAGGGCAAAAATAATAATCAATTTGCCTATGGCCACGCAGCTAGAAAAAGGTAGAGCTTAGATCCAGGATCTGTCCTCAGGAAGTCTAGCTCCAGAGCTTGTATCACTAGTTCATAATATCCTGCATATAGGCAACTGAAATTCTCCACCATGAAAATATACATAGCCAGATGGGAGTAGTAAGCAACGCCGCCACACTGCTCAAGCGTGAAATGAGGAAGGTCCCAAAGTTGGTGGCAATGAAAACCATTCCTAGACATCTGGTGTCTGGATCTTGGGAGAGGGATAACCAGCCTCATTTAGGGGTCCAAGTCCTCTTATCTTTCTAACCCCTACAGCCCTGACCTGAGGATTGTCCTTCCTTCAAAGTCCCAGTTCGTCTTATCTAAATTGGTCCTATTGAAACATAAATGAATGTTGACTCAGCCACTGTAGAAGTTGTTTCACTCAACAGAACCTGAACAAACACAAACTTATATACTTGTTATGAAGTCCAGGAGTGTCCACCTAATGCTTACAGAGGAAATGGGTGGCATCCTGTGAATCCCTCAAAAGATCTTAGGCAAGTTATCTCAAATAATGTAAAAAGTAAATAAATAAAATGAAAGATAATCTGTAAAGTTCTTTTGAATTCTAAAATGCTTTTCTTGCCCTGACCGGTTTGGCTCAGTGGATAGAGCATCAGCCTGCGGACTCAAGGGTCCCAGGTTCGATTCCGGTCAAGGGCATGTACCTTGGTTGCGGGCACATCCCCAGTGGGGGGTGTGCAGGAGGCAGCTGATCGATGTTTCTAACTCTCTATCCCTCTCCCTTCCTCTCTGTAAAAAAATCAATAAAATATATTTTAAAATGTTTTTCTTACCAAAGGACCAATGCAATTTCATCTTAAACAAAGGCGGCCAAACTAATCTTTAAACACCCTTTCTTCATATTACTTCCTTGGTGAAGAATCCAAAATGACTCACTCCCTAATGCCTCTTACATAATCTTTTATTTTTCCTCAAGTTTTCAAGGCATCCATAAAAAGGCCACATTTACCTACCCATCCACCCACCCTTATTTCCAACTGTTATTCGTTATAGTTCTGTTCCATTCAGGCTAGTCTTCCCACCATCTCCTTTCCGCTCGACACAAATTCCCCCCTTTGGTGCTTTTGGTCTTGTTCCCTCCTACCACAGATCCAGCCAGGAAATACTAAATCCTCCCTTCTGGGGCTGACTCCAAGGCTTTCAAGGAGGTCACAATTCAATTGAAATCCTTCCTGATTTTTATTTATCCTTTTCTCCAACCAACACGAATGCACTAAATCTTCACAAGATGCAAGATGCAGTGAGACACCGCCTATGCACATCATGACATTTGAGCCTATTAACCACGCACCCGGTGCCGTTTCTCTAAGATTCTCCTTGGACGTTTCACCTAAGGCAAGAACCAAGCATCAGTAGAGTCCTGTACCCCCAGAGCATCAAGCCCTGTATGCGGTACAGAACAGGGGCTCCGCACCCGAATCCACGGACTGGGCCCGCGGGGGCAGGGGCGGGGGCAGGCAGCC
>NW_005360509.1:2338846-2351602 GCF_000412655.1 Myotis brandtii
CCTCAGGGTTAGGGGTTCCCGGGGGTCGGAAACCGCCCACCCGGGCTGCCACGGTCAACGAGTGGAAGCACAGCGGGTCTAGTTAAATCTGAACTTCAGGTAAAACACGTAATTTTTTAGGTATGTCCCACGGAACACCGGGGAAGGGAAAGGGGCGCGGACTCCTGTCCGCTGGCAAACCTTTTAAACTGCACTCCAATCCGACGCATCATTGGCTCCCTTTTTCTTACCCTCAGATTGTAAGGTTTCCGGTGCCAGGACAGGGACCGCAGTTCCAGTCCCTTTCCAACCACAAGAAGGTTTTATTCAAATTACTTGCTTTCCTTTGGGTCATTAAGGAGATGTCAGAAACACACACGCATACAGTCGCGCAGACACATTACTTAATGCTCTTGGCCGAAAAGGAACCCGCGAAGCTACATTATTCACGTTTTGTTCCGGTTCCTGCTTGTGGCGCTGGCCGTCAGTTCCCTCGGCTGGAAGAAGATGGACAGCACTATTTCTGAAGGGAGGATCGGCAGCTTAACAGCAAACCTTTATGGAGCACTTGGGATTGCCTGAATGCGTGCTGATGCTGGGGAGATGAATAACTCATTTATATTCTAGAAATGTTTGATCAGAAATTCCTAGATGTTAGACACTGTGTTCGGCGCTCTATACAGCAGTTCTTAAACAGGAGCATGCGTAAGAAAAACCTGGAGGGCCTGGTAGAAGATTCTTGAGCCCCAGCCCCAGAGATTCAGATTCAGTAGGTGGAGGGTGAGGTGATAATTTGTATTTTCAGGGGATGCTGATGCTGTGGTCCTCGTCCCAGCCCAAGGTCCAGTTCCTAACTGAATGCATTTTCTCAATAAAATTTGAAAAGCAACTGCAGAGAAGTCATACCTGGGTTCTAAAATATTTGATTTTCCGTAGTTACATTCTGTTCTTGGTCCAATAATTTAAATAATTTTCCCCCCAAACATAAGATTTTGGCTTCTTAGGTCTTTGTCTTATTGCTCTTCTAAGTATGGTCTATTACCGCTGCATAAATCCTCACCCTGGCCACCTTAATAGCTGAGACAACCTGACTGTACCTTGACCATTATCACAGAAAGTTCTACTAGGTAACACTGTTCTAAAAAAAAAAAAATAACTTAAGGTATATTTTTCCTCTCAAGATTCAAAAGAAAAAGATTAATGAAAAGCTGAGTATCTAAATATCTAGCACTTGGGAAATGGTTATTTATGGCATATCCTTCTCAAATGTGTTTAATGTAACTGAGGAACTAAATTTTAAATTTATGGTTTTCATGTTTTGTGGCTCTACCTCTCTTAAGCCCTTTTACTGTTTTCTGATTCTTACAACTTGCCGGCATCTCCCTTAGTCTAGGTGTTACACCTCTTGCTGTCCTTTTTCTCCTACTTTGTAGAAAATCATTGCCTTTCCTTTTCAGAATTTGCTTTTGTCTCAGAGTCTGGCTTTCTTCCCTTTTTCCCAGTAGCACTCATCAATTCCTGCTCTCCAGTCATAGGCTTCTGGATCAAGTAAAATTTGGGATCTGGAGTCCAAATGACAATATAATCCTAACAATGCTGCCCCTATTAGGTTGGTTTCAAAGAACGTTTGAAATGGTTTGTTTCAAGTATGATTTTCATCATGGAGACTGGTTTTCAGTCAACTCCACCGATGGAGTAGATGCTTTAGCTTCTTATTAAGCAGTCATCTTCCCTTAAGCAAAGCCTACTTACTACATAGAGAATGCTATTACTAAATGAGGAGACTTATTTCACTCGGGGAGACCATGCACTGCTCCTAATGGCAGCCAGTTTTTTGAGCAGTTATCTGAAATGGAAATGGGGGCATTGTAGGAAATAATTTTAGTAAATGAGACCACTTTTTTTCTAAGTGAAAACAATGTTACTTGTTCTTCACTAGAAATCTGTTAAAGCAGAAGTGATTTTTTTTTTCAGTTGAAATGGAAATTCGATTCAGCAAAGTAAGATTTTAACATCATGGCTATAGCCTGGAAAAAGTACTTAAGGCAGGTGGTAAGATTCTAAACTTAAAAGGGGCAAGAGCAGTCGTGGTACTGGTCCTTCTACTCCTGTTCTATAAAGCTGACTCATCTATTTTGCTGAGTGCAAAGGTCTGCCACCCTGAAGGCATTCAGTAATTATTTATTGAGTGAGGTAATGATTTTGTCCAAGGATAATTTGGTTAATAGTAGCATAAAACGTAAAGTTATTAGAGTAATTGTCAATTACTCATCTTTATAGGCTAATTGTAAAATTTTTCAACCAACTCCCCCCACAATGCTTCAACTTTTAAACTCATCAATCTTTCAGCTTTTTGAAGTACAAAGCAAATGAAAGTGTCAACCATTTCCTGATTAACTCTGAAACAGTCCTGCATTTCTGGAAACAGCAGAAATTATTTTGAGTATTGAAATAATGATCTCACTTTCCCTAGCACTTAGCTTCAGCTGTTTTGTTTGTGGGCAGGGCAGGAATGTCCAAAATTCACACTTGGACTCATGGTGAATCTCTGCATAAACAAACATGGTATTTCAATATGCATTACTGTGTTTAAAAAAGTTTTATATAATAAAAAATGCTGTACTGTATTTCCAACATTTTGAAATATATATATATAAAAAAAATCTCGTTAGTAGCATTCCATAGACACTTTGAGTCTAAAATAGTTTTAAAAATGAGGACAAATTAAAATTAAACTTATTGGCCTGGTCTAATTTTAAATGACACGAAAAGCTTAGGACAGATAAGGAGGAACATTGGTAGGTATGTTAAACTTAAGGATTTAAAGCTACTAAAACTATCATATATATGCAAATCCTATAGCAAATTATTTTTAAAATTGGAAGACAAAGTGCAGGAAACACAATTAAGGCAGTTAAACTTGTATTTCTTTGGGAGGGGACGAATGAATAGCAGAGGAGATAGGATTGTTAGGAAAACTGGTAAAAGTAAGGAAAAGGTCAAACAACCACACCATTTTCTAGGTTTTTGCCTCATCTACCTTTCATTGGAAGATGCAACTAAAACGAATAAAAGTCAATTTTGATAAATAAAGAAGTTTAAACAAGTAAGTTTTGATCATAAAATTTAATTATGGTTCAGAAAAAAATTGAGTGAATTACTTTCTCTGAAAAAATATACTGACTCTGTGTAGATTGCAGTTATAGGGGGGTGGGGGAGGCTGGTAAGTTCAATTACCTATTTTCTATTCTGAAAATAACAAAGAGTCCTACTTCCAGTCTGATTATAGAGATGGCTGTGCCCAAAATGGCTGAGAATAAATACCACAAGAAAGGCAAAAGCTGCAAAGCTAGGGCATGTTATGGACTCTAAGAGAAAGTCTCAGAAATACCCAATGTGGCGACATAGAACATTTGGCTGCAATTTGGAGTTCTTTTCAGTCATCTTTATCTTTTGCTCCATGTTTAAGGATGCGTGTGAACTCAATGTAATTGAAATTTCCCTTTTTGTCAATAGGCGCTTCTCTGTACAGCTCATCCACTTCCTCATCTGTAAACCGATCTCCCATTGTTGTCAGCAGCTCTCTCAGGTAATCTTCCTGAATGGTGCCTAAAAAATAAAGAACTGGGGTTCAGAATATATACTACTCTGAGGATTAATTACAAGGAGCATCTACACTTGACTATGCATGCTCTATGCTAAGAACTATAAATATGCACATACATGAAATAAGGGTCTCTACATGGTTAAGTCAGCCTCAGCAGTTGCCTAGAAAACGGGTAGTTGCCTATTGGCATTAACCTGCTCTGCTCTATCAATCTTCCTCCACATTCATCTCCTGATCTCTTGATAATAGGGGCTAAACTGATGCCTAAATAAAAGCAATATAGTATGATTAAGGAATCTATGCCTTATAGTTCTTTAAAGTAGCATGAATGGTCATACTTATTCTATAAGTAAATAACATTAAAATCAATACCACATTATAAAATCAATAAAGTGCTTCAGTGGAAAAAATGCTGGAGTCTTGAGGTCCAGTTCTAACAAGCTATGTTATTTCAGATATTTCACTTTACCTCTGACTTTGTTTTTTAATATGTAAAATGAGATTCTTAAATGTTTGGGTTTTTTTTTAAACAAATCTAATTTAGATTTCATAACAAATATGGCCAGGCCCAGAGTGTGCAAAAATACTGAGTAAATGTTTGAGCATTAATTATGTCACAGTCACTGGGCTAAGAATTGGGGATGGGAGTGGTGAGCCAAAAGATGTGCTTTCTACTCTGGAAGTGTGAAAGCAGGTTTCTCATAAAACCTAACTGCACATGACAATCAGAATCATCCAGAGAGCTTAAAAAAAAAAAAAAAAAAGTCCTGATGTCTCTCTTGATTTATTATCTGTCATTGATATTTTTATTTTTTAAAATTGATTTTAAGAGAGAGGAAGGGAGGGAGTGGGAGAGAGGGAGAAAGACATCAATGTGAGAAACATCGATTGGTTGCCTCCCACACACACACCTGGACCAGGGATCGAACCTGAAACCTGGGTATGTGCCCAGTCTGGGAACTGAACCCGCTACCATTTTGTGTATGGGACAACACTCCAACCAACTGAGCCACTTGGCCAGGGCTATTTTTTTTTTTTTTTTAAATCTCGGATTGAATTGGAAAAACAACAACAAGAACCATAGCTCTAGAGTTTCTTATGGGAAGTGACCTTATAATTTAAACTAATTTTATAGGAAATATATTATCCTTGGGTGAGGATAAAAAAACAAGTACCAAAAATCTTAGATTTTCAGCTTGTAGAAATAAATCATCATCTATAGCCAAGTCATTCAACTATCACATGAACTAATCATTGACTATGTGTAATGGACTGTGGTGGGTGGTAGAAGGGCTGACAGAGATGGGAAAATAATGCCGTTGAAGACACACAGCCATTACCCTGGAAACAGGGAGAGACTGTGATGATTGGAAGTAAGTACACACAGTATGTATCAGAAGAGAGATAAATAAAATTATTTGGAAGTGGAAAGAAAGGAAAGCTGCCCTAGCTGGTTTGGCTCAGTGGATAGAGCGTTGACCTGCGGACCAAAGGGTCCCAGGTTCTATTCTGGTCAAGAGTACATGCCCAGGGTTGCAGGCTCGATCCCCAGTAGGGGGCATGCAGGAGGCAGCCAATCAATGATTCTCTCTCATCATTGATGTTTCTATCTCTCTCTCCTTCTCCCTGCCTCTCTGAAATCAATAAAAATATATTTAAAAAAAAGAAAAAAAGAAAGAGACTTTAAATTTTCTGAGTAGGAAAAAATAGTAGGGAAATATAGACTAAGCTCTATAAAGAATATGACAATTGAGGAGTTTGAAGAATGGATAAGACATTTTACTCTTTTATGGTTTTATTCCCCTCCATTAAAAAAACTAACACCTGCTTACAATTTAAAAATTCAATCAATACACAAGTGTCTTTTGGAGAAAAAAAAGCAAGTCTCCTCTGCCTGCCTCTTCCCCAGTCCTCCCAGAAAAAAAAGTTAAGAGTTTCGAGTTCAGGAGGAGGGAGAGGTGGTATGATGAGGGAGACATAGAGGCAGAAATGGTGGAGGTAAGTTAGGACACCAATGCATAGAGTAGCTTGGAAGGAGGTTAGAAAGATGATATAAAAGTCAAGAGTGGTATACTTGAATAGGCCAAAAGAGGCCATATTGTGGGGAGCCTGGAAAGCCAAAGTGGGGACAGTATGCTTCCATTACCAAACTGTGCTTGGCTTATTTACTGGTAAACTACTCCAAGTAATGCATAACCAAAGGGTGTGCCTTCCTTTTAAAAACTTGCCCTCTTATCTTTATATACACTTCTGTCAAAGGATCGGGCATTTCTGTAGTTATCTTTTTGGGTTTTTCTGAGAGTTAACTCTGGGCCAGGCAGTATGCTATTGTCTCATTTTCTCATTTAATCCTCACAACAACCCTGTGAGGTAGGTAATATTATTGCCCATTTTATAAATAAGAAAACAGAGATTTAGATAGTTACATAACTTGCCCCAACTCACACAGTTATTATGCAGAAAAGGAATATGAAACCAGAGAGTTTTATACCAGATTTAAACAATCTCAGAACTGAACGGTACCTGATAAACAAACATAGGACTGTACTGGTGTCATGGCCTATAGCAATTTACACTTTACCCAAGATTGCACTGGTAAAAGTTATTCATTCAATACATATTTACTTCGAGCCTAACCCTTATGGAGTATAACTTTACTAAAAACTTTCAAATATACCCATTAAATTTTAAATCAAATATTTAAATGCAGAGGCAGTAAATTGAGTGATGCCATAGGAGAAGCCTATCTAAAACAAAACTGAACAAACAGGTATGGTATAAACCTGAGAGTATTGTGTCATCATATTTCAAGTTATATATTTTAGTTACCATAACTAAAAATTAAATCATGGTAATTACCAGTTGCTTCTTCATCAAAGCAAGCAAAAGCATTTCTGATGACATCTTCTGGATCTGTGCCATTTAACTTCTCACCAAACATCGTGAGGAACATGGTAAAATTTATGGGACCCGGAGCCTCATTCATCATGGCATCTAGATACTCATCAGTTGGATTTTTTCCTAAATAAAAAAAGAGGGCCATAATTCTGATTACATCACAAAATGTATCACCTATTCATCAGAGGAAACATTTTGACAAAAAAAGACTTACCATTTATATAATTTGCTATTTACATTCATGATAGCAAAACTATTAGGAAAACAGTCTTCTTAATGAACAGGGCCTATATTAAGAGTGGAGATTATATTCTATTCCATTGTAATATCAAAAGGAATGATACTGCTCTCATAATCAAGATCAGTCCTTGCAATACACACAAAAATAGCTGGCCTCTAGCCCAATCATGAGATCTGGCCAGAAATTTGCAGGTGGTCCAAGGACCACACTTTGGGAGACACTGCTCTAGACTTTGAATCTTATTTAGTAAACTATAACATCATTAGATTGGCTTCATAGAACTTTAAGACTTAAGAAATAAACATAAAAGACATTACAAAAATCCTATCTATAATAATAAAAGCGTAATATGCTAATTAGACCAGCCGTCCTTCTGGATGTCCTTCCCTCCGGACAAAGCTGCAGCAGGCAGGGGCGGGGGCTGAGGCAGAGGCGGCAGAGGCCCTGGCTGTGGCGGCAACAGGGCCAAGGCCCTTGCACGAGTTTCATGCATCGGGCCTCTAGTCTAGTATATTAATATTAAAACTGATCATTACCCAGGGAGGCAAGCATATCATGCAAATCTTCCTTGTCAATGAAACCATCTCTGTTCTGATCAATCATGTTGAAGGCCTCTTTAAACTCCTGAATCTGTGACTGGTCAAACATGGCGAACACATTGGATGTTGCGCGCTGGGGGCGCTTCTTGGTGGTCTTGGTCTTTGCCCTTTTGCTCGACATGGTGGTGGTTAGTTCCTAATTAGGAAAGGAAATATAAGGAGACAAAGAACAACAAAAGGTGAAATGAACGTTCCTTATATGTTTAAGCTACTTAGAATGTGTCTAAAAATTATTCAGCAGGATAGTATCACTTGGCAAAAATATCTCTCAGTTAATAGATACCATTACTCATGGAACCAAACTACAAAGAGAACAACCAGAATCATGCTTTGAGTTCATTCATTTAGCAGTTGTGACATTTAATCAATAGTTGATCACTAACTTTAACTTCCAAACTATAACCAACATTAATTCAAATCCTAGAGCTTATCAACAAGATTGCATATCCCCATGTTGCTTTACAGCCTAATAAGAACTGATAACCAAATCTATTGGTTTAATAGCAATATAGAAACAAGATACAAAAGAATGTAGGTACCCTGGGGAAGCAGTTCCAGTTCTATACTTCAGTGACTTGGAACTATTGAGGAATACTAATTCATTTTCAATAGGTGAATCTTTCTACAGCCCTAGCCTATACTAGTTATTCCATTCTAAAGTGGACAGAAAGTAGGAGGATGACTAACTGATGGAACACGACTTCATCTCTTAATCTTTATTATTGCCAAATATTGTTTTCACTTCTAACTAGCATTTCTTTTCTTTTCTTTTTTTTTTTAGAAAGTAACTAGCATTTCTTACTGCACCCTTACTTCTGGAATCTTTGTCAAGAAAGTTATTTGTTGCCTAGCCAGTTTGGCTCAATGGATAGAGCGTCGGCCTGAGGACTGAAGGGTCCCAGGTTCAATTCCGGTCAAGCAAGTATGCCCAGGTTGCGGAGGTTGCGGGCTCGGTCCCCAGTTGGGGGCATGCAGGAGGCAGCCAATCAATGATTCTCTCTCATCATTGATGTTTTTCTCTCTCTCCCTCTCCCTTCCTCTCTGAAATCAATAAAAATATATTTTAAAAAAAGAAAGATATTTGTTGAAAGGCTAACTGAAAAGTATAGAAAACTCTGAAGTTAATTAATCTATAATTAAGTTTTACTGATATTTCCACAATTTCTTGCACAGAGTCAAGCTTGAAGTGACTAAGTTCTCTATACAAAAATCAGAGCACAGTAGTTTTTAAAACTAATTTAGTTTTTCTTTTAAGTTTGGAAACTATCTTTTCTAATAATCTAAATTTATCCCTATAAAATTTAAGTTAAAAGCAAGAAGAATATCTCATACCTAAAATGAAAAGGCTGAATCTTAAAAAAAAAAAAACACTATAAAGTTTTAGTTGGAGTTAAAAATCCCATCATCATCAGATAAAATGTTACCGTACCATCCTTCAGAGCTGATGTGGTGACAGTAGTCTGCAAAACCTCTAATGAGCAAGACTAAGACACTGTATTGAGTTATATTCTTCCACGCAGGTCTAAAATAGGCACCACTGATTTCATTCTCTGACCAGGATAACAATTTTAAAGCTTACGTTCTGAAAACAACATTTAGCTATGATGTAGCAAAACACTATGCCCTTGATCTAAAAATAAGTCTGTGGGTTGCAAAGAATGAAGCACTACCTAGATCTCAGCACTGCAAAGTGACCTTAGGACACAATGCTTTGTGTGAGTTTGAAGTTATTTCTTACATTCTTTCCTTGGTTATACCACATCTTCCAGACTAAATTCAATCATGGGAATAATTAGAAAAGCTCTGCCTTAGTTTCCCCTCCCCCAAGCTAAATCTGTTCTTAGATTTTAGTAGGAAATTCCACAAAGAAAAGTCACAAATTCTAGTCCATCCAATACAGCACCCTGTAGAGAAACACTGGAATGTGTTGTTGGTAAGATATACCTTCCGTGACACTGAAATTATGATACATACTCTTTCCCAATTTCCAAGTTTCCTTTAATCACCCTTTAGGAGACTGTCTTTCATAATTTACCTAAACCATTCACGAAAGCATTATTTTCATGCTGTAACACCTTCTCTGGATAGTAAATTCCATTATTAACTACACAAAGCTGTAATTTTCCCCTCTATTCTGAATGTAGTTTTAAAAACTACAAGAAGTATGGAGTATATTATCCCGTCATCTCTTAAATGTTCTGAGGGACTTAGGGTAAGTGGTTGAAACCCGATGAGTGGCACATATTTACCAGTGCAAATCTGTTTATTATTTTAGGCATGCCATGTCATTGCAAACCAAAGCACATGTTTAAAAATAGTCTGTTTTGTTTGACAACATTGTCTTCCTCTAATGATGCAGGAATGTCAGTTATTATAAGACCAAAGAAACTGATGAGAATTATAAGTCAAATGGTTGACAACTGATTTTTGAATCTACAAAACCTCATATTGTATCTGGTGGAGGGGGGGGGGCTCTAAGTACTTTTAAAAAATATTTAATTTGGGTTATAAAGTAATACACATATGTTGAGTTCTAATGTATTTCCTATTAGTCTTTCTTTTAATCATGCATTCTTTAAGTCTGTAAATGAGTTACAGTTTTTTTAAAATTATAAAGTTTTTTGGGTCAGCACCGACAGTGACCTTACCTAGAATTTTTCTTTAGCTCATTCAATATTTATCATCAACCTTTAATACAGCGGTTCTCAACCTGTGGGTCGCGACCCTTTTGGCAGTCGAACGACCCTTTCACAGGGGTCGCCTAAGACCATCCTGCATATCAGATATTTACATTACAATTCATAACAGTAGCAACATTACAGTTATGAAGTAGCAACAAAAATAATTTTATGGTTGGGTCACAACATGAGGAACTGTATTTAAAGGGCCAGAAGGTTGAGAACCACTGCTTTAATATAATCAGTTAATGGCAATAATGTTCATCAAATGTCACTAATGTTGAAAACTATTTAAGAATTAAGAAATAAAAGCAAGTGTCCTATCTTCAAGGAGCCTAAAATTCCGTTGGGGAGGCAACTATAAAGAAATAAATGATTGGTTCAACTTATGAAATGAGTCACATAGTTTTCATTCCAGAAGTATGACTCTCAAAACAATGTGTGACAATAATGAAAAATAACTCAAAGGTGGTACATGATTATCAAATACTGTGAGTTCAGATAAGATCTTTGTTTCTAAAAGACTCAGAGAGGGGTTAAGAAGACCCTGAAAAACCCTGTTCCACTTAGAAGCTACAAGACATTATTAAAATTAAGAGATGCAGATGTTAGTCTTAATTCTACCAAACATTGGTAGTGTAAATTGGGCAAGTTACTACCTTTTCAAGGAGGTTATAGTCTGTTCTATGCATTTATCTCCCACCAGAAATCCTGGGCCTTTCAAGGATAGGGAGTTTAGCTTCACAGCTAGTTGTTCCAAAACAAGGAAAGTCAGTGTATTTTTTTCCTACCAAACTAAAAGTATGGGGTGGAATAAACACTGGTGGAGAGGGAGCCAAATCAGGAACTGTGCTATGATCCCAAGGAGCAAATTATGTATGATATTGTCATTATATTCCTTGCTATGACTAACTTTTCTGTCCATTTTCACTTTCCCCAAACAATTAAGACTGTAACTGTCTTATTTTAACAAGACCTCAGAAAATGCACAATTCTCAAAGAAATTTAGAAATCTGGGGTAAAATGAAAATATTTCATATAGCAATGTAGGTATTCTTTATTTAGGATGGGAAGATTACCACGTAGGCACCTCAGAATTCCAAATTATGAGGACCCTCACTCATTCTAGAGTCTATTTTTCAAGCATTTAATGGAAGATCTTTGGTGTGAAGGCATATGTGTTGTATGAAACTTAAAAACAGGGTGACTTGCAGAGCACGCTTCTTTCTATGAAATACATAAAGATTTCAGATGCATGAGCAAGTCAATAAAACAGTCAACAAAGGTCAAGGAGATTCAGTGTACAGATCTAAAGGAGCAGAATGTTTTAAATCAAGGGAGTGAGTGGAGTGTTGGTGACAATGACTTTGTCGTTTCATTTATTTTATTTATTTATTTTTGCTTGATTAAATAGAAAATCATTTAGGGTTATGACAAAAGGAGAAATACATGTAAGGAAGATGTTAGCCTAGATTAAATGGTATAAGTGAAAAATAAAAATCCTCAGAGGATTTCCCCACACACCAACGGCAAACCAGAAGATTTTTCAAAATCTCTCCATACTATGGTTTCATTTATAAAATAAGATTAATCCATAGTGATATTACATTAGGTTACTCTAGGTAGAATCCTAGAGTCCAACACTTTTAAAGTGATAATAAATGTAAGATAACCTACGACTTTTTCTACAGAATCACCACTCAAATTGACAGTATTGTGGGAGATATGATCTATTCTTTAAGGAAAAACTCCCATCTTAGAAACACTTCCTAGTATTTGGCCAGCTTCCCAAATACAGACCAAATAATTTAATCAGTGCACCTTTTTTCAAGCTAACTATATGTAATATTTTTGATGCCAGCACAGTTTTTTAAAAGTACATTTTCAAGTTGGTGCTTCTGTTCCAACTAAACCAAGTTTTCAATTCCTGTGCACACTTCCGGTTGACGGCAGGGTTAGATTTTTTAAGACCGCCACACCCAAAAAGTTCTCGGCACTTGACAAAGGCAATTCGTTGTTGGGGTTGACTTGCCAGTAAAGCCTCACGTTTGAAAAGAAAACGTTTTTCTGGTTAAGTTTTATCAAAAGCCTCCCAGGACATGAAACAAATAATAGCAATTTTCAGAAACACTTCCTTTACCTTTGGATATAAAAATGTTTGCACTTGTTAAATTCTCAACCGAACACCTATTTCTGTTCCAAAGTTCTGTAAAGAACTAATTTGTGTTTTCATATGCTCAAAAGTTAACACTGGCAAAGTGACTTAGTCCAAAGTCTCCACTCCGAAGGAACACGGTGTTGCGTTTTGGAGTTTTTCCTCAAGTCGCAAGCTAACCCCCCCGACCCCCGCTTTTGTGTGTGTGTGTGTGTGTGTGTGTGTGTGTGTGTGTGTGTGTGTGTGTGTATTATAATTCTAATTACAGAAATGGATACCGAGCTGCGGAAGTTAATTTAAGTTAATTCTTCCTACTAAACGTAGCTCCGCAGCTGCGACAACAGCTGCAGCAGTGGGGCGGGGCGAGGACTCCGGGCTGGGTTTTTACGCAAATCCTCTTGAATCGGGCAAGTTTACGTTAGAAACTAAACATAGTCCCGGAGTCAAGAGCCGGGAAGCTCGGGTTTCCCGTCGGGCGATCGCCCAAGCGCGCGGCGCCAGCGAGCTAAGCCACACGTCCCAAGCCCCAAGTTAGGCAAAGGAGCCACGTTCGCGTCTGGGCCACTTTGGCCGCGGCCTTCGCTCCCGGAGCCGGGTCA
>NW_005360509.1:2351633-2353624 GCF_000412655.1 Myotis brandtii
CACCCTGCACTGCCGCGAGAACCGAGCGCTTCAGTGACCCTCCTTGCTGCCCTCGCTGCCGCTATCACCACCCTTCTACCCCCAGAGCCGCTAAAATACTACACTTCCGGCCTCCCCTCAGCAAACCGGAAGAAAGCCCAGTCACCATTCTTTGCCAACAGGATGGGCCTGACTTAAGGGAAAGGCGACGGGGGGCGCAGTTGCCACTGTGCTAAAAGGGCGCGATTTTGACCGAGTGCACAGGAAGAAATATAAAGCGACGACTTAGAACAGAGCAACGTGTAGTGGCTCGTTGGGTATGACGCCTGAGTTTCTGTGTTTTTTGTGCCTACTCTTATATGTATTTCTTTTCCTCCCCCTCCCCGTGAGCAGATGGTTGGGTCTGTCCTATGGGTTTGCCTCTCCACACCTACCAGGGTACGGCCAGGGGCGGGACTTGTCAGTCCAAGTCCTTGTAAGGGAAATCGCCGAGAGGGCTGCGCGGCCCACGTGACTGGCCTTCGCCCCGCCCCCCAAAAAACCCCGGTCGGCCTCCCGGTCGTGCGCCTGCGCGTAGGACGCACCTCAGAGTCTGGAGCTGCGCCTGTGGGTCCCACAGCTGCGCGCTCGCGTAAGCGGGTAGGTGGCCTTCGTGCGAGTGATTTGACCTCTGTGTACCGTGTTATTTTATGAGGAGTCCCACCCCATCCACCCGGGAGACAATTTTGTGAAGTCCCAAGGGCCCTCAGCCAAGCGGCCACTATCTCTTCGGCCCAGACGGATTTCATAAGGTCACAAGCGGCTGAAGACTTCCTTCCTCTTCAAAAACGTTTGCTATTATTTTTCCTATCAGGAGAGCCCCTCTGACAACCAGGAGAGCTGACTGGATCCGTCCAGGAAGACAGGCGACCAGCAACAAGGGCTTGCTAAATCTCGCCCCAACCTCACTGTGGTGCAGATTTGTGGCCTGTTGCAAATAGGAATAAAAACTCGGGGCTATTTTTTTCTCAGCTCCCCTAGCCTAGGGACAGCTCTGAAAATGCATCTTGTTAGGGAAAAAGAGAAAGTGTTCCCCGATTCTATCTTTTCCCGTCCAAAGTCTGGTGTGGTGCTGGGCACCTCAGATCTCTGACCTCATCGAAGAAAAGGGTGAATGGGATGCGATGACACTCGGGTCAGCACTAGGATCCGGTGCCTGGCCTGGCTCCTGAGCTAGAACAGTTCTGAAGCTTGGAGTTGCCCCAGGGTCCTCTCCTTAAGAGCTGCTCTCACTCGAATCACCATGCTGAAAAGAAAGGTAAAGCTGCAGAATAGTATATTCTAAGTATCGAGCTACACTTTCAGGGACCTCAGGAGCATTTCCTCTGTTAAACAATCATGCAGGGTGTCCCCCCAAAATGTATACACACTTTGAATAATTATTAATTCCAGTGGGTTAAATCTGAAAAGAAAGAAATAGCAATTGAGCTATTGGCTGTTAAAGTGCGTATACATTTTTTTGGGGACACCCTGTATATTTAAAGTTATCAGAGTTAAAGTCAATGAAAAATAACTGCCCCAATTCTATAGCATGACTGAAACAAAGATGATTAATTTCCTAAACTGCCTTGATAGTAAGAATCACTTGGAATACTAGTTAAAAATACAAATTATCCAACCAACTGAATGAGAATCTACTAGGGCAGGTCCAAGGCAGTCATCAATTCAACAGGGGTTCTAAGTGACTCATCACAAAAGGTGGGAGCGTAGAGCTAGATGGCTTAGGGCAGAAGGCGACGGGGGGCGCAGTTGCCACTGTGCTAAAAGGGCGCGATTTTGACCGAGTGCACAGGAAGGAATATAAAGCGACGACTTAGAACAGAGCAATGTGTAGTGGCTCGTCGGTATGACGCCTGAGTTTCTGTGTTTTTTGTGCCCAAGCAGTGAAAATTTTATGGTTGGGGGTCACCACAACATGAGGAACTGTATTAAAGGGTCGCGGCATTAGGAAGGTTGAGAACCACTGGCTGCTT
>NW_005360509.1:2355257-2356874 GCF_000412655.1 Myotis brandtii
CCTTTCACGGGGGTCGCCTAAGACCATCGGAAAACACATATATAATTACATATTGTTTTTGTGATTAATCACTATGCTTTAATTATGTTCAATTTGTAACAATGAAAATACATCCTGCATATCAGATATTTACATTACAATTCATAACAGTAGCAAAATTACAGTTATGAAGTAGCAACGAAAATAATTTTATGGTTGGGGGTCACCACAACATGAGGAACTATATTAAAGGGTCGAGGCATTAGGAAGGTTGAGAACCACTGGCTTAGGGTCTACAAGGCTTAGGCAGTGACAACTCAGACTCCAAATGACTGGGCGGGAGACTCCAGTTCTTGGAGTTTGGCTTGGGCAGCAGTGAAAGGACCCTACAGCTGAGCACCCTGCAGTGCACACACAGCTCCACTGAGTGGAGGTCTGCCACCACAGAGAGCGCAAGCCTTCCACAGCTGTCCTTGAGAAAGAAAACTGTAACCCATAACAAGGAAATAGTTTCATTTCCCCTTCAGTTCCAAAGGGAGCAGGAACTTTTTTTTCCTTCTGCAGTGTCAGAGAATTGCCTTGTTCGTCTTCCTCTTTCCACTCAATGAACAGGTAAAGTGACTGCATTGCCAACGCACTGTGGTGGGTGCTGCGGTTTATGGTTTTTTAATAGAACATCATTGCTACCTCTTGGATGGAGAGAGAGGGGATAGAAAGGATCACTCAGGCACAGGGGCTGTCAGGAAATAATTGTGGAACAGATCATTACAGTACAATTAGGTAAGGCCTATAGAAGGAGCACACAGGAGGAAATAAACCTGTCTATAGAGACTTGTGGAAGGTGTCCCCCAGAGGACTACTGAAGAACTGATTCTAGAAGTCAGTGGGGAAAGACAGGAGAGAGAGAGTCCAGGCAAAGGGAGTCGCATGTTTGATTGTATGAAGGTGATCAGGAGGCAAATATTTTTAAATACCCACAAATCAATACCTAAAACAAAAATTAAGGTTTAGGCTTACTTCAACAAATTCTTTAGGAGGACTACTGAAGAATTGATTCTAGAAGTCAGTGGGAAAGAGAGGAGAGATTCCACGCAAAGGGGGTCGCATGTTTGATTGTATGAGGTGATCAGGAGGCAAATATTTTTAAATACCCACAAATCAATACCTAAAACAAAAATTAAGGTTTAGGCTTACTTCAACAAATTCTTTAGTTTCCTCATCTGAAAAAGGGCATAGAATTAATACCCACTATATTCAACCATTGTGAGAATTGAGACAATCCATGTTATTTACTTAGTGAGAAATCTTTGGTTCTATTAAGGCACTGAAATTTGGAGTTTGTAGAGTAGTTAGTCTCTACCCTGACTAATTAACATACCAGTGCTTTGCCTACTCTACTGGAGGAAACAGGCTGAATGGTCACACTTTACATTAGTGAACACAGACTTCAAATGGGCCCTTGATGCTCATAACATTTCTGTAGTTCTTTAATGCTCCTGCTCTCTTAGATGTCAGTTTTATAATTTGTTTTCTTACACCTCCAACACCTCCCATTCTTGCTCTTGTTTCTAAGTCACTGAGAGTAAAAAATGACTCCCACAAGCTCCCACCACCACATCTACCCACCAGCTAGCATCT
>NW_005360509.1:2357104-2358358 GCF_000412655.1 Myotis brandtii
ATTTGGGACTTGTTGGGCCCACATCCCCAGGTGTCTGCCCACCAGGGAAAGCACCAAAGCCTATACACCTGGGAATCCACCGACACAGGGCAGTCCCAGGGAAGGCAAGCAGTGAGGCTGGGAGGACATAACCTTTACTGGGTAGGATAATCTCCTTCAGTCACTTCCTTGTAGCCTATCAGTAGAGCAGTGACCTTGGAATAGCCCTTGTAATGGAACACAGAGATTAACCTAGACAAGATTAAAATCAACAGAACTAGATAGAGACAGGATTTTTGGCAAAGGTCAGATAAGAAACAAGGAACTGTAGAACGTTACCCAAAACATACCATGATGTGATTATAGAGGCATGCTTATAGGATCAAATGGTATAAATATAGATGTAACAGGACAATAAAGGAGAACCTAGCTATGCTGATCAACTGAATGCTGCCTCCGTTTCCTTCCTTCTTCGCCAACTCCGTCCACTCCTTTGGGAACCCCTGGACCTGCTGGGGCTGGACCCTAACATTCACCCTCCTCTCTTTCCATAAGAGCAAGAACTCTTTTTGCTCTTATGGAAAACCAGTCCTCCATTTACTCTCATGTCACTCCAATGATTCTGTCCTCTCCTGCATCATCGAGTTGTGTTTTTCTCTCTCTCCATCTCTTTCCCTCCAAGTATTCCCATCAACAAGTATGCTGTAAGTGTCTTATATGTGGCAAGCAGAACCAAGACTCCTCACAGATGTCCACATCCAAATCTCTAGAACCTGTGAATATGTTTGGTTATGTGGCGAAGAGAACTAAGGTTGCTAATGAGTTGATCTTAAAATAGGAAGATTATCCTGTGTTATCCCAGTGGACCTGATATAATTACAGGGGGTCTTAAAAGTAGAAGAGGGAAGCAGGATAAGACAAAAGGAGGTAGAAAAGTGGAAGAATGGTCAGAGTGATGCAGTGTTGCTGACTTTTTAAAGATGGAGGAAGGGGGACATGAGCAAAGAATGTGGGTGACCTCTAGAAGCAGGAAAAGGCAAGAAAATGGATTTCCCCCAGAACCTCTAGAAAGGAATAGTCTTGGTTACACCTTTTTTCCCCCCCAATGAGACCCAGTTTGGACTTCTAAACTATCTACACTAATAAAAGAGAAACATGGTAATTGGCATACGACCGCTACCCTTCCCATTGGCTAATCAGCATATCCTTATGCAAATTAACTGTCAGCCAAGATGGCGGCCGGCAGCCAGGCAGCTGGAAGCGAGCATGAGGCTT
>NW_005360509.1:2358847-2361353 GCF_000412655.1 Myotis brandtii
AATCTCCTTCAGTCACTTCCTTGTAGCCTATCAGTAGAGCAGTGACCTTGGAATAGCCCTTGTAATGGAACACAGAGATTAACCTAGACAAGATTAAAATCAACAGAACTAGATAGAGACAGGATTTTTGGCAAAGGTCAGATAAGAAACAAGGAACTGTAGAACGTTACCCAAAACATACCATGATGTGATTATAGAGGCATGCTTATAGGATCAAATGGTATAAATATAGATGTAACAGGACAATAAAGGAGAACCTAGCTATGATGATCAACTGAACGCTGCCTTCGTTTCCTTCCTTCTTCGCCGACTCTGTCCACACCTTTGGGAACCCCTGGACCTGCTGGGGCTGGACCCCAACATTCACCCTCCTCTCTTTCCATAAGAGCAAGAACTCTTTTTGCTCTTATGGAAAACCAGTCCTCCATTTACTCTCATGTCACTCCAATGATTCTGTCCTCTCCTGCATCATCGAGTTGTGTTTTTCTCTCTCTCCATCTCTTTCCCTCCAAGTATTCCCATCAACAAGTATGCTGTAAGTGTCTTATATGTGGCAAGCAGAACCAAGACACCTCAGAGATGTCCACATCCAAATCTCCAGAACCTGTGAATATGTTTGGTTATGTGGCAAAGAGAATTAAGGTTGCTAATGAGCTGATCTTAAATAGGAAGATTATCCTGTGTTATCCCAGTGGACCTGATATAATTACAGGGGGTCTTAAAAGTAGAAGAGGGAAGCAGGATAAGACAAAAGGAGGTAGAAAAGTGGAAGAATGGTCAGAGTGATGCAGTGTTGCTGACTTTTTAAAGATGGAGGAAGGGGGACATGAGCAAAGAATGTGGGTGACCTCTAAAAGCAGGAAAAGGCAAGAAAATGGATTTCCCCCAGAACCTCTAGAAAGGAATAGTCTTGGTTACACCTTTTTTTCCCCCCAATGAGACCCAGTTTGGACTTCTAAACTATCAAATTATAAGATAATTAAGATGTGTTGTTTTAAGCCACTAAATTTATAGTAATTGGTTATCGCGGCAATAGAAAACTAATATTGACAAAAACATCAACCGTCTTCCTGATGCATGATCCTTCAGCTATTGTCCTATTTCTTTTAAAAAAATATTTTTATTGATTTCAGAGAGGAAGGGAGAGGGAGAGAGATATAGAAACATCATCATTGATTGGCTGCCTCCTGCATGCACCACACTGGGGATCAAGTCCACAACCTGGGCATGTGCCCTGACCGGGAATCGACCATGACCTTCTGGTTCATACGTTGACGCTCAACCATTGAGCCATGCCAGCTGGGCTCCTATTTTTTCCCCCCTTAGTAAGACTCCTCAAAAGAGGCACCTATACTCACTGGCTCTATTTCTCTTTTAACCCTTTATAATAAGGCTTTTTCTCCCAACCACTCCACAAAACATGGGCTTATCAAGGACACCAATGACCTCCATGTCATTATGGCCAATTATCATTCCTCAAACAGGTTTGATAAGGTATTCACTTCCTCACCTTTGAGACACTTTCTTCTCTCTCTTCTAGGATGCTGCACTCTCCTGATTTTCCTCCTTCCTTATGGCTACTCTTCAGTTTCCTTTGCCAGTTCTTCCTAATTTCCCCAGTCCCTTGGAGTAGCTGAGGGTTCAGTGCTTGGCTCTCCTTTCTGTCAACACTCCTTCCCTAGCTGATCTCATTCACTCTGAAGCTTTAAATACTCCTTAAACAGTGAGTGCTCCCAAGTATGTATCTTTGACCAAGACTTCTGCCTTATACTCCAGACTTATTTATCTAAATATTCACTTAACATATCCATGAGGAGATCTACTAGGCCTCTCATCCTTTATATTCTAAAACGGATCTCCTAATCTTACCTCTAAAACCTTGTCTTCCTACTAGCTTCTCTACGTAGGTCAATGGCAATTCCATACTTTAAGTTGCTCAGGCCAAAAACCTTTGACTTATCTTTGTCACTTCTTTTTCTTCCATGACCCTCATCTAACCTTTCTTTTTTAAAAATATTTTTTATTGATTTTGAAAGAGGAATTTTAGGGGGATATAGGCAGGTTTAGGAAATTTTAAAAAATGAAAGAGGTCCATGGAAAAAAACACAGGGCTACAGACTGGGAGAAGTTACATTTTCATAAGACAAGGGAGAGGCAGCAGTTGCATTTCCATTAGATAAGGAAACTGGGAGTAGCAAAAGGTCTATATTTACAAAATAAAGAGGAAGAGGGAATGTGAGAACAATGAGGGAGGAGGGCTTCACACGTCCCATGTGAGGGAATAGGAGAACAATGAGCTCAGGAGTTGCTGTACTGACCAAATCAAAGGGAATATTGACCAATCAAAGGGGATATCAGGACACAGGAACTGCTGCCTTTATAAGGCTGCAGGAATTCAGTGGGACTTTTTCCCCCTCCCTATGTGGGAGTCTGTGCTGTGAGATTCCTTCCCCTTCCCCACGTGGGTGTCTGTACTTGTTCTTCAATAAATTTCCACCTTTGCTAT
>NW_005360509.1:2361472-2362172 GCF_000412655.1 Myotis brandtii
AGGGAGAGAGAGAGAGAGAGAGAGAGAGAGAGAGAGAGAGAGAGAGAGAGAAAAATATCAATGATGAGAAAGACTCCTTGATCAGTTGCCATGTGTTCCAGTTTGCTTTCTGGAATTTGCATTTTCTTTCTGAGCTACCTCGCTACCATTGTTATTCATGGTATGTGTTGGTCTCTTCTGTCTAGGCATCCGTTGCATTTCCATTAGATAAGGAAACTGGGAGTAGCAAAAGGTCTATATTTACAAAATAAAGAGGAAGAGGGAATGTGAGAACAATGAGGGAGGAGGGCTTCACACGTCCCATGTGAGGGAATAGGAGAACAATGAGCTCAGGAGTTGCTGTACTGACCAAATCAAAGGGAATATTGACCAATCAAAGGGGATATCAGGACACAGGAACTGCTGCCTTTATAAGGCTGCAGGAATTCGGTGGGACTCTTTCCCCCTCCCTATGTGGGAGTCTGTGCTGTGAGATTCCTTCCCCTTCCCCACGTGGGTGTCTGTACTTGTTCTTCAATAAATTTCCACCTTTGCTATACCATATTCCGTCCGTGGATTCATTCTTTGACTCCAACAGACAAATAATCTGGGGAACCATCCTGCCCAAGGAAACACTGCATGTTCCAGTCGAAAAATCCTGTATCAATTTCAGAGAGGAAGGGAGAGAGAGAGAGAGAGAGAGAGAGAGAGAGAGAGAGAG
>NW_005360509.1:2362287-2377815 GCF_000412655.1 Myotis brandtii
GACCAGGGGCTGCACCTAGGCATTGGGCCTGCCCTCTGCCACCCGGGAGCAGGCCTAAGCCAGCAGGTCATTATCTCTCGAGGGGTCCCAGACTGCAAGAGGGCACAGGGCGGGCTGAGGGACCCCCTCCTCCCCCCCGAGTGCACAAATTTTTGTGCACCGGGCCTCTAGTCTATGTATATTATTGACACTAATCTAGCAGGTTTCTTTGAAGAGGTATTTCTACTATTTTCCAGTAGGTGGCGCTGAATCACAAAATTTTTACTTCTGTGATCTACCTCAGCTAACTTCCGTGGCTGCCATTAGACAGTATAGCCATGCTGTTTGCTGCTTGGAGGTGGGGTTTGTTTTGCCTTCACTGTAATGGTGACCCTGGACCTCCAAAGGGTACTCTCCCTCCCACCCCCGATGCATCCGACTGGGGATCAGTCACAGAGGGATTCTGCTACAATAGCTGCCCATTTACAGGTAATGTACTCCTCAACCCAACACCAAGGGCGACAGAAGGCGAGTTTTGGGAGTCCAAGGGGTGACAGGGCTCTGTGGTCCCATTTTTTTGTCTGAAACACCAATCGCCTGGCAGTGGATGCCACGACAGAACCCCTGTGCTGTGTCCTTGCCCTAGACTATCAGCAGAATCAGCCTGCTCTTCACACCACTCCCGCTGGAGTGCCCAACAAGATTCCCTTTTGCCCATGCTTTCTTCAGTGGAGTAGCCAGGTTTTTTATATGGTTTTTCAAAAAAATTTTTTCTCATATTTTTATTGATTTCAGAGAGGAAGGGAGAGGGAGAGAGAGAGATAGAAACATCAGTGTCCAAGGGGTGACAGGGCTCTGTGGTCCCATTTCTTTGTCTGAAACACCAATCGCCTGGCAGAACCCCTGTGCTGTGTCCTTGCCCCAGACTATCAGCAGAATCAGCCTGCTCTTCACACCACTCCTGCTGGAGTGCCCACCAAGATTCCCTTTTGTGCATGCTTTCTTCAGTGGAGTAGCCAGGTTTTTGATATGGTTTTTCAAATTTTTTTTTCTTATATTTTTATTGATTTCAGAGAGGAATGGAGAGGGAGAGAGATAGAAACATCAGTGATGAGAGAGAATATTTGATCATTGCCTCCTGCACGTCCCCGCACTGGGCCCGCAACCTGGGCATGTGCCCTTGACCAGAATCGAACCTGGGACCCTTCCCTCTGCAGGCTGATGCTCTATCCACCGAGCCAAACCGGCTGGGTTGTCGTAGCCAGTTTTATTATCTCTTTCTCAGAGGGCTGCCAGATAATATATTTGTACTACTGGGGATGTGGGTTAGCTTGGTAACCAGCTCCTCTTCCTCAGAGATCTTAAGAACATGGGCTGTATAGTCAACCACCATAGTGGGTAGGTCAGGATGGCCAGAGATCTCAAAGATGTGCTCAGTGTAGGAGAGGTTGTCTTTGTCCAGCTTGTTGTGGCTTTCCAGGAAGCTAAACCAGGCACTGCCTGTTGTGATCTCCTCAGGCTTCTCACCTGAGAATGTTCTCCTGATTTGAGCTGTTCCAGATCATCAAGGGTGATGTTGTTGGTCAGGTCCTGGAGGAGGGTCCTGTACTTGGCCTTGATACCTCTGAGCTGAGTGTACATGGTACAGGCACTCCAGGGTCCCTGGTTCCTGAGCAGTGTCTGGAGCCTCCTCCTCGGCTCCCACCACCCCAGAATTGTATCATTTTTAAGTTGCTCTGATAGCACAGCGGATTAGCAGAAGGTAAGCCTAGGAGAAGAAGGAATCAGGATATCTGACAATAATATCAATCACTGAAATAAGGAACATGGGAAGAAATAGTTTGGAATATGGGGTATGGTAATGGTAGGAAATGACAGTTTGAGGTAGTGGATTAGAAGACAGTATTGAAGCTTACCTAAAATAGCACAGAGAGATAAAAATATAAAAGAGCTGTCAAAAGTCATGGAGGATGTATTGAGATAATCCATTGTACATATAATAGGAAATCCAGAACAAAATAAAAAAGGGAATGGTGGAAAACAATTTTAAAAGAGATAATGACTGAGAGTTTTCCAGAATTGAAAGAATAAAAAGTCTTCATTCAGGTTGAACGTGCACGTTGAATATGAAGCAGGAAAAATAAAAGTAAATCTATACCAGGTCACTTCACAGTGAAACTTATGTACATGAAGGGTTAAAGGAAAATAGTGAAAACTTCCAGAAAGAAAAGACAAATTCCCTACAATAGAACAGTAATTAGACCAGCAGTATGCTTTCCTTCAGCAATAGTAATACATGCTGAAGGTGGTGCAGTAATATCTTTAAAGTGCTATGAAAAGCACCACCCACTCATCACACAATGCATGTGTGGAATTGATTCACAAAATCCTTACAACTCCCTCCAGAAAATTCTGGATGCTCGTCTTTCTAAATTCTCTCAGGTCTAAAGATTGATCTCTTTGCCTCTTATCCTGAGGTAGATTATTATTATTTTTAAAATATATTTTTATTGATTTCAGAGAGAAAGGGAGAGGGAGAGAGAGATAGAAACATCAATGATGAGAGAATCATCGTCTGCGCACCCCACTGGGGATCGAGCCTGCAACCTGGGTATGTGCCCTGACTGGGAATCGAACTGTGACCTCCTGGTTCATAGGTCAATGCTTAACCGCTGAGCCATGTCGGGCAGGCCTGAGGTAGATAATTAACTAAAACTCACAAAATTGATTTCAAATGTCTTGAATTGATTTAGCATGTCCTGAATAGATCTTCTATTAATGCCCTCAGCCTTTGGGACATCTGCCAGAATTCTGAAATAACATGAACCTCATGTTTACCATCCTATTGCACTAAAAAATATTAAACCAATTTTGATTGCTCTCTATTTTTAAAAAAATATTTTTTTATTGACTTAGACAGGGAGGGAGAGGGAGAGAGAGATAGAAACATCAATGATGAGAGAGAATCACTGGCCGGCTGCCTCCTGCATGCCCCCACTGGAGATTGAGTCTGCAACCCAGGTATGTGCCCTTGACCAGAATCAAATCCAGGACCTTCAGTCCGCAGTCTGATGCTCTATCCACTGAGCCAAACCAGCTAAGGCAGATTGCTCTCTATTTTCTAAAAAAGTTATTTTTTATTGTTGGCAGTATTACAGATGTCCCCCATTTCCCCCTTACTGCCCCCTCCACCCAGCCCCTGCCCCACCCCAGGCCTTCAGCATACTATTGTCTGTGCCCATGGGTTATGCATATATGCATATAAGCTCTTTGGTTAATCTCTTCTCTCCCCCCTACTCCCCTTCCTTCTGGATCTGTCAGTTTGTTCCATGCATCCATGTCCCTGGACCTATTTGTTCATTCATTGTTTCTACTCTAAAACAAAAATTGCTAGGTGGCTAAATATAATTTAGACATTTATTTTAGCTTTTAGGATACAATACTGTTAGTTAATCTCATCACTTCACACTTATAAAAATATTAATATGCTTACAGTTAGTTTAAAGAAAAATGTATCTACTTTAAAAATTTCTTAAGAAATGAACTATAATTCTGAAAGCAAATATTTTCGTAATTTCCAGACTTTTGTAGCCACACACTTTTTAAAAAAAAATACATTTTATTGATTTTTTACGAAGCAAATATTTTCTTAATTTCCAGACTTTTGTAGCTACACACTTTAAAAAAAAATTTTATTGATTTTTTTACAGAGAGGAAGGGAGAGGGATAGAGATTTAGAAACATTGATGAGAGAGAATCGTTGATTCAGCTGCCTCCTGCACACTCCCTACTGGGGATGTGCCCGCAACCAAGGTACATGCCCTTGACTGGGATCGAACCTGGGACCCTTCAGTCCTCAGGCCAACGCTCTATCCATTGAGCCAAACCAGTTAGGGCGCTACACACTTTTTAAAAAGTATTTTGCATTATATGGTTTTTTTTAGCAATTTGAAATTAGAGTTGATTATCATTCCATTAAATTCAGAATAATCATACATTTATAGGACACTATGATTAAATCAGAGTAATCAACAGAATGATTATACATCTATAAGGGAATTATAATTAAATCACAATAATTTATTTGTATGAGCCCAACTAAATTTTTAAAATTTTAGTTTTATTATGTAGTACTTCACAGTATGTATTTTATTATCTGGGTAGTTATATTTTGGATAAATATGTTGTTAGAAAACGTTGTATCACGATGATGCTATAGCAGAAAGATCACTTACGTCTTGCTCATACTTCTTTTGTCAAACTTGTATATTTGTTTGAAATAAACTCTTTGGCTTTCACTGGGACCCTGAGTGTCAATAAGTAAATGATATTTTAGTTTTTCCACAAGTGTGTGTGGACTTCTCTCATTCTGCATTCCTAACAGGGATAAAAGTTCAGTAAATACTTTAATGTATTGATATTTTTAGCCAGTTCATCTTGATCTAATAATTAGTAGTAATCTGTTACATAAGAAATATAACTAAAACTCTTCTTTGGTAATAGTTTTTTTCCTTCTAATTGACATTATTGGCACATGGCTCACTCTATTATCTATCTATCTATCTATCTATCTATCTATCTATCTATCTACCTATCTATCTATGCATTTATAGACACACACGCACACACATACAAAGAGCTAAATGGTTAAAAGCCAATATAATATGACATATAGGAGAGCGGGCTCTGTGTAGAACAGACCTATGTTTGAACTTTCTGTCGTATTCTAGTTGTGTAACTTTAAGAATATTAATCTCTCTAAATCTCAATTTCATAATTCATAAAAAGTTTTTATGTGTGTGTGATGACCAAATAAGATACTGTAAAGCAGTTAGCATTAAGTAGCATATAGCAAGTGGTCATTAAATATTAGCTTGTATTGTGACCATTTATATCTCTTATTTTTGTTTATTTTTCCTCTTTCCTGTTTGGGGTTTGTAGCAATTTACCATGTTCTTTAGAGAAATAGCTCAATGGGAACCATTCCAATGGCTGGTGGACAAAACTTAGAAGAGCCACTGCCATTTTGTTTTGGATATCTAGAGAACAAATGAATACTTGGGGAACATAAAGCATGGAAAATTCTCCTGTGGATTCCAGACCGCTAAAATGCACTTATACACACCAACAAGGGGTGTATTTAGATAAAGAAATGCCAGGTTAAATTTTATCAGAACTAAGTGAAATATATTCTTTTATATACTTTAGGAAGCTCAGAAGCTGACCAGTTATAAGTGGAGGCCTATATTGCAATTGAAAAACTATTTCCAATTATTTAGTTTCTAATAAACAAAGTGTCACTGGGGGGTGGATATGACAATGCATGACAAAAAGTTTATGGGCTTTGGAATTCAAATATCTCTGAATGTATTGCATTTATGTCATTCACCAGCGGTGTGCTCTTTGGCAAATGATTTGGTCTCTCACAGCCTCCGTTTTCTCAGCTATAAATTGAAACTAATGATACCTGCCTTTCAGAGTATTATGAGAAATAATGAGGTTATGTATCTAAAGTGCCTATCACAGTGTCTGCACTTGATAGGTCCTCAATAGTGTTAACTGTGGTTATCAAGAAAGTACTTATAAAGTAGACTACAATATAATAGCGCTATCAGAACCAAAGCTGCTCAATACAATGAGCTTTAAGGTTATTGCTATCAGTCATAATAATTGACATTTACTTAGTCTTTATTCTATGGCAATCCTGGGTTGTGTGTTCTCTGCATTATCACATTTAATCTCCACAGCAGTCCCACCATTTGGATGTTGTCATCCCCATTTTAGAGAGCAGGAAAATGAAGCTTAGGGAGAAGAAATGAAATGCTTGAGGTTATGTGGCTATTAAGTGCAAAAAATGGCCTGGAATCTAGGTTGAGTCTGAATCAAAAGTGCAGCCTCTAACTACCAGGTTTTACCACCTCTTACTTAGTTATACAGTCTGAAAAAAAAAACAAGGAAAAAGAATCTCTTGTTAGATAGAATGACCCTACTCAACCTTTAGCAAAGATAAAACATGTTACTTCTCAAAGGCTTTAGTTAATGAATAGGAAATCAAACATTCAAACTTTAAGCTCTGACTTTGTAAATTTTCCTGAAATGAAAAAAAAACCAATGGCTGTATCATCAGGTCACAATTGCCATCACGTGTAATCCATTTCTTACTTGTTTTGCCTCTGGTTAGCCTCAAGTTCTTTTTCACCTGTATCTTTTAAGTGTACTCTACATGCGTTATGAACAGCACACCCAGAAACATATCTTGGCATTAAAATTCCATGAGGTCCATGTTGGGAATCAGATTACTACCCTTATTTTTAGCTGTCAACATTGTACTCTTTCCATTGCACTTTTAAATATCCAGTGATAAAGTGATATTGAAAATAGTTCTTCTAGCTAAATAAAAATCCTCACTTTGGTTTAATCAAGCCAGATCCACTGAGTGGCATTAATGTAATTACATTAGTGAGGCAGCTACCAGACTGTGCCTTTCTTTTCCTCTCGGTTTAGGACTACCCTCATTTGCTGCTATATTTATCTGCCTTCTTGGCCATAAAAGGCTGGCTGTGTGGCTCTGACATTCTACTGCCTGACCACATGCATTATTTTTGAACTGGCCCCCAGGGTCCTGTCTTCAGCCCTGCCTCTTAACTTTTTCTGGGATCAAACTACGTGGGTTTTTCATCTCTCATCCAGTCCTACAACCACGTCGGAACGTTTTTACCACCGTCACTCTTTTGGAAACTGGTAAGTGTGACATTGAGACAGAAAAATGCACTAGATATTTTATGTGCTTAACAGTACTATGGTGTGTGTGGTTTCTTACTATCTTCTGAGCTCAGCAGTTTTCTCAAAGAGATGTCAGAATAGCAGAGAAATAGGAAAGTGGAGCCCCTGGGAAGGAAGACAAGAGCAACTGAGTGCCGGTTTTTGCTGGCACAGCTATTCTCTCAGCTCATTGTATTATTTTTAAATCAGGCTACCATTCCTGGAAATAATGGCTGTCTCAGATGGAACTGTAAGCGTGAGTTAGGTACTCTTTACAACTTACAATTCAGTGGTTTGGTTGAAATATGGAATGGAGATGCGGTGACAGGAAATCATGTACTTTCTATCCTCCGTATGCCCACAATACTCCCTGATTACTAATCAGACCTAAAGGAGGTAAATTAACTCTGAAGTCACCAGTTTCCAATTCAGTGATTTTGCTCTGACAGTGCCATGTAGGTAAATGTAAGAGTGCATTATTACGATATTCCTGACCTGAAAATGGTCAGACAGTATTTCAGAGGCAACATAGATCCCCACATAATGACCCTGAAGTTAACACTTTCTGTGAATAATTTTTATCAACTTTTGGCCTCTAATGTCTGTAACAAAAGTATCATATCAGGATTTCAACTATGGGGTTAGCATTTCTTCCTAAATTCCCAAATTATTTTCCAGCAGAAAACACAGGTCTTAGAGGAACAGAAGACAAACAAACCGCCTTTCCTCCCTACATACTCTAGATGTCTTGTGTTGGGGATAATCCTCACTTACTGAGGAAGAGACAGTAGTTGTACCTTGGTTCCAGAGGTCAGAGCTGTGACAATCAGCTCTGCTGACTTAAAGCCAAACCCTGTATACTTGTAATTCGTTATCTATGTGCTTGGAATATTAGGTCTTATTAAAAATAAATATATCGGGGGAAAATAGAAATCGAGTGGAAAGTGTAATTGGGGCAAGATATTTAAAAAATTTATTTTGTGAAAATAACAGCATTTCAAGTCATCTGAGTTGTGAATTTAGCTTATAAAATAAAACATAAGAAGGTCATTAATTATTTATTTGAATCTTATTCTAATAACATTTGCCATGTTGCAGTGCAGTATGTTATATTACAGAAATATCTAATATCTTTATAACTTCCAAACATGATATACTTTTACATGAATATATTCTAACCCTTTTGTTTTATCAAAATTTATGTAATAATTATCCATTACAAATGATAATTATGTGTATTTTAGAACAGAAAACAGCAATCTATTTAAGAGTTGAAGCAAAGTTGCTTGCTAGTCACTATTTCTTTCCTCTTGGGAAATGCGATATAGACTGATATCTTTCATGAGCGCTAAGATAAATATTTCTGGAGTGAAGTTTACTGGATTTTCTTCTCTAGGGAATACATGCTGACTTTTTAAATAGTTTAAAGAAAAAGTAGATTTAAACTTTGACAAACAATATGGCAAATTTCAAAGGATTTACTCCTCATTTAGAACTTGAAAAAGTTTTGGAAAAAATGACCAATTTACTTGTAAAATTTAAAAATAACATTTCAGAACACAAGAAAAGCATTAAAATTGGAATGGGGACTCCATAAAACTATTTTCTACATCCAGGGTTGTCAGTGTGGCTGATAGGCTTCTGTCAGTGGACAGATTATTCAAGAAAACTAATGAAATCTCCCCACTCTATGCTAAGCAAACATATTTAACTTTCAGTAGAACTGTTAGCTCAAGTTCACAATGCAAATTGCTACACTGATGACTGACTTCTTTATGTTAGAGAATTAGAAACCTTCATATTCTTAATGGAGCAAATTTCTATGGTTTGACACTATACCTTTTTTAAGTATTTGTGAGAGCTCATTATACAATATAAGCACACTCCAGGGTTCAGTCTTTGGACTTCCTTTTCCATATACAATATATATATCTCTCTCTCTATCTCTCTCCCTCTCTCTCTCTCTCTCTCTCTCTCTCTCTCTCTTGGGTTTAAATATCATGTGTAAGCTGGTGAGTCCCAATTGTTGGTCTTCATCCTGGACCTTTATCCTATACTCCAAAGTCACATACCCAACTTTCCATTTTACATCTCCACTTGGATGTCTAGCAGGTATCTCGTACAATGTCTTAAATCAATCTTCTAATTTTCAATCCAAACTGCTACTTTCTTACACTCTTGCCCATCTCAGTTAATAGCAACTTCAATCTTGCAATTATGCAAAAACCTTGGAGTCATTTCTCACTCTTTTTCTTTCACATCCCAAACCAGTACTTTCAGCAAATACTACTGGTTCTACCTTCAAAACATGTGGGGAGTCTGATTGATCACTTCTCACACTTCCATTGCTGCCACTATCATCTCTAGCCTGGACTATTGCAATGGCCTTCATATTAATTTGCTAGGACTCCCATTACAAAGTACCATAGTCTGGGTGACTTAAACAACAGAGATTTATCTTCTCACAATTCTGGAGGCTAGAAATCTGAGATCAAGGTGTTGGCAGACTTGGTTTTTCTGAGAAGGTCACGTTGGATTTCCACTCAGGGCACATGCCGTGGTTGCAGGCTCGATCTCCAGTAGGGGGCGTGCAGGAGGCAGCTGACCATGATTCTCTCTCAAAGTTGATGTTTCTCTCCCTCTCTCTGAAATCATAAAAATATATTAAAAAAAAAAAGTTCTGAGGAAAAGCACAATAGCTACGAAAGGGAAACTTTGTAAAAACCTAATATATATATGAAAGGAAGGAGGTAAGGAGGAAAAGAGAAGAAGGGGAGGAGGGGAGGAGAGGGAGAGAGAAGAAAGGAAAAAGAAAGTTGCACAAGGACAGCTGGGCATGAAGTAGGAAGTTCATTGAGTAGCCAGTTAAGCTGTATTTCACATCATTTTCCATTTACTCTTGGGAAAAGATAAGAGTATTAATGTTTACACATTGGTTTTGATTACTTCTTCTATAGGATTTGTTCCTTAATAATTTACTCAAAAAATGGTTGCTTTCTTACAGGTTGCCTGGTTCCCTGGGGGCACATGATGTCTCTGCCGTTTTATCAGAAATTGCATGAGCATTATGATCGCAGCTACCGTAACAAGGACCTTCGCACCACCATGAGCCAGTACCATGAGCAGGAGAAGAAAAGTTCTGCCATCTACACACACGGCTCAACGGCCTACAGCAGCCGCTCATTGGCCGCGCACCGCCAGGAATCCCAGGCCTTTAGCCAGGCGTCATCGTCATCAGCCTCCTACCTGCAGCAGGCGTCCCAGGCCACCACCGAGTCCTCCCTGGCATCTGCAGTCAGTCGGAAGGCGGCCTCAGCCTACGATTATGGCTACTCCCATGGGTATGTCAAAAGCAGCCTTCCAACCTTAGGGCAAAGGCTCATTCTTCAAATACCCCTCCCACATCACGTTTTCTTTTCTTCTTAAATCTGGCATCTCTGCATTTAAACCAGATGTGGAGCAAGTGTGTGTATTTGGGAGAACTGGGACCTCCTATTTCCCTTCACCCCATCTCTTTGAGTTTCTCAAAGTGCTTCACAATCACCCTGAGGATCCTTGCTTGATTTTTAGAAGCAGATACGGTTTGCCACAGGTTGCATTCGTAGCAGAGAGCCAGAAAATATCATTTCAACACTCACAACAGGTTTCCTGGCTTTCAGAATGTTTCTACTTAGATGAGAAGGCAGTAGAGAATTTAAAATTCACAGGTCACAGGAATCCACAACACCATGAAGATGGGTTTTAATTTTTCAGTATCCGAAAGCCCATGTCAGCACTGTTATTCAGGCAGCAGACATTTTCTCCAGCTGGAGGAAGATGGATTCTAATTTTTCAGTATCTGAAAGCCCGTGTTAAAATTCAGCCCTGTTATTCAGGCAGCAGACATTTTCTCCAGCTGGAGCATTTTATTAAAACATGCCCCACCTCACTCACTCAGCCTAAGAATACCAGGAACAAACCTGGAGTTGGTATAGGATTCTAGAAAGAGTGGAATTTAGATGCAAGTCTGGTCTGCAAAGGGAACCCAGGGATGCTGTTTTTTGGAAACAGTGAGTTGAGGGAAGCATGGACTGTCCTATTAAACCCTTTATGTGGAATCAGCTCTGGGCCTGGGGATCAAGCTGCTTTTCTGTGTCAGCAGCTCCTGAGGTCTTCTAGGCAAGAGTGCGATGTCACATTCTTACTGATAAAATTTCAAACAGCAACCTGATAGTCTTTTAAAAAAATATATATATTTTATTGATTTTTTACAGAGAGGAAGGGAGAGGGATAGAGAGTTAGAAACATTCATGAGAGAGAAACATCGATCATCTGCCTCCTGCACACCCCCTACTGGGGATGTGCCCGCAACCAAGGTACATGCCCTTGACCGGAATCGAACCTGGGACTCTTCAGTCCACAGGCCGACGCTCTAGCCACTGAGCCAAACTGGTCAGGGCCAACCTGATAGTCTTTATATTAGAGATAAAGTTTCAGTGGTCACTCAAAGAAGGAAGTTGCCATGACACTTTATAGCAGTAGTGTTCCTTGGGAGAAATGTTTCCTGTGACTTTGCTGTTGGCTTCTCTGTCTGTTGTTCCAGCCTGCTGAGTAGATATTTACTTTCTCAGTCCAAGCTAATTTTAATTTGTTCAATACCCAGAATGAAATTTTTCAGGGGATTAAAGCCCCCTGGCAAGATCCATGTGATTTTATTAAAAAATCAATCTATTGTCCTCACAAAGAATTGCTGAATTTCAACACTGGGCTATGTGGTAAATAATGATCTGCTGCCTCAAATTCTTTCCAAACCATCTGACATAGGTTGCATTTTTGTTCTAAACATAATGAAAATTTAAGCCTTACAAAATTTGAGCCCACAAAATATCTGTTAGGACACCTGGAAAAGGCATGTATTTCTGGGAATTAAAATAGTTATTGAGGAAATAACACAGTGGTTTGTATGAACAGAAGTGAAGAAGGTTTCTGAAGGCAGAAATTCCTGATTTCCTATTGGGATTAAGGAGCACCTGATGTAGGGCTGTCATTTCATGGGCACTGACAGTGACCTCCTGGGAGCTTCTGCTATGTTCAGTAACAGAGCCAGAGTCCATTGGGGTTTACCTGGAATGTATGATGTCAACATTCTTAAATTCCATTTAAAATGGAACAGGCTCATTTTGCAGTCTCACTTTCATGAGTCATATTCTGCCATAGGATATTCATTAGGATCTCAAATTGGCTGCAAATGTGGAAATATTGTCACTGAGAGAAATTCATTTCTTTTAGCACTTGCTTCAAATGAACTGCCTTGCAAAGGAAAGTTGGGAGGAATTAACACCATCTGTATGTGATAGCATCATTTTGCTCTCCTGAACAATATTCCATAGATATGTTTAATAACCTCATTTAGGAAAGCAGCTGTCTTATAAAAGAGGAGGGTTGTATTTTAAATATCCATTTTCCTGGACTATCTGTGCTGAGTCTATAGAAGATGGGTATTTTCATTATCATACCACTATTAATGTAACTCCTTGTGTACTTACTGATGCTTGTAGAATCTATAGAATTTATGAATTTGTATTTCTTTTGTGTTCTTTACTTTAACTCTATTGCTAAATTTTATGTTAAAATTATTTTAACTTTACACAAATACTTTTAACCACATATGCAGTATTCATATTTATTCATAATCTGATCTATTACACCAAACATTAGTAATTAAACTTTTGAGAATTTTTATATTTTATTTAGAAAACATTTGCTCTATGTAACCATTGGAAGACTTAGCCAGTTTAGCTATAAAGAGTCTCACATAATAAACTTTCTATAGGAAACAGTACTGTAGTTATTTTTCTATAGTCAACCTCATATCTTGTTCCTTCCTGCTATGTATGTATTTAAGTAGGTAGGTATTTATTAATGGCTTTCTATATTTGAATAACTCAAACTTCTTGGTAAAAACATGTTGACCTAGAAATGAGAGGGAAGAAAATGCCAATATTTTTTCTTTGTATAATGCAATGTAAAAGAAAAGAAAGCCAACCTAATTCTGGGAGTATTTTAGTCTTTCTTTTTTTAGACCTAAAGCTAATAGGTGCAGATAATATTCCTTGAACATTTCAAAATCTTCATAATTCCTATAGGTCCTATTTAACCTTTTCAAAGTGGAGCAACTTTTTCCTGCTAAATGAAATATCTCTCTTTAGATTGTGGTCAATGTTGTTTATTAAAACCCCTAGGGTTGGAACTGCAATTCTATGGAGTATATGTACGTACTAGGTGTGATCTGATTTTAGCCTCTGCTTTGTAGTTATATGTCTAGTGTTAAAGTGGAAACTACAGAGATTTATACTGTGCTCAGGAGTTGGCTGACCTCAGTTTTAAGAACAATGGCTCATCCAGAGTCAATGTGGTTATAGCACAGATCAGTTACCAATTGCATTCCGAGCCAAGGGTTATAAAATAAATTCCGGAGGCTTATTCTAAATGCCTTTATTATTAGTCACAGTGACAAAAGAAAGTATTTCAGGAAAACAAAATGATACAAATTACTGTTTTATGCTAGCAGTTCACAAATATTATCAGGGACTAAAAGAGAAATGGTACTCATGGCCACTTTATAACCATTAGGCAAAGGTTCTTAAACTCTGTCCATAAATAGGTTTCAACCGAGTCTTGGATGATCTGAAATTATGTGCAAAATTAGGCACAGATGAGAATTTTTTGTTGTTGAAGCTTTTATCAGATTCTCGGAGAACTTTGTGACTCAACAATGGTCAGAACCACTGCACTAGAAAGTCAACACATGTACCAGACAGCCTAGTGCATGGCCTGAGGATCCCTTTCCTAACGCCAACAGTATTAGGAGTTGAGATGAAATAAGGCAGATGTCTACAGATAATATGGCATTATGGAAAATAAGTTACCTTCTTTTCTTTTGAGTAAGCTGGATCACACATTAAGGTGGAAATAATAGCCCTGGACGGAGTTGCTAAGTGGTTAGAGCATTGGCCCGTGCACTGACAGATCGAGGGTTCAGATTCCTGGTCAAGGGCACGTACCTGGGTTGCCAGTTCCATCCCTGGCTCTGGTTGGGTTGTGTGCAGGAGGCAACCAATCAATGTGTCTCTCTTGCATCAATGTTTTTTGTTTTCTCTCTCTCTCTCCCTCCCTCCCTTCCACTCTCTCTAAAAATCAATGGAAAAAGTATCATCAGGTGAAGATAAAAAAATACGGAAATAAAAAATATTTTGTTATTCTTGATAAGTAGGAATGAATAACTTAAAAAAAACCAGTAACAACATAGCACATAGTTCTTGGATGATAGAAGGATTTGGGGATGTCTCAACCCTCTCTGGTAATGGTAGATATTTAATTGTCTGATTCTAAACAAATTAAAATTCAGTCCCCATAATGTAATTAACATAGCATCCTCTGTACCACTATATCTTTATATTAGCCCTGAGAAGTAGAAATTCTTATCCTTACTTTACAAAAGAGAAAATTGGAGGCCAAAAAGATTAAATAACCTTCCTTACACGAAGAAGGGATGGAATAGCAATTTGACCCCCTCTACGAATGTTCCCCACCCCTTTCCATGGGAACACGAGCCAGTTAATGGTCAACAACCCCCCTTGACCACACTGCCACCAGTTTTTTCTTGAAGCATCAATATATAGGTTTGTGTTATGCTTCTTTATTTGCCCTTCTCCTGGAGAAGCCATTAAACACCAAAATAACCAAGATTTAGAGCAGGGAACAATAGATGGAAAGGCACAAATTCTAAGACAAAAAAATCCAAAGGCATTTATTAATGGAACCTTACAGATTCCTTAACTTGTCACTTAGAATCAGACATAGAGACTCACAAGGGACTCTGGTAGGTACCAGTTCAGGGATGAGAAAGTTGAGGCCTCAGTAACTTGTCCAGGGAACTGCCTAACTTTAAATTGTGCCCCTTATCTATACTCATGTCCTGCTAATCAGCTCCCCTCTGTTATTGCCCTGATAATAATCTCTTTTGGAATTACTAGAGTTTGCAAAGAACATGCTAATGCTCAAACTAATTCTAATTCAGACACAAGATACCAGTGCTAAAAATAGAGACCACTAAACACAGAAACCCCCACTTTTTATTGGTGGATCTGATTATGGTAAGGTCTGAGAGGGGCCTGAAAACTTGCTTCATCTCCCACTGCAATAGAGTTTCAAAGGATGTTACCAAAGAAATCCACTGCCTTGTGGACATTTTTGTGTCTTGATTTCAACGATTGGTATCAGTTTAGTGTCCATTTTCTACATACCCATTTCTAGATGTTATATTGGGAAGTACATAATCTTTGGGGTCAAACAGGCCCGTGTATATAGTAGTCCTCCCTTATCAGCGGTTTTGCTTTCTACAGTTTCAGTTACCCACTGTCAACCTCCATCCAAAAATATTAAATAGAAAATTCCAGAAATAAACAATTCATAAGTTTTCTTTTTTTCTTTCTTTCTTTTAAAAAAATCTTTATTGTTGAGATTATTACAAGGCCCGTGTTAGTAGTCCTCCCTTATCAGCGGTTTTGCTTTCCACAGTTTCAGTTACCCACAGTCAACCTCCATCCAAAAATATTAAATAATAAATTCCAGAAATAAACAATTCATAAGTTTTCTTTTTTTCTTTCTTTCTTTTAAAAAAATCTTTATTGTTGAGATTATTACAGATGTCCCTCTTTTTTACCCCCATTGCCCCCCCCTCCACCCAGTTCCTGCCCCGCCCCAGGCCTTCACCACCCTATTGTCTGTGTCCATAGGTAATGAATA
>NW_005360509.1:2380453-2388094 GCF_000412655.1 Myotis brandtii
AGGAGGGTCCCTCAGCCCGGTCTGCACCCTCTCGCAGTCTGGGAGTCCTCGGAGGATGTCTGACTGACGACTTAGGCCCAAACATCCGCCTAAGCCGGCAGTCGGACAACCTCAGCGCTGCTGTGGAGGCGGGAGAGGCTCCTGCCACCGCTGCTGCCCTTGTGGTGCTCCCCTTGTGGAAACGCACTGATCACCCGGGGGCAGCTCTTGCATTGAGTGTCTGCCCCCTGGTGGTCAGTATGTGTCATAGCGACCAGTCATTCGGCCATTCGGTTGATTTGCATATTAGCCTTTTATTATATAGGGTAAGTTTGCTTGAAAGCTGCTGTTATATCAGGGTTTTATATCCTGGAAATAGTCATATAGCCTCTTCTATAAATAAAAAGTATTATTATCCTATATAATAAAAGCCTAATATGCTAAGTGTCTGACCATTCGTTTGCCAATTCAACCAGTTGCTATGACGTACACTGACCACCAGGGGGTAGATGCTCCGACCAGTAGGTTAGCTTGCTGCTGGGGTCCGGCTGATCAGGACTGGGCAAGATGGGCCAGACACTCCCTGGAGCACTCCTGCGGTTCCTCTCCGCCCTCAATTGTGCACCGGTGGGGTCCCTCGGCCTGGCCTATGGGGATCGGGCCAAAACCGCTCTCCAACATCCCCCGAGGGGTCCCAGATTGTGAGAGGGAGCAGGCCAGGCCAAGGGACCCCCAACAAATTCGTGTACTGGGCCTCTAGTTATACATAAGGAAAAATATACATATATTGTATATTGGGTATTGCAGCCTGCACCCTACCCCAATGTAACACTTTCATTTCTGCTTAAAAATATTATATATTGGGTGAATAATCAATACGGCAGGTCCTCAAATAATTTTGTTTCATTCAATGTCATTTTGTTATAATGTTGACGAGGAAAAATAAATTGATTCTCAGTCGAAGCTACTGTCTGTGTGGAGTTTGCATGTTCTCCCCATGCATGTGTGGGTTTTCTCCAAGTATTCCAGTTTTCTCCCACTTCCCAAAGATGTGCATGTGAAGTGAGTTGGCTTGTCTATATTGTCTCAGTCTGAGTGAGTGTGGGTGTGGGTACTTCTTGCAATGGAAGGGCATTCTGTCCAGGTGGGTTCTCACCTTGCACCCTGAGCTACCAGGATAGGCTTTGGCCACCCATGGCCCTGTTCTAGGATATGGACGTTAGAAAATTATTATCTTACTTGTTTTTATTAATCTTTCTTAAAAGTCTGTATAGCTCACATTTATTTCAATACTTAATATTTGAAGTGCTTGAGTCTTTATTTAGAAGTTTAGTGATGTTTTTGTGACCAAAAATATGCTGTAGGAACATAAGAATTATACATAATTCTTATCTATATCAATTAACCTCTGGTAAAATAGGTTTTATTATACACTCTTTCACTTAAAGTTGCAGTTTCCAAGGGCCTATTGAAGATGTTCAGTGAGGACGTACTGTACAACATTCTGGGATTTGTCTTCCAGAATTTAAGAAATTTAAGAAATTGACAAGTCGCATTGCTTCCTATTCAGTAGGAGAAGGTCAGAGGAAAATCAAATGCAAGCAGAAAAGCCACTTAGTTCTTTAAAAGGCAGTTATGTTCTGAATCCCAAAGATAAACGCTGAGTCCCAGGAGAGGAGCTCTCACCAGGCACCAATCTCCTGCCTCCAGTCTCACTGCTATAAATGTGCAGCTCGTTGGCAGAAAAAGAGTCTCACTTCTGGTGATACCAGTTTCATATAATCAGCAATTTGTAGATGAATAGAACTGTGGAATGTTAAAGCAGGAAGAGACCAAAAGTTCACCTAAATCAAGCCCCTCCTTTTATAGGCATTTTAACTGAGGCCCAGAAAGACGTGATTCATTCTCTGCTTCCTGTACAAATACTATTTGCAGGTAAAACTCAAGTTTAGATGATACAAGATACTCTCAGAATGACATTAATCTTCCATAGGCAGGTGAGTTATGCTGTGAGAAGGAAAGCAGTCCTTTAATAGAGTAGGAATGGAATGAGTCAGCTAAAGGTAGAGGAAGGACAAAGCCGTTACCTCCCAGAGCTTGGAGGTGAAATGTTAGCTGTGTCCACTGTTAGCTCTGCCACACAGTTGGGTGTAACTGAGCTTCCCTGCAGAGATCTCGGAGTTCTGGAGGGTCAGAGGATCCATTGCAACAGGCTTGACCTTTTCCACAGCCGCCTTTCTAAATGAAACAAGAGAAATCAGGAGCACCTCAACTGAGGAAGGGAACTTTCATAAAATGTCTAGTAAACCACAGGGACCATCCCCAAAGTGGAGTGGGATGTGGGTTTCTGGGCGGCCTTGTAAATAAATTAATAAGACTAACCTTTATAAAAGCCCTGGACAATGTTTGGTCTGCAGACTTAGACTCCCTAAGGCATCTCCCGATACCATTGTCAAGTGTCCTGCATAATATGATTTCTAGGAAATATGAAGTAAATTCTTTCACTTCTGCTTAAAAATAGGTCATAAGCTAGTCTAGTTAAATTAATTTCTTAAATAGTCAGAAACAGATAAAAACTGAATAGTGTATATAGATAAGAACCATAAAAAATTTAAATCTCTTAGTGTTTTACTCACCTACCCTTTCTGGAACACATGACTGTTCTACATTCATGGTGAGAAGTGTTTCGGACCCTAATGGTATTTGCTTTTAGTTCAGCTGAGAAGAGTTACTGAAAAGAAGAGTTCAATATTACTTCTCAGTGGAAATTTAAATAATAAAAAAGCAATAACTACAAGAAAAAACTGTGGTTATATTTCTATTTAACCTCTCAGTTTCTTCATCTGTAAAATGAGGAAAGAAATAGTCCCTCAAGTTGGGAGATCTTAACTAAAAAATTTTTTTTAAAACTAAGAGTGAGATTTTTATGGCCATGAGATTGAAATGAAAAGGGAGGAAAAAAGCTAAGTATATGGTAACTAATGAAAAAAATAAAAACAAAAAGCCAAGGGATACTTATTTATTATGACACTACATGTCAATAAATTTCAAGGGTGATGTTGGTCAAACTAAATTCATGCTTGCCCAGCTGGTGTGGCTCAGTGGTTGAGCATCAGCCTATGAACCAGGAGGTCACGGTTCAATTCTAGGTCAGGGCACATGCCTGGGTTGCAGGCTCGATCCACAGTAGGGGTGTGCAGGAGGCAGCCAATCAATAATTTTCTCTAATCACTGATGTTTCTATCTTTCTCTCCCTCCCTTCCTCTCTTAAATTAAAAAAAATATATTTTAAAAAATGAAAATAAATTCATGCTTATATCTTACAAGATATGTTTTCTGCAAAGTGTATTAACACAAGATGGGCTCTTTTTGGTATCCTACATGTCTACTAACTTTGATGTTTTCCTGAGACCTACATAAGTGTCCATATTAGGAAACCAGAGAATGAAAGGTCAATAGACAGTATTGAGGCTGACATGATGCCAATATCAAAGGAACAGCATAGAACAAAACTGCTCTAATTCAAAAGTATATCCAAAATAACTTTTTCACAAAAGCCTAAAGAAAGTATTTTCTTTCAGAGGAGGAAATGTGGGTGATAGAAAAGTTGAGAATGAGAAAATAGAATGTGAAGTTCAAGTGCTTGTTTCTGACCCTCCTGGAAGTTTTGAAGGTGAAATAAATGGAACTTCAGATACCAGAAGTCCTGAGCAATGATAGCCAAAAAGTGCATTCTTGAGAAGCTGTCCCATAGGTCACTAAAACCACTGCCTCTTTCTCCTCTGGTAAACAGCTGAGCATTTTGTTTATAAGCAACAGTACTAAGTTGTAAATGTATATAAAGATTTTCGTTTTAAAGGGAAAATTTTAGAATAATAAAAATAAGTTCAGCTCTTTAATGGCCACTCAGTAAAGTCTAATGGCAAAACATAGATAATTCAGCAATAAAAATTAAGCTTTAGTTTTTAGGCTTTTGTACATACAGCTCATTCTAGGATGTCTTACCCATCTTCCAGTGCCCAGCTTTTCACAAAGGATTCCCTGATAAGCCCAGACAGAAATTCTCTGTCAAGCCTGTGAATTCTAATTTTGTTTGCATTTGTCTTTCTGCTTATCTGCCCACCTTCCTTCTGTTCTTCCATCCTTTTTTCCATTGACATAATACAACTTGCCAGGCCTGGTAGTATTTACTCTCCTACTAGATATAAAGCTCTCAGAAAACAATGGTGTTTATCTTCATATCTCCCTCTCATCCCAGTGTTAAGCACAGCACAGTATTTTTCACACAATGAACGCGGAATAAGTTTCTGTTGAAAAATGAAATTGCTATAGAAAGTTCAAAAATAAAACCTGAAAATTTCAGTGGTACTCTAACATATAACACAATCTGAAAGTCTATTGTTCCATAACATTTGAATTCAACTTATTACTGTACTTTCTAAAGTATCAGCTGGTTTGGATGCTAAGTTTATGGTCAACTTTATAAGGAACTACACCATTGTTTTCCAAAATAGTTATACCATTTTACATTCCCAAAACCATGTATGAGGAGTCCAGTTTATAAATATTTTCTTTTATTCTGTGCCTTGTCTTTTCATTCTCTTAACAATGTCTTTAAAAGACCAGAATTTTTAATTTCAATGAAGTTTAATTCTCCAATTTTTCTTTTTGAATCATGCTTCTGGTATTATATCTAAGAACTCTTTACCTAACTCAGCACCATAAAGAGTTCCTCTTATCTTCTAAGAGTTTTATAATTTTAGCTTTTATATTTAAAAATATAATCTAGTATTATGAATTATTTTGTGTGTGTGATGTTGAGTAAAATTATAAATTCATCCTTTGGCAAATGGATGTACAATAATCTCAGCACCATTTGTTGAAAAGATATCCTTTTATTCATTAAATTCCTTAGCAGCTTTGTCAAAAATCAATTGACCATGAATGTAATAGTTTACCAATATTCCTGGACTCTCAATTCTGTTCCATTGAACTATATGCCTATCCTTACAATGTAAATTTTTTTTTTAGACAAATTGCTTTGGCTAGAAGCATCAATAAAATATTGAATAGAAGTGGTAAGAACAATATTATAGCCTTGTTTCTAACTTTAGGAGGAAAGCATTTAGTTTTTACTATTAGATATGATATTAGCTATAAATTTTTTATAGATGGCCTCAATCTGGCTGAAGAAGTTTCCTTCTATTCCTATTTTGGCAGGAGTTTTTAAAATGAATGAATGCTGAATTTTGCCAAGTATTTTTTCTGGATCTATTAATTGATAATGTGGTTTCTGTTTTTTATTCTATTATACTAATTGATTTTTCAAATGTTAAATAAACCTTGCACTCCTGTGATAAACTCCACTTGGTTTTATATGTTGCTGGATTTAGTTTGCCAACATTTTTTAAAGGATTTTTACCTCTATGTTCATGAGTAACATTGGTCTTAGTTTAGAAAATTTTTTAAAAAATGTTTATGTGTTTTAAAAATTGATTTGAGAGAGAGAGAGAGAGAAATATTTGAGAAGGGAGAGAGAAATATTGATTGGTTGTTTCATTTATTTATGCATTCATTGATTGCTTCTTGTATATGCCCTAACTGAATATGGAACCTGCAACTTTGGCATATCGGGACTATGCCCTAACTAACTAAGCTACCTGGCTAGGGCACTTTGTTTAGTTTTGATATTAGGTAACTAGAGGCCCGGTTCATGAAATTCGTGCACTCGGGTGGTGGGGGTTCCCCCAGCCTGGCCTGTGCCCTCTCACAGTGCGGGACCCCCATGATCAATCTTCCCAAAGAGGTAGGCCCCGCCCACCCACCTGGGGCTCCTTGATGGATTGCCCCAAAGAGGTAGGCCAGAGCTGGGGGTCCCGCCCCCAGTGTTGCTGTGTGGAGCCGCAGGACCCGTCTCCGCGCCACACATGCAGTGTCAAGTCCCCGCCCACCCACACACACCCACTGTGCACACAGCCTCCTGGTGACGGATTGTTACCGTGTGAGGGCGTGAGGGCATCACAGCGTGAGGGCGTGACAACCACATAGGCTTTTATTAGTATAGATAGTGGCCTTATAGAATGAGTTGAGAAGTGTTCCCAACTCATTGGCCTAAAGGCCCTGCATCTGAATTGCCTGGGCTCCCTATCCAGAATATTTTTTAATCCCCCAAAAGATTTGGATGTACAGTGTATACAAACCATTTATATATATATACTAGAGGCCCGGTGCACAAAAATTTGTGAACTGGAGGGGTGTCCATCAGACCAGCCTGCCCCCTCTCACAGTCCAGGAGCCCTCAGGAGATGTCCTACTGATGGCTTAGGCCCACTACCTGCTCTGTGGGAGGCAACCAGCCAATCAGGGGAAGGCCCCACCCCCATCACCCTCTCGCTGCTGCTGCCTCTGGCCTCCCTCTGCAGGAGGTGACCGGGTGGATCAGGGGAAGGCAACACCCCCATCACGCCTCTGCTACAGCCACTGCCGGCCACCACAGCTGCCTGACCCTTGGCCCAGCTCTCGCAGAAGCAGCCACCATCCGCGGCTTGCCTGAACCTCGGCCCGGCCCTCACAGTGGCAGCCGCCATCCATGGCTTGCCTGAGCCTCAGGCAGCCGCTGCGGCTTTGTCCGGAAGGATGTCTGGAAGATGTCCACCCTGATTAGCATATTACCCTTTTAGTATAGATATAGACTGCCTACATTGTGAACATTAACAGCAAAGAGTATTTGGAACTATTACAAAAGCACTGCCTTGACCTGCATGGCGGGGTTCAGGATCTGCAGGAGGGGCCGATGCACAAATGAAAATGCTATATAAGAAATATGAATTTTGGGGGGCCAGGTGGAAACCTCTTTTGTGAAGAGGCACACAGAGACTAAGACCTGTCCATCTGCTTTTATTTACTTTGAATACACATTTGCCCTTTAGCAATGCATACAGGCAGATCAAAGGTAAAGTTTGGTAAATAATGTAAGGATTATCAGGAAATTGCCTTGAGCCATTGCAATCACAGCAGGGCAGTCTTGTGCTGATATTCAGCCTTGCTGAATATCAAAGTCCATTGGTCTTCCAATGTCTCTTTTGTACTTTTATGCTAATTGCTGTTTGCTTTAGCCTCTGGCAAAGCACTGCTGTTTTCCCTTGAAACTTAGGGGGGAAAGCCATGAAATTTCTATAGGCCTATTTTTCTCTTATGTCTGTCTAGAGCAGGGGTGGGCAAACTTTTTGACTCGAGGGCCACAGTGGGTTCTTAAACTGGACCGGAGGGCTGGAACAAAAGCATGGATGGAGTGTTTGTGTGAACTAATATAAATTCAAAGTAAACATCATTACAAAAAAGGGTGCGGTCTTTTTTTTTTTTAGTTTTATTCATTTCAAACAGGCCGGATCTGCCCATGGCTGGTCTAGAGGGCTTTCTCATTCACTTTAGTTTTAAAGATAAAAGATAGCCCTGACTGGTTTGGCTCAGTGGATAGAGCGTCAGCCTGCGGACTGAAAGGTCCCAGGTTCAATTCCAGTCAAGGGCATGTACCTTGGTTGTGGCCACATCCCCAGTGGGGGTTGTGCAGGAGGCAGCTGATCGATGTTTCTCTCTCATTGAGGTTTCAAACTCTCTATCCCTCTCCCTTCCTCTCTGTAAAAAAATCAATAAAATATATTT
>NW_005360509.1:2388604-2390395 GCF_000412655.1 Myotis brandtii
AGAGTTAATAGTGATACTCAAAATGAGGTCATCCTCTCAGGAAATTCAGTAGGCAATAATGTAGTTATGATTTTTGTTTTCCCGTGTTTTTCTTCCCCCTGCTCTCTGATGGCTCCTTTCTGAATCGTTTCAGAGGCTAATGTCACAATTGCTCTGAACCCAATTAGGAAGGTAAGGGAATAAATAATATCCTATTTTTTAGCCTTTTATTTGATATCTTTGAATTTTTGATACCTGATTTTTAAATGAACTCTCCAAAGAAACCTGCTTATATTACTAAGTATGCCTGCCTGGACTTAAGCCTCTTCACAGTTAGTACAATATGTATTCACATTCGTTATAGGAGATGGGTAGGGGAGAGGAGTGAACTATTTTATTTTTTGTTTTTGTCCTCACTGTTTTAAAAAAATTATTTAAAAACCATCAACTTAGCATTAACCGTCATGGCATGCTTCTCCACCTGTGTAGGCATGAAATGAAGCTTTCCACTGTCTTCTTCCACCAAACAATTTTGTGTTTTCCAGGCCAGTCTCAAGAAATCATCATTTATAAAATAAACTGTGATAAAAGAAAATGTGACTTTAAAAAGATCTTATAGGTTTTATTTCCAGTTCTCCTTTATTTTTTAAATGGAGTCATCTCCTATATTTATTACTATTTTGAAAATAATACTTCATAATGTGTTGACGGTATTAGCAATCTTAGAGGAGGATGGGAAGGAAATGAACATTTGTTGAGTACCTATTTTTTTTCTGGGAGTCATACTTTATAGAAACTATCTTGCTAAATCCTCAATACAGCCCTGGAGAGGTATTAGTATATCAATTTTTGGAACAGAAAATCAAGGCTCAGTGACTTGCTACAAGTCTCATGGCAGGTGGTAGAAGAGCTGAGAGTCCCCCTAGCATTGGGCAATGCAACATACATGCATTGTATATGTATTTCTGGAAAATACAATTTTTTTGCATGGCACTTGAAAATTCTACTTCTTATACTGACATACTTTGAATTTACTGTGTCACCACAGGTTTTGAGTTGAGACCATCAGAGATAATCACAGCATCAGGGAGGTTTTAAATTTATTTTAAACTAGAGGCCTGATGCACAAAATTCGTGCCAGAGTAGGCCTTCCTTTCCCCAGCTGCCAGCATCGGCTTCCCTCTGTCACCTGGGACCCGGGCTTCCCTCCAGCCACCAGCAGGCACCCAGGACCTGGGCTTCCCTCACAGCCCTGGCTTCGTCTGGAAGGTCATCAGGAAGGATGTCTGGTCTAATTAGCATATTATGCTTTTATTATTATAGATTAGTAGCAGCATATGTTTGTCAGCATGTTAGCATCATATTCTTGTACCCAGATTATAGCAGGGTTATCACTGATCTGCATTTATATTTACTTAAAGGCAAATATTCTTGCTGTTCTGGGTCAAAAATATTTTTTAAGTGTACTTGAGTTCTCATGTGAAATACTTAAAGCTTTTTTTAGGTTAAGCTTATTTGTAAATGGAAAAGGCATGGAGACTGTGACTCCATTCTGCCCTCTAAAGCTATGCCAACATGTCTCAGTTAGAGGTAATGTGAGTTAAAATTAATGTTCTCTTACATAGAGTTATCGCAACTCAGGGCAAAACTAGCACTGAATATAATCCGTTAATATATATATCTACACTAATAAAAGAGAAACATGGTAATTAGCGTACGACCGCTACCCTTCCCATTGGCTAATCAGCATATCCTTATGCAAATTAACTGTCAGCCAAGATGGCGGCCGGCAGCCAGGCACTGAAGCGAGCA
>NW_005360509.1:2391579-2443208 GCF_000412655.1 Myotis brandtii
AGAGAGAGAGAGAGAGAGAGAGAGAGATTATATCCTACTAGAAAGTTCATTTCAAATCTTTCTATTGTATTTTAACCTCTATAGAGAATTCCAGGCACTTTCATTATGGTTTGTTTTATATTCAGTTATTAATTCATTCCCAATCTCATTAAAAAGAGAGAGAGAGGTAATTATATCAAGACACTAAGCTAAAATTGTTTTATTTTTATTTTTCTCTTCCTAAATTATACTGGATATACTACTAAATTCCTTAGTAGAGACTGGGTTATTCATATTTGGAGAACTAGAGATATGGAAAATGAAATTACAACTTATTAAGTTTAGTAAGAAACAGAGTAGACTAGTCTTGTCTACCAGATATTTTAGTAATATTCCATAAGAAATTCCAAACTTAGGAAAATGTTGACTCATGCTCTTCAGCAAGTTGCATAGATTCAGGTGCCAGGAATTTGTAAACACAATGGCAGTGTTTGCTTAAATTTAGAGGTAATTATTATTATAAGAAAAGCAAATATACAATTCTGCCTTGAGAGGTCTAAAAGAATCTTCAACCTAATCAATATACTTCCTCACTGAAACATCTAATGGGGTTCATGACAAAGGTATTGAAGAAGGTTAAAAGTAATCCAAGTATTTTTGACAACATTAATAAACCACAGCACAGACTCTATCATAAACTACTGTAGAGCACTTTTGGGTGTTACTACTCACTTGGCATTATCATCAATTATAAATAAAAACAAGTAACTTTTATAAAGGTCACTTCAAATGCAAGTTTTAGCATCTCATCAGAACTATGTGCAAGTATAAAGACCATCCTATTAAATATATACACATACATACATACACAATCATATATGCACATGAAACCTTTATTATTTAGAAAAGAAACCCAGTAGGCATAAGGATCTCATGTAAATTTAGAACTTATTTATACATGCAACAGCTCTGGCCAATGCATTACCTCAATTGATTTATAGATTCAGATTAAGCACATTAGTCATGTATCAGAATCACAGCACACAAACTGCATTTTATTTTATAGTATCACTAGAGGCCCGGTGCATGGAATTGTGCACTGGTGGGGGGCATGGCCTGCGGGGATCGGCCCACTGTGGGAGCGCTGCTCATCCCAGTCAGCCAAGCGGCGCTCCCACTGTGGGATCGCACTGACCACCAGGGGGCAGCTCTTGCGTTGAGCTTCTGCCCCCGGTGGTCAGTGTGCGTCATAGTGACTGGTTGACTGGTTGTTCTGGTCATTCCACAGTTCAGTCACTGGGCTTTTATTATATAGGATGTTTTCTGGAAGGAAGTCATAAATTAATCTTTTATTATAGTCTCAATCATATTTATACACACCAAGGAAATGACCATGGGCAAGTTATCTAACTTCTCTGAGCCTTGTTATCATATATCTAAAATTGAAATGATAAAGTTTTAAAGTTTACCTCATAAGGTTGTTGTGGTGGTAAAATGAGATAATGTGTGTAAAAAGCACTTGGCAAAACTCCAGGGCCACCATAGCTATTATTATCGTTGTTACCACTTTTTATTAAGGTGACAGTCACTTCATACGTGAAGAGTTAGTTCCTGATTAACAGGTTTTCTATCAAGTTTTCTTTGGGCATGGTGCACAATGTCTGAGGTCTGGTACCTTGAACTTAGTAAAATTAGGCAATATTATCACTGCCATTCACAATATCTGTATTTTGCCATTGTTATATTCTAGCCAAGTGCATGTCAGTGGAATAACAGACACAGAAGAAGAAAGAATTAAAGAAGCTGCTGCTTATATAGCCCAGAGGAATCTTCTTGCTAGTGAAGAAGGAATCACAACATCCAAGCAGTCCACAGTATCGAAACAGTCTTTGTCCACTCTCCACCAGGAGGAAGTTTTTGAGAAGAAGTCAAGAAAAGTTGCAATTCGAGAAAAGGCAGAACATCTGTCACTAAGAAAAACAGTAAGAAAAGACAAGTTAATATAGCTTACAAAAGTAGAAATGCATGTAGTGTGTGTGTGTGTGTGTGTGTGTGTAGATAGAAATTGACTTGTTTCAAATGAAGAGATATGTGATCTTGTGGAGAAACAAAGAAACTAAGAAGAAGACATCAAAATATATAGGTCAGAGAAAGACAAACAATCATTTTAAACTCCATGTAATTTTAGGTTCTACAGAAATTAAGGTTTTAAAGAATCTTAAGAAGTCCACCTTCGGGAAGTAAAATATGTACCTTGACCTTAAAATGTTAAAAATTAAATGGTGTAGCTTTTAAAATTTTTCTTATTTTTTAAATCATTGTTTATTTTTCAATTACCATTGACATGCAACATTATATTAGTTTCAGGTGTTCACCCTAGTGATTAGACATTGTATAATTTACTAAGTGATCATCTCACTAAATCTCATATCCATTGGATACCATACATAATTATTAGAGTATTATTGAGTCTATTCCCTATGTTGTACTTTACATCCCCATGACTATTTTGTAACTTCCTAATCCCTTTCACCCATCCCCAGAACCCCTGCCCCCCAAATCTGACAACCATCAAAATGTTCTCTGTGTCTATGAGTCTGTTTCTGTTCTGCTCGTGCATTTATTTTGAGTTTTAGATTTGGTTGTTGATATATATTTATTGTCTTTTATTATCCATTTAAAAATATTTTTATTAATTTCAGAGAGGAGGGGAGAGGAAGAAATAGTTGGAAACATTAATGATGAAAGAGAATCATTGATCAGCTGCCTCCTGCATGCCCCCCACTGGGGATCAAGCCCACAATCTGGGCATGTGTCCTTGACCAGAATCAAACCTGGGACCCTTCAGTCCTCAGGCTGACACTCTATCCACTGAGCCAAACCAGCTAGGGCCATATTTTTTAAAATTTATTTTCTTCTTTTTAAAGAACACTCTAGTATTTCATTTAATACTGGTTTGGTGGTGATGAACTCTAGCTTTTTCTTGTTTGGGAAGCTCTTTATCTGTCCTTTAATTCTAAATTATAGCTTTGCTGGGTAGAATAATCTTGGTTGTAGGTTCTTGCTTTTCATCACTTTGAATATTTCATGCCAGTCCCTTCTGGCCTGCAAAGTTTCTGTTGAGAAATTGAGTACCACATTTACCTATACTGCCATCTTGGCCAGAAGTCTTAAATGGTGTATTTATTTTAAAAAGGAGCAAAGAATATGCATTTGATTTAAATATAAAAATCAGGCTCCAAATGGAAAAATTATAATTTTGGTTTCTGCTTGTTATTTTTTTTTTTTGGCTGCTATTTTTTTTCCTGCTTGCTATTTTTATAGTACAAGTTACTTTGATTTTATAATATTTTGATTTTTTTCCAGTTAGAAGAAACTGAGGCATTTCATAGAAAAATGAATGAAGATCATCTTCTCCATGCTCCTGAGTTTGTCATCAAACCTCGTTCCCACACTGTTTGGGAGAAGGAAAATGTAAAATTACACTGTTCTGTATCTGGCTGGCCAGCACCTCGTGTCACATGGTATGTTATCTTTTTGAAAACTACTCCTATAATCAACTATACAAAATTACTTTAACCTCTAGTGAAAATATTCAGCATTATAAATATGCAGGAGTCATTGAAAGCATTTACAAATTTGTATAGATTTTTAAAATAGTGAAGAAAGTATACTGAGATTAATATTTTATGTATGGGAAAAACAGTATTGCATACGTTATGATACATTATAATTATATTAGAGGCCCAGTGCATGAAATCATGAGCCGGGGGGGCAGGGACTGAGAGGTGGTCAATGCACCTCATGGTGACTGGTGGAGCGGTCGTTCTGGTTGTTACACTTATGGTCCCTGGCTGTTTATTATGTAGGATTATACAGATGGGTCTTTATCTTATTAAAGTGTTAAAATTTTATCAACATATTTACATACAAAGAAAATGTATATCTATAATTTCTATAGATCATAAAAATTTGTTCTCATTAAATATAGGTATCATTTTGTGATGACAAGCAATACTGCCTTTTAAAAAATAAAACCCAAAGGGTTCCAACTCTACTAATCATCTGAGCTGAGGTCTCAATGTGTTTTTTCTAAAGCCAAGAAAAAAGAGGGGATTTGATGGGAAATATTACTCAATAAGGGGCCTGAAGGAATCTTCTTTCCATAAAGAATAAATGCTCCCTTTCCCCTTCCATTATATATGGTAGCCCCCCGCCTAAAAAAGTATACACACTTTGAAAGATTACAAAGTCAGTATTTGTTAACATACAGTTCACTTTCAAATTTTAAAAGAATCTACAGAAATGGGTAACTTTTTTTGTCAATGCCTGTTTTCAAACTGATAACCATTTTGGTCCAGGCACTGCTGATAATGTGTGCCCTCAGTTCATCAACTATTGCTTGTTTTGTACTGTAAACTCTATCCTTTTGTAGCCCCATAAAAAAGTCTAGTGGATAAATTTTCTTTGTTTAAAGCTTAGTCTGGCTTCACCCATTATTTCAAATCAGTTAAACCTGAAAAGGAGTGAAAATTGAGTTATCAGCTGTTAAAGTATGTATGCATTTATGGGGGGACACCCTGTGACCCCAAAAATGTATGCACACTTTGAATAATTATAAATGTATACATACTTTGAAAATGTTTGTACTTCAACTGCATTTTCAAACTTCTAGTAGCATTTTAGGATGAATTTCTTTTGTTCAAAGCTTAGTCTGGCTGAAAAGAGAGAAACATCAATTGAGCTATCAGCTGTTAAAGTGTGTATACCTGTTTTGGACATCCTGTATATCCTATTGCAATTGTCAGTGATTTTTTGATTCCTAAGCTCAGAATTTTCTTATTATGTGTCATGCATATCTGCCACAGAGAGCAGAAGTATGAAAATGATTGAGCCAACTCAAAAGGCATTTTTCACTTTATTCTCTGACATGGATATTTTGCATGCTATTTTTTCTATCAGGAGTGGTGGTAAATGCACCCTATATTGCAGTATAAACACTACACCGAAGGACATTGTCACTTGTTTTTTACTTTATTCTCTGACATGAATTTTTGCATGCTATTTTTTCTATCGGGAGTGGTGGTAAATGCACCCTATGTTGCAGTATAAACACTACACCGAAGGACATTGTCACTTGCAGAGTCCCTGCTTCCTTCTCCTTTTTCCCCATGATCTCTAATGTTGGTCAGACACGTGGCTAGCATAAATGGAGGTAGCTGACAAGATAGAATCCAGTTACCTGACTAAGGTTATTCTTAAGAAGCAGGTGGAAAGGTTTTAAAAATTCACCTATGATGTCAACCTTCCTTTAATAACATTGGCTTTACTTGCAATTTTTCTTACATGTAAACTTTTTTCAGGGTTTTTGAGTTTGAAAATCAAAGAATGAAAATCCAAGCCAGCTATATATTATCAAGGCAAATAATTTATAGTACACAAAAGTGAGAAATGTAGGAACATATTTCAATGCAAATGAAGTTTTAAAAAATAAATTTATAAACTTTAAAGTATACTATAGTAAGCTAAAAATCAACTTATCTTTGCCTCATCTCTCTCTGTGACTACAGAGTTGCATAATTTGGCCTATTAAAGGGATATTTTCTCTTCAAAAATGGATGACATGTCACCTAAAAAAAAAAATCCAGACTTTCCTATAGAAATGCATGAAGGATAACTAATTTCCAGCTCCAAGAAATATTATTTGGCCATTAAAAACTCTTCTTTCATAAAATTCAAATGTACTACTAATAAACAAATACTCAGAGTCCTTAGTTAGGTACATATATTTATTACATAGCATCCTATCTCTGCTTTTAAAAAATTAGAGTTAAAGATGATTTTTAAAAGTAATATCTGGCAGGTAAATATTCATTTCTTAAGCATTTATTTATTCTACTAAATTCACAGAAACTAGAGTACAAGCATCCAAGTGGACATTGATGGTGTTAATTATTAAACTGGAGTTACAGGCTCCACAAAAGCAGAGCTCAGATATGTCAAAGATTAAACTTATATTCTGTTTTGTTGGCTGGAAAATTAGTGATTTAAAAACAAAATATTTATATAAAAAATAAAAACTCTCCAGAAAAATTTGAGATGACCAAAATGTCGACTCTTAGAATTCCAGTTAAATTGAAAAATAGAAATACTGTCAATTTTCAGTTATCCTCACTAATGGAATTGAGCAGTAGTATGATTTTTTACTAAAATTTTATATCTGTCTTTGAAATATTCATTTCCTCAACATGTGAATTTTATGTCCTATAGGCTCCTTTTAAACACAAACCAAGGGACAGAGGCAAGATTTGCCTCGGGAATGATTGGGAGATTGTTAATTTACTGGAAAAGCCTTCCCTAGTTTCTACACTCCCTTTACTGCTTGGAGAAGACAACTTCATTCTTACCCCAGATTCTTCCAGTAGGGACAGATCAGAGCATTTCACAGAAAGTCCTGTTGTCCTGCAAGTCAAAGAAAAAGTAAATATTAAAACAAAAGAAGTAGTGGACCACCAAGAAAATATTTAACCATACTTCTGAGAACAAGATTTTCTCCTTCTGAAAGCTGAAATGTGGACAATCAGCTAGTAGATAACTGAAAATTGCCTATGGCAATAAAAAAGGTCAGATCCAGTTTTTGTGGGGCATGAGGTTTATTCATTTTGGGGGTACTCTTTACAAAGAAGAATATAAAGTTAGTATAAATTAGACATACAGTCTTGTGGAGACCCATGCTAGTGGGAGACCCTACAACTTCAGCCTTATTGGCTCCAAGGTAAATAAATCCACTTCTGGAAGTAAACTTCTGTGTGGGATTGGTATACATTCCTGCACATGTTGTCTATTAATGAAGCTCTGACTTACTTTGCAATGCTGCTAATGCAATCTTCAGAAGTCATCCATCCCCTCAATGAGCAGGGAACCCAGAGCCCAAGCAAGAACCCAGGTGGTTGGTGATTTCTTTGCTGGCATTTATGCTTTTATGGTTCCCAACTGCAGCTTCCTGGGTCTGACACTGAAGACAAGTATGAAAGAAATAATTGAGAATGACCTTCCTGAATAGAAGGAGGTAAATAATAGGAATAAGTGTGTGATAATGCTTCATGTAGTCATGCTGCCTCTGTTTGCAACAGTTAGTTCCTTAGCCACGTATTTCAAAGGCATGTGTGCCTGGTGCCTGGCTCCCTTAGAGCCCTTTCCAAACTTGATTCCAAGTTTCCACTAGGCACCCTCGGGTCATGGAAATCCCTGAGGTCTAGCAAATGTTACGCACATGCAGCAGCTGCTCTTTGGTCAGTCCCATGTTGTTTTTTCTTAATAGGCAATATTTATGTAATAGCTTGTATGGCAGGCTATATATTGGTTTAAAAGGTAGGGGAACATTTATATCTGTATAGTCAGGAAACTTCATATCCACAGTTTCACACCCACGGATTCAACCAGCTGCAGAGTGAAAATATTCTGGAGAAAAAAATCCCAGAAAGTTCTAAAAAGTAAAACTTGAATTTGAAACATGCCAAGCACTATGCTGAATCCATGCAAATGAAATTATGTGTATACATGCTTTATTGTAGCCTATTTGCAAATATAGGTTACATGCAAATATTACACAATTTTATATAAGGAACTTGAGCATCTGTGGATTTTGGTATCTTCAGGTGTCCTGGAACCAACCTCCTGTGCATACCAAGGGAAAATTGTATTTGTTTTATTTGTGTAAAGGAACTCTGGAAGAAGAGGTAAAAATGGTTGAGAGTTGATCTATATGAACCAGGAGGTCATGATTCGGTTCCCAGTTAGGGAACATTTCCAGGTTGGAGGCTCAATCCCCGATGGGGGATGTGCAGGAGGCAACCAATCAATGATTCTCTTTCATCATTGATGTTTCTATCTCTCTCTCTCTCCTCTCTGAAATCAGTAAAAAATATATTTTAAAAAAAACGAATCTAAGGAGAGCAATAAGCTGTGGGGAAGGAGCTGGGTAGAAGGCAGACAAGTGTGAGGAAGGAGACTGTTCCCTGTGCACCCATATACTTTCTAGTTCTTAGACCATACAGATGTATTGCTTAGTCATTTTTTAATATATTTTATTGATTTTTTTACAGAGAGGAAGGGAGAGAGATAGAGAGTTAGAAACACCGATGAGAGAGAAACATCGATCAGCTGCCTCCTGCACATCTCCCACTGGGGATGTGCCTGCAACCCAGGCACATGCCCTTGACCGGAATCGAACCTGGGACCTTTCAGTCCGCAGGCCGATGCTCTATCCACTGAGCCAAACCGGTTTCGGCTGCTTAGTCATTTTTAAAAATTATATGAATTACCGGAAAAGAGAACAATTCTCTTTAAAAGAAGGAAAGAATTGAGTTAAAAAGAACCAGATTTCATTGGGTTTCCAACCCAAAGTCTAGATCAATTTTATCAATGAGAATATGGATTGTAGTCTGCAAGGAGATTCACACAAACTCACTGGAGCATGTGTGGGTATTGGTGAGCAGCATTCTTTCACTCATTCAACACCTTTTTGAATCTATATGTGGATACTGGGCTAGATCCTTAAGCGAGACACTTAAAAAATACATGTTTGGAATTCTTCACATTGCCCCTAAGGTCATTGGCAAATAGACACTTAAAGAAATTGTCATTAGGCATGATAATAATTTAAAATGTAGGAATGAAATAATATGATAAATATATCTTAGAAAGAATGGAGATTTGGAAAGGTCTTATTCTATTTTTGCATATTATGAGAATTTATAAATTCTATTATAGACTATGTATTGAATTTGTTTATAAGAGTAGAGTTATTCACAATATATTTAAATTTAGTATTTGCTGCCATATTATCTTAGGAAAACAACCTACATTTAGAATAGTTAAAATTATTTGTAATTTTTAATTACCTCCCAACATAAGGGTTGGGGTTTTATTTTAGATTTTTTTCTATTTATATAATTTCAAAATCTATCCAAATGGGATCGATCTCTCTCAGCTCATTGGTTTTTAAATTGGGTAATAACTATTTACTCAAAACATAAGGTTGAATTCTAAGCAACAGTCACCTTTGTGATGGGATTCAATATGATAAATACCATTTTACATGCATTATTTGCTGATAGAAAAAAATTAGGCTGAAGCCTTTTTACTTGATGATGTTTTACACCACCAAAGACCTTCCATTGTTACCCTTGTATCCAAACAGACATTTGTTTAGGGGCATTTAGTGTGTGTTTTACACACATAAACTAAGAGTTTATTCTAGAAATAGTTATAGTAAAATGCAAACTCATTAATTGTTTATAGAGGCTACATGAAAATGATAAGTGAAATAGTATACATCTGAATATTCATGAGAATTTTCGAAACCTCTTGACAAAATATCCCAGGTTGTAGATTGCTCTCCAGAATTAGCTGATGACTGGCCAGTTTGGAATTTCACTTTCCAGAAATAACAAGCTGTGAAGCATTTACTAATACAGAGCAGGCCAAATATCCTTCCTTTCTTTTCTGACTTAATACTGAAGATAGCCAATGTCAAGTGACCCAGAATTTGAATGCCTCGGTGACTTCCTTGGAAAACAGAGTTGAATTGCTTTTTACTCCTTGCCTGGTGATTTAAAACAGGCATTTCTTACAGTGACAGCTGGCGTACCAGAGGAAAAGCTAGGAAGATCCTCAAATGGTGTGTGTGTGTGTGTGTGTTTTAAACTGATTTCATGTGCCATGTGGTCAACTTAAAAAAGTCGTCAGGTGCTAAGTTGGTTAGTACTGGAGAGCAAGGAAGGGGAAACAACCCTGGGAGCTGCAAAATCCTGTTCAAACTCAAACTTTATGGAGATATGAACAACATTTTTGTCAGAAGCCAAATTGAGTGTCACCCAGTTGTTGGGTCAAGTAGCACATACACAGCCTTTGGTGTCATATTTCTCTTCTTATACTAAAAGGAACTACTGAAAACACCCAACACATGAAAACTGAGAAAGAGAGAGCTTTGAGTCAAGTGTGAAATTACCTAACCTAATTCAATCAAAAGAACATGTCAATTAACAGATTCTACCCTGTCATTCGTCAAAATGAGGAATGTTTGAAATTAGAAGCCGCCAGCAGATTTCTTGTTACAAGCCACCTGATCAGATAGTCCTGTCTGCCTGGGGCCCTGTGGGGAGGCAGCTGTCTGAAGCTGCTTCTGGGCTAGCAGGAAGCAGCTGGCAATGTGTTCTATGGGTTGGGTAGGTTATGCCACTACAACTGCCACACAACTGCAATTCTTTTTTTTTTCCACTTAAAAAAATTTTCATTTTCCAATTACAGTTAATGTATAATATTAAATTAGTTTCGGGTGTACAACCCAGTAATTAGACATTTACATAGCTTACGAAGTGATCACCCTAATAAATCTAGTACCCACCTGACATCATACATGCAACTGCAATTCTTAAGCCAGTCCAGCCCTCTCATTTTAGATATGAGAAAACCGAGACACAAAGAGCCTCAACTTACTGTTTTCATATGCACTTATTTTAAATTATCCATACCAGAACTCTGTTTCTTTGGCCCCAAATTATGAAGCTATAATTAATCTATTGCATTACACAATAATTCCATTCAATTTAACAAATACAGAGTGCCAAATATGTGCCCATGACTCATATTTCCGTGAGAGTGGGAATAGCAGTAAATATGGATCAGACACAGTCCCCATCATCAAGGTACTGGGAGCTTAGTAGGAGTGACACATATTTAGCAATAATTTAATATGTTATACCTTGCAGTTTGATCCAAGTAACACTGATGCAGAGAGGCAGGAAAAAGTAATATTGTGTGGGATTTTAGGGAGGAGTTTATTGAAGTGGCGTTGGATATGAACCTTGAAGGATGAGTTGGGATTTTGCTAAATGGAGAAGGAGAATGATAACATTTTAAAAAGTATAGAAAATGGTCCTCGTGGGGTGGCTCATTTGGTCATCCCATGCACCAAAAGGTTGTGGGTTCGATTCCTGGTCAGAGCACACACCTAGGTTGTGGGTTAGATCCCCAGTTGAGGCATGTAGGGAGGCAACCAGTAGATGTTTCTCACCCACATCGATGTTTCTCTCTTTCTCTCTCTTCCCCCCTTCCTCTCTCTCTAAATTCAATAAAAACATATCCTCAGGTGAGGATTAAAAATAAAATAAAACATAAATACAAAGTATAGAAAATGGATTTGTATTTTAGGGGCATAGAGCCTGTGTGTACACATGTGTGTGTAAGTGTGCAAGTTGGCAAGGGGAAGGAACTAATTGAAGATTATTTTCTTTCTTTCCCTTTTCACCACTTTCCCTGATCCCAAACCTCTTTATAACCATTTCCAGAAGTCTAAAGAAATAAAATGCAGCTAAATAGAGAAAATGGAAGCATCACATGTTGTCAGGAGCCGAACTGACTGTGTTCAAATCCCAGCTCTGTTATTTCTGGCTGTGTGAACTGGGACAAGTTATTTAGCCTCTTCATGCCGGGGCTTCTTCATCTGGAAAATGATGTTAGAAACAGTTCTGCCTCATGTGGTTGTTGTGAGGGCTGAATTTACAATCTATTCATAAAGCACTTAGAACCTTGCCTGGCTCTAGTCAATGTTCTGTGTCAGTTGTGGTTATTCGTGTTATTTATGTTATCTGTGCACATAAAGTGGCATGTTTGAAAGGAAAACAAGTGAAATCTAGCTCCTCTTTTGGGAGGAAATGGCTTAAGCAGGAGAGACTGGTTTGGCACCGTAGCCACCGGCTATTGAGACCTTGAGGACGCGGTATAGACTCAAGGTGCCACTTCTAGACTTGGGAGACAGTGTCTCCGGAAGGACTCTTCCATGTAACCTCTCTCTCTGAGGTCTGAGAGGCTTAACTAGGGGTGGGACAGTCAGAAAAGGGTAATCCTTCAGCTTATATTTGTCAGATTTTTTTTCATGATTATTATTTTAACTTCTTCCAAGCCAAGAGCCATGCTTGCTTATGAGTGAATAAAACACTAAATATAATGAGCTTTCAATACAACTGATATTGTTTTTTCACAACATGCAAGGATGTTAGTAGGAAGAATGTTTTACTTTCATCCTACATAGACAGCCAACAATAAAACCCCTAACACGAAAACTTCCCCTCTGTCGTGTCAGCAATGGTCAAGTTTTTCTTTAGATCTTTTACAAAGGATATGCACACCAAAAGTGCATATTATATATGAATGTAGAACTTTGATGGATTTCTGTAGACTGCACACACCCATGTAATCAAGCACCCAAGTTGCCTCCTTCATATTTCCCCCACCCACCCCACTGCCCTCCCCCACCCCAGGGGGAAATCACTTTCCTGACTTCTAGCAGCATGAATCGGTCTTTTCTGGTTTTGTACTTTATATAAAAGCAGCCATTGTACTGTGTACTCTCTTGTGTCTGTCTCTTCCACTCAACATTATATATGCAAGATTCAACCACATTGTTATGAATGGTCAGCTTCTTAAATGTACTTTTTATGATGAAGGACAGGAAAGTAAGAACATTGAGAAGTTTTATTGCATTAACTGTGCATTTTATTTAATCTACTGTAGACTTGTCTTTATTGAGCAGATGTTGCTGCTGACCTCAGTGCCATGTTTACAGGTGTTCCCTCAAGAATTGTGTGTGCTTTTAATCATGAAGCTATTTACATACACTTCAACTTACTTCCCCTTGTTTCCATTGTCTCGTAGGTATAAAAACCAGGTGCCAATAAATGTCCATGCAAACCCTGGAAAGTACATTATCGAAAGTCGATATGGAATGCACACGCTGGAAATTAACAAGTAAGAAAACATCAGGGTCTGTGTGTGTTGCCTTACAGTCACTCAGGGAGGCACCTCGCCACCCCAGTAACAGCTGCCCTCCCCCCTTGTTCCCAAATGCAGCATGATCACAATGGGGGCACACACATGCATTGCTTCTCTAGGTGCCCAGCTGAGAATTGTATGCATGACTCATTCTTACCAAGCCCACTTTACCTACTAAAGTGATCTTAAGTTTGAATTTAGTCAAAGATGAGAAAAAATTCACATCTTTTTATTTATCTCTTATATACTGGAGAGTTTTTCTTAGACATCAATAAGAAAATGAGTTACATAAATAGACATTAATATTCAATTATTTTTTAGTGTTCCAAATCAACATCATCATCATCATCATATTCTTTTGCCTTTACTTAATAAAGGCCATGAAGGTTGGGATGGGTGGCAATGAAAGAAAGTAAGCTGGACTAGGAGAAATTGCTCTTTCCTTCTGCTCACCAGGAACTGTGGAAAATGATGCATCTGCCTATCAGCCTGTAGATGGAGGCAGGGTGGACATTGGGATGTTTTTAAAGCAAAATTCGAAAGCAAAACCCACATTAAAATTTCTAAGTCCTCAAAAGTTTATCGTGTCTCCTCAGATGGTTTTGCAGTCCAAGCCTAGTTATGTGGACAAAAAAGTTAAACAAGCTCCCACCATCTTCAGTTCACATAAAACCATGACATGCTGAGATGTCAAAGTAAAACCTACAGCATTCTGATCTCAAGAGATTTATAGCCTTCTCTTCAGGTCAGAGCAATTGACACGTGATGCTGGGCTTCAAAGAGTTGCCTGGCACCATGTGACATTCACCAAGCTCTGACCCTGACCTCAAGTCACGTCAATTCTGCCGGTCAGTTGTTCTATAGAGACAACAGTGAGCTATGTGGTTGCTTGATAATTAAATAGTTATGAGAAATACAATTGCATTGACCTTCCTGGGGTTCTATTTATGTCTGTAAAATTTCAGCAAGAAATAAGTTTATATGACTGAAACTAAACTTTCAGGGACAATGAATAACACAGACACTGGTAGTGATAAGACACAAAACAACCTGCTTGGTAATCTTAGCCTGTTCATCTCTCTGTGAGATCATTGTCTCCCTAAATCCATTATTAAGACATCCCAATTTCTGTATTATAATTCAGAAACCTTCCAAATGGCAGTTCTTGTGTCATGCTGTGGGCCAAAACTCCAAGTGTGGCCTGAACCTTAGTAGAATTAAGGGATGAATAACTTGTTTGTACTTTGAGGCTAGAAACACGCATTAGGCCCACCTGGATCTGGTCTGGGCTGAGGGAGGCCGTGGAAGTCTACAAGGAGAGGTTGTTTCTTTCCCTGTCGCCCCCAGACTGAAACTCACCCTGAGGGAAGCCAGCAGGGAGGCTGTGCCCCCAGTTTATCTATCATAATGCTCTTCATGCTGTAATGTATGTGCTTAGCATTTTATTAACATTTTTTGGACATTAAAAATGAATCCGGGCAAGGGTAACAATGGACTATAGATCTTCTCCCAGTCTGTGCTGCTGCCTTGAATCTGCTGTAAATCTCTTGAGCTACATAAAATCCCACAGGGAGCCAGATCAGAGAGCAGCTTCTTCAAGAGTTCCTTAGAGCCACGCTAGCCACTGGCTTACGGTGTGCCGTGGTAGCAAAGAACCCTTGAAGGAGCAGCTAGTAATTACAGGGAGTGTCACTGTGACAGCCACGCATTTCTGTACGTTCTTCCAGGTGTGATTTTGAAGACACCGCTCAGTACCGGGCCTCGGCGATGAATGCTAAAGGAGAGCTTTCAGCATATGCCTCGGTTGTGGTAAAGAGTAGGTTTGCTGGACTTGTTTTATTCAAAATGCACCTTTTTATTATTTATTTGCATTGCTAAAAAGTAAATTAGAAGTTCACATGCATTTATGCTTTCTTTTCTAGGATATAAGGGAGAGTTTGATGAGACTCGCTTCCATGCTGGGGCTTCCACCCTGCCCCTCAGCTGTAAGTTTAAAAATGATTTGCTAAGTGCCATCTCCATTTAAAATACAGCATAATATGCTGTACACCTGAAACTAATATAATATTGAGTATTATTAAAATAGAGATAATAATAGCACTTACCTAATAGGGTTATTATGTAGCTTGAGTTAATAGATATTAAATACTTGGAACAATACTTGGCACAAATTGAACTCAATAAACGTTAGCTTGCCTTTTCAAATTAATACTAAGAGATCTTAGGAAGAGAGATGAAACATGAGACAAAGGGCCTAAGTGTTGGGAGTTGAGCAGTTATAGGTTTGAGTTTTAATTTCACATGTGATACCTTTGAAACCTTGTCATTAGCTGTATATTTGTGAACTTCTACATCCTATCTGGAAGAGAGGAAAAACTAATATCTATGCCAAGGATTAAATGGCATGCCAATGGTAGCTTGCCTGGCATATAATAACCCACAAATAAATAGTTGTTATTTTCTCAAGCCCCTTCCTTTGAGAAAAGAGAAAATAAAACCTGGGAGAGTTTATGATGCAGGCATTTACACAATCTATTAATAAGACATTTCTAAGAAAAATATTTTTAAAGTTACCATGTTTTAAGCTTTTTATTTTCTCTATTGACATTTCTTATAATATATCTTTTACTCAGATTTTTAAAGAAACTAAAGCAACTTACTGAAAAACTCAATTTTTATGATGAATTGATATAGCTATTTGTTCCAAGATTACAAGCAACAAAGTTTAAATGAACTCAGAATCTAAAATTAAAAAGTGCATATGTATATTGCAGCTAAGTCTAAGCTAAATGTGGTATTAATTTATGTTTTATATAAAATGACCTTTACATTATATTAATTATAAATAAGCTTTTTTGACCAATGAAGCAAGAATTTTCATGCATAGAATTTCCATTTCTCACAATGTACTTCTTTTATAAGACTTATTTTTTGCTTAGATAAATTATTTGATCAGTATGTGTTGTGACTGCTCTCTGCCTGTGGTTATTAAAATGCTTGTGTCTCTTTGATGAAAAGAAATACATTGCTGATATTTGTTTTTGTTGTACCCAGTTGCCGTGACCCCTTATGGTTATGCATCCAAGTTTGATATCCACTTTGATGACAAGTTTGATGTGTCTTTTGGGAGAGAGGGCGAGACGTTGAGTCTAGGCTGCCGTGTAGTTATCACTCCTGAAATTAAGCATTTCCAGCCAGAGATCCAGTGGTACAGAAATGGTGAGCCTTGATAATGAATTCTCACTTAGGTTCTTATTCACAGAAGGTCGCAGACTGGGATTGGCACCAGAGCATGAACGTCCATAAGACTGCAGATCGGTTTATCAGGGCTGGCAGGATTTGAATATTAGAGGATGTTTAAAAAAGTTTTTACACATATATCAAAGTAGCAGAACTTTCATAATATTTGTGAAAATTATAACATCATCAAGTAACATGGAAAGGATTACAAAAAATGTGTTTTTGCTGTTGTAAGTTGGATATACATTCATTTTGTAAGTTACTTTTGTTTAGTAAAATAAATGAAGTTTATAAACCAGTGGGACTAGGAAGCATGTCAGTTGTGCATGGGGTACCTGGGCAGTCTGGGGCAGCGTGGGGTCCCAGGGCAATGGCTGGGACCTGGACCTGGGCTTAGACTGAAACCAGCATGGCAGCAGCAGTAGCAGCACTGATGTGGACATGTCCCTAGAGGAGGAGAGGGGCAGCATGGGAGCCATCCGTGGAGGCCAGCTTGCCTGTCCATCCCCAGGACTTACCTTTGTGGCATCTGCATAGATATTAACTCCCTGGCCTGAACGCTGTCAAGAACTGCCAGCAATCAGGCAGTAAACTCTGTCAGTAAAATATTACAAAATAAATGTGTGTACGTAGACATTGCAATAAAGCACATAAGGTAGTTGTTAGGATTCTTCAAAGAATTTAGAATCTCTGGTTATGAAAATCGCCACAACATTGCAAAGCAACTATCTACAGACTTAGAAATAGAAACTAAGTTTAAAGATTGTCCCATTCAATGTAAAAGAACACTATTTTTGTATGAAATTTTGGATGAAGCAATTATTAACAAGAAAGACAATTTTTAAATTAATTTTTCCTCTTAATTGAAGAGATACTGATAGAATGCATAAATAGGTGTTTGAATTATATACAAACCATGAAGTTATTTTCAGTTTCTTGTATGACCACCACAAATTACGGGACATGTAAAGAAAACATTAAGATGCAATTATATAAATTACATTTAAATTAAATTTAGATATACATGAAACTTATTTGTATGGGAGTTAAATCTTTTTATAAAAATTATTTTTCAAGAATAATCAGCTCTAGAGTAGTAAAATTTATATTTTAAAATAGTTTATCAGAAAGTTAACTTTATAATATCCTAACTATATGGTACTATTTAATATAAATTTATGTAATACCATAAGTAAGTAACACTCTTAACAGCTGTAATAGTAGTGGCATCAGCAGAAAGATTCTCCTCAAAATAAAAAATGTTTAAATCTCCTTTGTGATCTTGCATTTGTAAAGCATGAGTGATGTTGCTTTCAATTACATCCACTTAAAATGAAATTATTAAAGGTATGAATTTGATGGCCTAATTAACTGAATTTGTAGAAAATCAAGCCAGAAATATTTATTAACAGTCAAGATATCACAGTAATAAAGTATTATTTTTTGTAAAATCATGGCACAAAAATATTAGTTCTTGCAGTTTGTATCATTCCTATTATATTTTATAAGTGATAAACTTTTTTAGAAGAAAAAGCCTTATACTTTTTAATGTACTTTTTTCTCTGCTTTTTGAACAAGAGGCCTTGCCATTTCATTTGCACTGGAGATTATGGATCTGGCACTGGTCCCTCGCTTCTGGTCTAGTATTTTTACCAATATAAACATGGCAGAATGACTCAAAGCCCTAGAGAATTGCTCTTATAGTCAAATAGCCTTCAATATGGAAGGAGAGGAATAGAGAAAGGGTAGAGGGGGAGAGAGAGAGCATTGGAGGGGAGAGAGGAAGAAGGGAGAAATAGAGAAAAAAAATCAGTTAATTTGTTGACTTCTCTCCCCAGGAATACCTGTTTCTTCATCAAAATGGGTGCAACCCCATTGGAGTGGAGATCGGGCAACACTGACATTTTCTCATCTCAATAAAGAAGATGAAGGCCTCTACACAATCCGTGTACGAATGGGAGAATATTACGAACAATATAGTGCTTACGTCTTTGTTCGAGGTAAGACCTAGCAGAAAGCATCTTTAAAGAATATTTAAAACACCGAGACCAAATCAATCTACCAAAACATGTTTTATGTAATGATAAAAGAGCCATTTGGAAATTCTTCCAGATTACATGGCATAGGCATATCAACTTCCAGACCTGATATAAAAAATTAACCCTGAAGGCACCAACCCAAAAGTTAACTAGTTTCAAAATTGTGTTATTATCCCTAATGTCAGTACCTTCCTCATCTTCAATGAGCCAACAGGTCAGTTCTCTATAGGTGTTCGAGTAGAGATGTTAAATCCTTTATGAAAAGCCATCTTAGTTTATGGGAGCTGCAACAAAAGGATGATGTGTTATTTGGGAACTTACTCTTTAATATCTATTTGGGGAGCAAATTTATTATTTCTTATCTTTTAAAAAAATAGTTTTAGCTTTAATGAACTAGTAAACAAAGTGCTAACAATTTAATTCTTTATTTTTTAAGACTTAAAAAAATAGATTTTTGGAGAAAGAGGAAGGGAGAGGGAGAGAGAGAGAAACATCCACGTGAGAGCAAGACAGTGATGGCTGCCTACCTGGGATTGAGCCTACAAGCCAGGCATGTGCTCTGACTGGGAATTGAACTGACAATCTTTCTGTTCACAGGATGACGCCCAACCAACTGAGCCACACCGGCCAGGGCTATAACTTAATTCTTAAGACAAACTATAGTCATCAATTTTAGGATACTTTCCTTTTTTTAGCAGTGTTTTGAATGGATCATATATGTACAAGTGGGAGTGTTATTTCTACATGAGGCCCTAGCACATTGGGAGGACCATTAATACCTCCAGGCTACAAGGGTGGTTTTCTGTGTTCTTTTATGTGATGGTCAGCCAGGTGTGGCTACAACAGGAGTCAGAGGAGAGGCTCAGGGAAACAGAGTATTTAATTTTATTTTTTATTTTTATATGTATTTTTTATTGATTTCAGAGAGGAAAGGAAAGGGAGAGAGAGAAACTTCAGTGATGAGAGAGACTCACTGATCAGCTGCCTCCTGCAAGACCCCTACTGGCATTTTAGTCTGAAACCCAGGCATGTAGCCTGACCAGGAATTGAACTGTGACCTCCTGATTCATAATTCGATGCTCAACCACTGAGCCACACTGGCCAGGCAAAACCGAGTATTTATACTTACAAATCCAGAGACAGAGGCAGGGCATACCGTTCAGGACCACATGGGAAAGAACCTGCATTGATTGGTCAGGAGGCAGGAGTTAGGGGAGAGCCTAGATCATGGCCTTTACTGAAGTTTCTGTGGGAAAAGCAAGACAGCAAAGCAGTTTAGGATCGAGTCGTGTGAATAATTTAGGGATGGTACCTAGTTACGTAGTACCTGGCCCTGGGATGATTAAGGCAGGGGAATATTTCCCCCTAGGGTGCATGGGCCAGACAAAAAAGGCCCGGCTCTGGATGAATTAGTTTACATATCAAAGACATGCTCCAGGCTGAGCCCTCTTTTATCTCCAAGAATTGGCTAGCTCCAGCCAGAAAGGTGTATAAGATGTCAAAATATTTGTTCAGAAAATAAAAATATAAACAATACAGGTTGACTTGCTAATTTTTTTAGACTTACCATGGGAATGGTCCAGATAGTTATCTTCAGTCTTGTTTTTCAGAGTCTTAGATCCCATCTGTGTTGTTCCACTACCCACTATGATGCTGTCCCATGATCCCATTCCAGTCTATGGGAAGAGGAGAGGAAGGAAATGGAAGAGGAGAGCAGAGAGGCACACAGCACTTCTGCATGTGAACACTTGGCCACATGCACACATCTCACAGTAAGGGAAGCTAGGATGTCTAGTCTCTTGTTGGGCAGTGTGTTCCCTGCTAAAGCTCAGTAGTTTAAGTACTAAAAGGAGGCAGGAAGAGTGGATACTGAGAACAGTTAGCAGTTTATACCACTTCAACAGCAATCATTGTTCATTGAATTTAGCCACTGACCAGCAACTGACAAAGATACACGAATATCTATACCAACTGAAAAATGTGTTAGATTTTCTCCTACATGAAAGCATTATGGGAAAAGTCATTATTGCCACAGGGAAGAAAGAAGCTAGCCTTCTGGGTAAATTGCAATGAAAACAGACACATGGGAATTTATCAGCAAGTAAGTTTCTTTAACCAAACCATCTGGATAAACCTGACTAAATGAGGACTGAATAAGCAAAGTCTTTGCTTTTGTTCTCAATTATCTTACCTGAACCAGAGAATATCCCTGGTGACCCCAAAATACTTAGTTATGCCTTGGTGATTTCTCCTGGACTCTTTCTGGGCACTCTGACATAGTCTAGAGTACCCCAACATTTTTCAGTGCCCACTCTCACAACTGTGGCTCTCTGTCACATTTAGGCCAAACTTCAGATAACTAACTATAGATGGGGGAGGGGGCGGGGGTAGGATTTAAATTAGAAATTTATACTTAAGCCAGTTTTCAAATTCATAAAATAAAGAAATGGAAAGACTCTAAAATTTGTCAGATATTGACATGAGAGAATTGAAAAGGTAAATAGGAAAGACAAAATTGGAAAGACAATTTCAGCAATTCCTGAATAAATTATGTATTTTAGATTCTTTTTTTAAAATCTTTTTTGAGGTATAATTTACATCTATAAGATTCAACCATGTTAAGTGGACAGTGCTTTTTAGAATATGTATGGACTTGTGTAACCATCATCCACAATCCAGCTTTAGAACATTTCTATGACACCAAGGAGATTTCTTATGCCCATTCCCCACTTATCCCCAGTCTGGCTCCTAGGCAACCACTAATCTGCTTTCTGTCTCAATAGATTCATCTTTTCTGGACATTTCTGTATATATGATCTTTTACATCTATCTTCTTTTCTTGAGCATATATTTTGAGGTTCATTATGTTAGTAGTTTGTTCCTTTTTATTGCTGACTAGTATTGCACTGTATGGATATGTCTCATTTTGTCTATCCATTCACCAGCTGATAGATTGTTTCTACTTTGGCTATTATGAATAAGACTGCAATGAACATTTGTGTTCATATTCATGGACCTAGGTCTTAATTTCTCTTGGGTAGATAGATACCTGTAAGTGGAATTGCTGTGTCATGTGTTAAATTTATATTTAACTCTTTAAGAAATATTTAAATGACATTTTATGTGTTTTTTAAAAAAAACTTTGTATCCATTAAGCTGCATGAGGCCATTTCAATGCTAGAGCTCTGGTATTTTTGCTGCTTAAAAAATAGTTTCCGAACTATAACGTGCAGTGTATAAAGCACCATATGTCATTTCCAAAGACATATGGTGCTTTATACACTGCACAAAGACATTCCAAAGCTGTGCTCATTTGGACAGGATTTTATTCCATAGATAATATGTGTTCTTCGTGGGGAAGAAAAGAGATAATATAAATAAGAAAAAAGAGAAAAGCCTTTCATTAGTTTACCATTCAGAGATATCCAGTGTTATAATTTTGTTACATAGCTTTCTAGACTTTTATATGTGGGGTGGGCAAATATAGGTTTATAGTTGTGAATACACAAAACAGTTTATTCTTGTATTATTATTTTTTAATTATTGTATTATTTTCCATACTAACAACTATAAACCTACTTTTGCCCACCCCTGTATTCTTTCCTCACCATTCCCTATAGAGAGAGGATGGAGGGAAGAGTTGATAATATGATAAAGAATGGGATAGAAATGTCATGAAAAAAGAATTACAAATGGCAAATAAGTATGTAAAAAAGTTATCATTAGCAATCAAAGTAATTAAAATGATATAATGTGTTAATCTATCATATTGAAAAGAATGAAAAGATTTTTTTATTAATTTTTATTTTTTAAAAATATATTTTATTGATTTTTTTACAGAGAGGAAGGGGGAGAGATAGAGTTAGAAACATCGATCAGCTGCCTCTTGCACAACTCCTACTGGGGATGTGCCTGCAACCAAGGTACATGCCCTTGACCGGAATCGAACATGGGACCCTTGAGTCCGCTGGCCGACGCTCTATCCACTGAGCCAAACTGGTTCTGGCAGTACTATATCTTGATGATGGTTGTGGATACACAAATTCACACATGATGAAATTCCATAGAACTACAAACACATACAGAAGTACATGTAAAACTGGTCGAATCTTAAAAACTAGTAGATTGTACCAATAACAATTTCCTGGTTTTGATATGGTACTATAGTTGTACAGGCTGTTCTACTGGGAGAAGCTGGGTGGAGGCACATGGAACAATGCTGTACATTTTTCTTGCAACTTCCTGTAAATTAGACTTATTTCACAATGAAAGGTATATTTATTTCACAATGAAAATAAATGCTGAGCCCTATCTGGTTTGGCTCAGTGGATAGAGCGTTGGCCTGTGGACTGAAGGGTGTTGAGTTCAATTCCGGTCAAGGGCATATACCTAGCATCATTCATAGTGCCCAAAAAGTGGAAACAATCCTGATGTCCACCAACTGATGAATGGATAAATAAGATGTAACATACCACACAATGGACTATGATTTGGCTTCCAGCAGCTGCTAAAGAGAAGCTGTTTTTGAAAGATCGTCAAGCCCACATCTTATAAGCAATTTTATAAAAGTGCTGAAAAATGACTCCCTAAGTGCCAACTGTTAAATACAATGGATGTTTAGTGAACTAAATTTCTTTTAATAAATCAATAAAAATATATTTTTATTGATTTCAGAGAGGGACTGTTAAATACAATGGATGTTCAGTGAACTAAATTTCTTTTAATGTATTTTAAAAAATATATTTTTATTGATTTCAGAGAGGAAGGGAAAGGGAAAGAGAAATAGAAGCATCAATGATGAGATAATCATTGATTGGCTGCCTCCTGCATGCCCAACTGGGAGTGAGCCTGCAATTGACTGGAATTGAATCTGGGACCCTCAGTTCGCAGGCCAATGCTCTATCCACTAGCCAAACCGGCTAGAGCTTAATTTTTAAAAAAATATATTTTTATTGATTTCAGAGACGAAATCACTCCCTGTTGTGTGGCATGTAGGCATTCTGCATTAGGTTTCAGGCACCGATTAGTTTTCCTATAGCAGGAGACATTTCCCCAGAGACACTTTCCTGCAGATCTCATGGGGCAAGAAATAGAATGTTCAAAATCGAAGTGACTTGAACTATTCACAGGTAATGTGCACCTATTAAATTGAGAAGTAGGCAAATATTTCTGCCCTGATATCAAATGTTTTAGTAACTCAGAAGACTTACACAAGTGTAGCAGATAGAAAAACAAAGTGTTTATTCAGTCAACAAGAGTGTTTTCCCTTGGGTAAGTGGCTCCTACATGGCTCAGCCTCCTCTCAGACTAACTCCAATTATGAAAGGGTTGACCAGATGTCAGAAGAAAGTGTCAAACGTGGATTCCTTCCCTCAGGGACTTTGCCTCCTGTCTTAATTGTTCTCATTTAAAAGGCTACTGATTATTTTTATTATTCTTCCTCTCCTCCTAAAAACATCCCTGATTCACCAACTTAGCTGTGCTTGAAGACACTGCTGAGAGGACTCCACTGTCAGAGGATCCCATTTCATAAAGAGTCACTATCCTCTGTTGCTTGTATAATCCTGGACTTTTACTAAACTTAGATAAGCCAAACTCAGATGTGGGTATTGCATCAGAGTTCCTTTCGCAAATATCTTCAGTTCGGGAACAAACATTTGATTGAAATGAATGTTTTCCTTTCTTTTCCAAAACAGTAGTGCCCAGCATAGGAATGGGCAAAGCTTCATGGTTCTTATTCTCTCGTGGATGCATCCAGAAGGTAACAGAGGGGGCTATTTGTTCCCCTTTGGAGCCATTCATAGTTTCTGAGTAACATTACACAATACATATCTTAAGAACAGACTTTCTGGCACAACTTACATTTAACTTTTCTGATAGCAATCCTCGACATCTACATATTTATTTTCTTTTAGAACATTTGGACAGTCAAGGGCCATGAGGCAAAGGGCATGGGTCCTTTTTAGAGCCCTTTCTAACATAATGTTCTTTGTACTGATGGTGAAAAGCACACATTGTTATGTTGGTAAGTGAATTACAAGCCTGAAGCTTGCTCTACTGGGGTCAAAGATGTAGCCACTGAAATGTGTGCACTAAGAACTCAGTCTGAGGGCTTCAGAGCACATCTAAGAGGGCTAATGGGATCCTTCTGTATCTCCACAGATGGTGATGCAGAGATTGAAGGAGCCCCAGCCTCTCCCTTGGATGTGGTGTGCGTGGATGCCAACAAAGATTATATCATCGTCACCTGGAAACAGCCAGCTGTGGATGGAGGGAGTCCTATTCTGGGATATTTTATTGATAAGTTAGTACTTAGTCTAACTTTAGTTAGAGTGATTTGGCCATAGAGATGCATGCTTGATTTCTCCCACCATTTCTATGTGAAATATTTTCTTTTCTGGTCTCCTCTCACTCCTTCTCCCTCTCCCTCTCTCCCTTTCTCTCTCTCTCTCTCTCTCTCTCTCTCTCTCTCTCTCTCTCTCATATAAATACATTTACATATATATGTATATACACATGTAAATGTGTATATACATATATATGTGTATGTATAGATGATGTAGACTGATATAGATATAGCTATAGATAGGTATATACCTAAATTCTCAGAGAGCAGCCCGGCTGTGCGTGTTCTTTCTGCTCCACCATGCTGTAGACAGCTCCAGAGCAGCGGCTCTCCGCCTTTGTCCTGCCCACAGGAGGGTTAGGAAGCATGCTGTAGGATCATTGGGTCACCACGACAGAATCTACAGAGAGAGGGTAGGGGACAGGGGCAGTTTGGAGAATTGTCCTAGCCTCACACATTCATTTATAACAGCTCCATAATTTCTACAAAGGAAGATTTAGGGGAAAAGTGGATGTAAGGCAAGGAGTGAAGCTATATTTGCTAACACTTTACATAAAGTTGAGGAAAATATTTATCTCAAAGAGGAAGGGTGATGGTAAGGAAATAAAGATAAATACCCCACTACAACCACCTTTGCATTGCCATTGGAACCACCCCCCCGCCCCCATGAGGATCATTTGGGAATTATACATGTTGGACATAAAGCTGTGTTGGGGAAGTGATATAAATGAAAAGTCCAGTACTCTACTCATGAAAAATGATGAGTTACTTCAATCACATGTTGAGCCTCTAAAGCCCTGTGGATCAGGCTATAGCATGATAGAACTCACATCTTTGTCTCCTGGGGTGTAGCCACTCTATCCCCAGGCATCAACTGTTGAAAAGCACCCAGTTAGAAATCTGAGGTTTCAAGTGTTTAAATCCAGGCCTGGGAATTTCACTGCATCTCATGAATCTCATCTGCTAAGAAACAATTACAGTACCCTCCTTGCCCTCCCACCTGCACAGCAGGCAGTGACCATCAAGTGAGCTCTCTCTAAACTACAGTACAGATAAGTATCTTTTAAGGTGCTAACTTTCTCAGCAATAGTTCCATAATTTAAACAAAAATGCCTAAAGAAGTCACTAATGGTGGAACTGAAGACATCAGCCAGGCAGATATTTGACCAATCCTCCCCCTTAGTCTATTCAATGTAGAGACTGTACATACCAGCCTGCTTCTCTCCCCCAACCCCATCCCAGATCATATCTCCTCTACTTAACACCCAAGGCCCTTAGCTGCATATTTTTAGTGTGGTCAAATGACATGTCTGTGTCAAGAAGGAGCTGAGCTTCTTTTTCTTGTTAGAGAAGATACATTACAGTTGAGTGGAATTGAGTTCAATTAAATAACTATTGAACCGCACTTGAGCTGGATATTTTGTAGAAAAATCTGAAGCAACTGGGTAGGTTTGCAGCATTGGAACTATGAATTTAGCCATACTTCTCTTAATATTCTTATTAATCGCTCTTTTTTTCCTTAGATGTGAGGTGGGCACAGATAGCTGGTCTCAGTGCAATGACACACCTGTGAAGTTTGCTCGTTTCCCAGTCACTGGATTGTTAGAAGGTCGTTCTTATATATTCCGAGTACGGGCTGTGAATAAAACTGGAATAGGTCTACCATCTCGTGTTTCTGAGCCTGCAGCTGCTCTGGATCCAGCTGAAAAAGCAAGACTTAGAAGTAAGCATTTTTCATTTTCTAGGGTCTTCCTGAACCTTTTTTTTTTTTTTTAATAGAACTACAGATCTCATTGCAAAGTTATTCCTCCTCCTTCCACTAGAGGGCACAGAGAATAAGAAATCCTTTATTGATCAGAAAATCCTTAAGGTGGGGAGGAGGACTGAGGAGCATGAGAACAGAAAAGTATTTGTTTTTTGACTCATCTATTCACTATTAATATCTCAGTACAATGAGTTTCTTTATATTAAAGGAAAAACAACACTATATCTGATCTATACTTGAGTTTCCTTATAGACAGTCAAAAATAATCTCTTCATCCAGTTAGCCTCCAAGTATCGACGCCAAAACTACGGTACATGAATTATGCTCTGCATTTGTTTCATGGGAACCCATATGGCACCCTCAATAAAAGGAACCATAAACTGGCATTAGAAGAATTGTTGTAAATTAACATTTCACTCTATACCAGATTTTTCAACCTTGGTCCTGTTGATATTTTAGGCCAGATAATTCTATGTTATGGGGGGGTCTACACTGTCCATTATAGGATGTTAGCAGCGTCCCTGGCCTCTACTTACTACAAGCCAATAGCGCTCCCCCACCCCCTCCGCCCCTTGTGACAAAATTATCTCCAGACATTACCAAATGTCTCTGGGGAGCAAACTCACCTTAGATGAGGACTACTGGTCTGTGGTTTATTTGCAGTATTGTTGTTGTTAATTTTCACCCAAGGATATTTTTCCATCGGTCTGTGGTTTATTTGCAGTATTGTTGTTGTTGTTGTTGTTGTTAATTTTCACCCAAGGATATTTTTCCATTGATTTTAGAGAAAGTGGAAGGGAGAGGGAGAGACAGAGAGAAATATCGATGTGAGAGAGACACATCAATTGGTTGCCTCCTGCACACACCCCAATCAGGGCCTGGGAACCTGCAACCAAGGTTAGTGCCCTTGACCGGGAATCAAACCTGGGACCCTTCAGTCCACAGGCTGATGCTGTATTCACTGAGCCAAACTGACTAGGGCTGCAGTGTTACTTTTTTTTTTTTTTACCTTAAGTACATGTAGTAGCATCATAAAATAATGCTACTTTTTCTCTGGAGACTTTTTCTAATCACACTACTTGATAGCTCTCTGATCACTTTTCACCTAACATCCAGCTTCTTTCCTAATTCCATCTCATACATTCATTTACTCTTTTTCTATAAATTCCAATAAAAATAAGATTTCTTTGAGCTGAAATAAGTTATACTGTTTATTACCTTTCTGTTTTTGCACAAAATCTGGTCAAAAGTCCTTTGATTAGAGCAGGAGTTGAATAATTTTCTCTTTCTGGTATCTGTGGGATCACAGACATGAATTTCCTTTTTAAGTATATACTCCTCATCTCATCCATTTCCCCCACTCAAGATCTAAACTGGTTTCCTTTGTAGACAACAGTTTTTGAATGCAATGGCAAGAAATTGCTTTTGTTGAGCTTTACCGCACCATCAGCGCTCCTCTCCTCTTTCATCTTTGTTATGACAGATAAATAGCTACTGGGCTTGCAATTGTTCCAGAAAGGTTTCTCCCTTAAGAAGGTATGAGAGAGCCTAGATGTTTCAGGAGATCTATATGGAACAGTAATTGAATACAGGTTATTTACCGCCCTTGTGTAAATACAATTCTAGAAATGGCGACTCAGTTCAGGTGGGTTCCAAGCTCCAGCAGATTGTGAATTCTTCAAGGACACAATACCATATACATGCTCAGTAAGATTCTTTAGAACAATACATAAGTCAACTAGTAACAAAGCCATTTGTGACTAACCTGACCAGTTAATCAGTTTATAAGTGCAGTTGAAACTGCTGTTGTGAATGTTTGCAATTTTAATTTTTATCTCTGTTCAGGTCACCCTTCAGCACCCTGGACTGGACAGATCATTGTCACTGAAGAGGAACCTAGAGGTAAAAGCTACATTTTCCTCAAATACTATTGCCAGTGTTTTGCTTTGCTGGTTAGCTGTAGTGGATGGTACACTGCATATTAAGATGTTTTGGAAAGAACATTCTGAAACATTTGGATATCATAAAGTAACTTATATTGTCAGAGAAACACTTTTCCTAAAGCGTTTTATTGAGATATAATTGACATACACTAAACCACATGCCTGTAAAATGTACAATTTGACGATATTTACAGATGTGTTCACGTGTGAAACCTGTGATCCGAATAATGAACATATCCATCACCCCTAAAATTTCCTCACATCCCTTTGTAATACCTCCCTTTCATTTCTTCCCCATCTCCAGGCCATCACTGATTTGCTTTCTGTCACTGTAATTTGCATTGCCCGCTATTTTAGATAAATGGAATCATACTCATTTTTGTCTGATTTCCTTTACTCAGCATAATTATTTTTAGTTTTATTCATGTTGATGTTTGTATCAATTCATTTCAGTTTATCCATTCACCATTGAAAGTTTCTATGAAAGCTTTGTGAAGTGTTTGTGTGACGTATGCTTTCATTTCTCTTGGATAAATACCTATGAGTAGAATGGATAGGTCATATGGTAGGTTTATGTTTAATTTTTAAGAAACTGCTAACTGTTTTCCAAAATAGTTGTACCATTTTACATTCCCATCAGTAGTTTCTCTATGGGAGTTCCCCAGTTGCTCCACATTGTCACCAGTACTTGGCATGCAGTCTTTTAAACTTTAGACATTCTAGTAGTGTATAGTGGTATTTCATAGTGTGGGTGCATAGTGGTTTCAATTTGCATTTCCCAAGTAACGTGGAATTTGATTGCATGTTTGTGGATCTATTTCTGCAATCTCTATTGATAAATTTTATTTTCTCTTTTATGTAGCTATATAAGCCTTATGGGTGTTTTTATTTTTTAAGTTTCATAGTTTTGAAATCAGATAGTATAAGTCCTCTAATCTCCCCTCCCCCCAAGTTTATTTGGCTATTCTAAGTGTTTGCATTTTTATGTAAAATCTAAAACCAGCTTATAAATTTCTACAAAAATCTGCTGGGATTCCAATTGTCTTTTATATCCTTAACTAGAGGCCTGATGCATGAAATCTGTGCAAGAGTAGGCCTTCCTTCCCTCAGCTACCAGCACTGGCTTCCCCCTGGCACCCGGGACCTGGGCTTCCCTCTGGGACTGGGCTTCCCTCGCAGCCCCGGCTTCATCCAAAAGATCATCCAGAAGGATGCCTGGTCTAATTAGCATATTATGCTTTTATTATTATAGATGGCTTTCTAGCTACTGTTCTATCAATTATTGCTAGTGATGAAACCTCTGATTAAATGATATATTTATCAGTTTCTTTTTTTAGTTCTACAAGGTTTGCTTCATGTGTTTTGATGCTGTTAGGAGATGCATAAACATTTTTATTGTTATATTCTCTTATGAATTGACCACTTTATTATTATGAAGTAAGTCCCTTTATCCATAGTAATGTGTTTTTTCCTTCTTGGAAATCTACTTTGCCTGGTATTAATATAACCTTTCAAGTTTATATTGATTAGTTTTAGCATGGCATCTGATTTTCATCCTTTTACTTTTAATTTATGTGTGTGTTTATATTTAAATCATGTTTCTTGTAGGCAGTATAAAAAAGCTAGATCTATGCAATCTGGTAATCTTTGCCTTTTCATTGGGGTGTTTGAGCCATTTACATTTTGTGTGATTATTGATATGATTTGACTTAAACCTACCATCTTGCTATTTGTTTTCTGTCTATTCCATCTGTTTGTTTCCCTTTTCGTCTTTTTCTACTTTCTTTTGTATTAAGTATTTTTTATTATTTTGTTTTCTGTGTTATCTTATTAGCTATAATTCTTTGTTTTACTTTATAGTAGTTTGGAATTTATACTATACATTGTGTCAAAACTTATCTTCAAGAAATATTATATTACTTCACAAGTAGTATAAAAACTTTCAATGGTATTATTTCATTTCCCCTCCGAACCATGGTGCTATAGTTATCATATATTTTATTTGTGTATTTATTTTAAGTCATACAGTACAATGTTATTATTTTTGTTCAAATCATAGCTTATCTTTCAAAAAGACTTAAAAAGTAAGAAAAAGTTTTCGATATTCACTCATTTTTATCATTTCTGTTGCTCATTCATTTCTTTGTATAGATCTCAATTTCCATCTGATATTACTTTCTACCTAAGACATTTCATTTAATATTTTTTGTAGTGCTGGCTTGATGGTTATGACTTATTTTATTTTTTCTTTGATGAGTCTCTATTTCATCTTCATTTTAAAATATGTCTTCACTGTGTGTATGATTCTGATGGACAGTTTTTTAAAAATATATTTTTATTGATTTCAGAGAGGAAGGAAGGAGAGAAAGGTAGAAACATCAATGATGAGAGAGAATCATTGATTGGCTGCCTCCTGCATGCCCCCCACTGGGGATCAAGCCCACAACCTGGGCATGTGCCCTGACCTGAATCGAACTGTGTTCTCCTGGTTCATAGGTTGACACTCAATCACTGGGCCACACCGGCTGGGTATCCTTTTCTTCATTGGTGTTTGACCTGCTGTGAATTCCAGCCAGTGGTGTTTTTTTCTTTTTAAATCTTTGAATTTGTGTATCATTTTAATATTTTTCATGTTCTTAATTAACATGTTCAATCTTTATCTTCTTGGACATATGGAATATATTTATAATAACTTCTTTATGGCCTTGTCTACTAATTCTATCATCTGTGACATTATCTGGTTTTGTTTTTATTGATTGATTTTTTTGTCCTCATTATGGTTTGTGTTTTCTTGCATACTTGATTTTTTTTTTTTGTGAGATGCCAGACATTTTGAATTTACATTGTTTGGTGATGGATATTTTTGTATTTTTATAAATACTCTTAAGCTTTGTTCTGGGGAAATAATCCTATCAAGGCTTGCTTTTGTTGAGTGTAATCAGAAAAGACTTTAGTCTAGTAATTTGGCCTCACTACAGAGGAAATGCCCTCCTGAGTACTGTTCCGGATGCCCCATGAATTAGGAGATTTCCATTCCGGCTGGTGGGAACATGAATTCTCTCAGGCCCAACGTGAGCTTTGAAGATTGTTCCCTTCAATTCTTTTGTGTGGAATCCATCTCAGGTGGATTCCTCACATGTATGAGCTGATCAGCACTCATGTTTGCATTCCAGAGGGACCCTCTGCAGATCTCTGAAGCCTCGCTCTCTGGGCAGCCCTTTCCTCCAGTGGTGTTCATCCCTATGATTCTTTCTGTGGATGCTTTACCCTCCTGGGAAGTCCAACTTCTCCTCTACTCGGGGAGACTGCCAGGCTCTACCTGGGCTCCTCTTCGTGAGCTGCTGCCTTGAAACTCTCTCCACACAGCAAGCTAGGACTATGGCAGGACTCGCCTAATTGTTTCCTATCTATAGGGTATCATTGCCCGATGTTGACTAATATCCAATGTCTGTAAACAGTCATTTCATATATTTTGCTCAGTATTGTAGTTGTTTCACATGGAGGGATCACTTTGATGTCAGGAACCACGGAGGGTCTAAAAGTTTACCCTACTTGTGAGCTAATGTTTCCTATTAGTTTCACAGATACTGGCAAGAGACATGAGACTCCTGAGTCTCTCCTCACAGCACTGCAGACAGCATGAGCTTCATATTCTCTTTGGTTTCCCTTGCCCCTCCCCACCAACCCCACAGGGTTATGTGGGCAGCAGAGGTGGATGCTGCACACACAGATTTGTGTCTCAGCTGAGAAGCCTTACACCTAGGAAACCACAATCTTATTAGGGGGCGTCTACCAAACCTAACCAAACTTTCTCTGGAGAACTATATCACCTTTTGTTATCCTGGTCAGAAAACAGTCAACTCTTTGCCCTAGAGCCGTGGTTGGCAAACTGCGGCTCGCGAGCCACATGCGGCTCTTTGGCCCCTTGAGTGTGGCTCTTCCTAAGCCTTAGGAGTACCCTAATTAAGTTAATAACAATGTACCTACCTATATAGTTTAAGTTTAAAAAATTTGGCTCTCAAAAGAAATTTCAATCGTTGTACTGTTGATATTTGGCTCTGTTGACTAATGAGTTTGCCGACCACTGCCCTAGAGGATATGCTGTCTATATTCCAACGTTGTTTGCTATTCAAACATCCTTGAAAAGATATTCTATTTTAAAAAAGCTAATAGAAGTTGTGCCCCACCCTGTACTGTAGTAACTCTGTATTGTGTCAGGTGGGTACTAGGAAGAGGGATCACCTTGTAAACTATATAAATGTCTAACCATATGTTGTACAACTGAAACTAATATATTATGTAAATTGTAATTTAAAGAATGAGAAAACTTTAATCAGTCAATCAATCAATCAATCAATCAATTGCATTAGAAAACTATTATTCCACTCCTTTTGGTAAATATATAAAAGATAACTTGTGTCATTACAGCTGCTTTTTAGGACTAATAAAGAAATTAAAATTGTCCAGCAAAGAAAGTAAAACTGTGGCTTTGAATTAGGAATGACTGTCTCAGGAGGAATTTTGGAAACAAGGTACTTCTTTATCCTACGAAGCAGTAACTAAGTCTTCCTTCAGCGATAAAGAAACATCTGTGCCTGAGTGTCCTGGGTTTCCCAGAGTGTGTGCCCCTCACTTTCCTTGTTGTTTTTCAGAGGGTATTGTTCCTGGACCTCCCACAGACCTCTCTGTCACCGAGGCCACCCAGAGTTACGTGGTGCTGAGCTGGAAACCCCCTGGCCAGCGTGGCCATGAGGGCATCCTGTACTTTGTGGAAAAGGTAAGACTCTGGGATCAGCATTATTACCTCATGCCACTTTCTGAAGACTTCTTTTAAAAGCAGAGATTAAATTTTCATTTTGTCTCGAACTCTTTAAAACTTTATAAACTGTGAACAACCTCCACAGAAAAATATATATCACACAGAACTTTGCTGGAAAGTTGAGGGGATTTCTGGACCCTAAGACTCATCCATAGATTTCTAAGAGGTCCACGGACCCCAAATCATGATCCCTTTATGAAGAGAGGTTCCTGAAACTGCAGATTTCCTGTAGCACACTGTTTTCTGGAGACTTTCTCTGCCTCCCTTGCTCTAGTGATGGCTTTTCACCTCTCTACCCCTTGTCCCTCTGCAGTAGGGAATGAGCATCAGCAAGGGTAGATGCGTGAGAGGAGTAGAAGTTAAAATACTTTCTAATGGCTGAGAGAGTTGAAGACAGAAAGTCCTCGCATGCTGCCACACATTTGACCAGCACTACTCTATGTGCAGTTTGTAGGATGCGGTCAGAAATTAAAAAATAACATAACATATTGGCTAGTTCTTTCCCTCAAATATCTTACAAGTATATTGTACTTCGTTAGAAAGGGCAGCATACAATGCAGGCCTAAAATGAGTGAAATCATGAGAATTGTTTGTGAATCTATCATATACTCATACTTGAGGAGAGTTCTAGGAAGTATTTATGCCCAGAAAATGGAGAGGAGCCAATACCTGCACGGGCCATTATTTGGTGAGCTGCCCCAGCTGCAAAGGCAGATACATAGGAGACCTTGCCAGGCATAGGGCCTAGGAGTGGGAGAAGTTCTTGGCCAACAGGATAATTGCTACTAGAAAAGAGTATGTAAAGAGAATTTGACTAAAATGAGGTTTAACTCTTATAGATCATTGGTGGAATGTAAATTGGTCCAACCACTAGAGAATACAATATAAAAGTTCTCAAAAAATTAAAAATATGTCTACTGTCTATCCAGCAATCCCACTTCTGGGTAGATGGAAACAGGATTTAAAGAAAGCACCCAGGCAAAGAAATCAAATACTGGCTACATTTAAAGGTAAATTCCATAGATAAGGACACTAACTTCACAAGTAGTACTGGAGGTGACTCAGTGTCTTAAAAAAATACATGGCATGGGGGTGGCAGGAGGAGGGAGATGAAGAAAACATATCAAAGCAAAACAGGATTTTGATGAGATATATGCATTTCCATGTTTATCGTAGCATTATTTACAATAGCCAAGATATGGAAACAACCTAAATGCCCATCAGTGGATAAAAACGATGTGGTAGTACATATACACAATGGAATATTATTCAGCCATGAGAAAGGAGGATATTCTCCAGTTTGCAAACAACGTGGATGGACCTTGAGGACATTATGCTAAGGGAGATAGGTCAGATAGAAAGCCAAGTACTGTATGATATCACTTATATGTGGACTCTAAAAAAGTAAACTGTTAAAAGCAAAGAGTAATATTGTGGTTACCAGGTAATGGAAAGGGAGCATAAGAGTGATAGTGATTAAAGGTTCAAACTTGTAACGAATAGTAAGTAAGCCATGGAGATCTACTGTATAGTATCATGAACATAGACAATAATATTGTACCATAATTATGCAATGTGATAAATATTGCTATATTGGCAACTATATTACAATATAGAAATGTATCAAAGTAACATGCTGTACACCTTAAATTTACACAATGTTATAAGTCAAATATATTCAATAAAAAATAAATATAATAAATTAATTAAAGAGGTTCAAAGTCCATTTGTTAGAAAAGTTTTGATTAAGATATAATTTTTAAAATGAAATACAAGTAAGTTTATATATAAGAATATTTACATTTTTATTGGCAGCTCTGCACCATTTTTTAGAACAATCAATGAGACAAGCGTTTATGCTTTTTTGTGTATTTTATTTATTTTTTACAATGCGGTATTATTAACTATAGTCACCAGGTTGTACATTACCTGACATTTTATACCTGGAAATTTGTATCTTTTGAATCTCTTTACCCATTTTGCACAACTCTCCACACCTAGCTTCTGGCAACCATCAATCTGTTCTCTGTATCATTGAGTTCGGTTTTGGGGAGGATTGTTTGGGATTGTTGTTTTTTTTGTTTGCTTGTTTTTAGGTTCTACATGTGAGATCATACAGTATTTGTCCTTGAGAGAAAATTTTATAAAAGTGTGAAATAGCTTGATAACATATTATTTACTTTACAATTTATTGTCACAGCAAAATCAGAGAAAATATATATTTTTGCAAAAATATTGTGGAGCTCAATTAACTTTCCTAAAAGCCCCTCTCTTTTATCTTAATGCTATTCTGACCATTTAATTTCACAACTCTAATTAGGTCACCTTTCCTGACTATTATTATAAGAGAATAAATATAGCTACAGATATATAGGTATATACAAATTATGTAAAATCATAAAATTGATATGTAAACATCTTTATGGCTTTTTAATTATTTCAAATCCGTGGCTCTTGAGAAAAATGTACTGGAGCTTAAAATGCTAGGGTCTGTGGTTTCCCTTTATTAATTTCTTTTCTTTGATCAGGACATTTAGCTCAGCCTTTGAGGAGGATGCCTCACTTCCTTCTTATCCCTAGTGAATATTTTTTTCTTCTAATGGAGAGCAAGAATAGAATGATAAATGTTCACCCCCTATTGTGTTTAATACACACCCTCACTGAATCTGTTTGAAGTGCTCCACAGGAAGAGAGTTCTGAATAAGCACTGTGACAGCAATTACAATCTTTTCTGTAGGAATGACATAGTAACCACCGAGTTCTGAGGCAGTTTCTCCCGATGAGTCAGTTGGCTTCTGTTGAACATGTCCTCTGGCCACATAAACTGATTTCCCCACCAAAGTCTGTAACTCCCCTAAGTTTCGCTCCTCGTCATTTCAATATAGCATTAAGGGAGGGGAAAAATGGATTCCTGGCCTGGGGCCACTGTCTCCGTGGAGTTTGTAGGTTTTCATGTCTGTGTAGGTTTTCTCCGGGTACTCCAGTTTCCTGCCACGACTCAGAGATTCATGTGAGATGAATTGGTGTGTCTGAAGTGTCCCAGTCTGAGTGAGTGTGGGGGTGTGAGTGGCCCTGTGACAGAATGGTGTCCTGTCCAGGGTCCCTTCCGGCCTTGTGTCTTGAGCTGCCAAGACAGTATCAGGTTGCCCACAACCCTGAACTGGAATAAGCAGGTTGGAAAAGCATTATCTTACTTGTTTTTATTAATCATTCTTAAATCTGTGTCTAGCTCACATTTATTTCAGTGTTTAATATTAGATGTGTTTTAGGTCTTTATTTAGAAATTTGGTGTTTTTTTGTGACAGAAATATGCTGTAGAAATGTAATTCTTTTTAAAAAAATATATTTTATTGATTTTTTACAGAGAGGAAGGGAGAGGGATAGAGAGTTAGAAACATCAATGAGAGAGAAACATTTATCAGCTGCCTCCTGCGCACTCCTTATTAGGGATCGCCCGCAACCAAGGTACATGCCCTTGACCAGAATCGAACCTGGGACCCTTGAGTCTGAAGGCTGACGCTCTACCCACTGAGCAAACTGGTTAGGGCAGAAATGTAATTCTTGTTTATATCAATTAGCCTGTGATAAAATTGTTTTCATTATACATCCTTTCGCTTAAAGTTGCAGTTTCCACGAACCTGTCGGCAGTGTTAAGTGAAGGCTCACTGTGTAGCCCGAGTAGAGAGGCTTGTACAGGCACAGGTGGCACATTCAAAAAGTCAGAGATGTTAAGGTGTTAGGGGAACAGCACAGGTCCTGGGCCACATTCACAGAACCATCCACATGCCAGATCCTCTGAGCTGAGTCTCAAATGATTTCTGATAACTGCTTCCCATACATTGACCTCTCAAAGGGGAAATGCTCCTGTGCTCTTGTTCTGTGGCAAATTTCCATCTCCAGAATGTTCAGGCCCACAGCAGTGCTGCCCCTTTGGTTATCGCCATGCCTGCACTTCTCCGTGGAGCTTTTTACCTGGGATTTGCATGCACATAAAGCACTTGCCTGTCATGGCCACAGGCTTAACATCAGTTACAGCATGTCCCTAAGCCCTGAAATGGTTGAAATGAGGGGTTTATTAGCAAGGGAATCGGATGAATTGGTCTCTAGGGCTCCCAGCCTCCCTATCCTACTGTGGTCTTTTCCTTGGGTGTCTTATGTCTTGAGCTCTTCCTCTCATTCCCCTGTCAAAATCTGGTCATGTCAGAGACAGGGACAGCATCCCTCAATAGCTCTGTTTCTACCAGCAGGAATGTTGCTCAGGACCAGGCACTGTTTATAGCACTGCACGCCTGTCAACCCACTTAATCCTTATGGTAATATGGTAACGGAAATACTTTTATTTTCATCATGCTTATTTCGTAGATGAGGAAATTGAGGCACCCGTGGGGTAGATAATTGACCCACGGCCACACAGTTAGTAAGAGGCAGAGCTAGGATTTGAACCCCACAGTCTGGCTCAGGTTCATATACACCCAACTATTACACATTGCTGCTTTTAAACCTCCCCAAGCCTAAGTCCTCCCCTCAGGAAAACTTTGATAATCACAAAATACTACCCCCACAATGCCTACTTCAGAGCATAGTTAGAGGATTGAAGACTGACAATGGTGAATAAAGCTCTTTGCACAGTGAAAGGCAGCTATTATTTTTATTGAGAAAGTATAAATGACTGATAATTGCTTCTGTGTTCCCCAGGGGAGAGTATTTCAAAATGAATGAAAGCCATAAACTAACGGATTAAAAGCATGGGAGAATTTTATTCCTCAGTGGGCAGCAGCTCGACTAGGGGGAGTTTACACTCTCTACCCTCACACACACAAATGACATTATCATGAAAGGCACTGCAAGGATTTTAGAGGTTACCCTCTCAACTCAAATAACAGGAAATACATAAATAGCCCTGAGATGCCCTGCCTAGAGTTCCCATTTATTCCTGCCGTGCTTTCAATGGGTCTCACTGTTCTGGCTGCAGTGTGACATGGAAACAGAAAACTGGCAGCGGGTGAACACAGAGCTTCCCGTGAAGTCTCCCCGTTTCGCTCTGTTCGACTTGACTGAGGGGAAATCCTACCGATTCCGTGTCCGCTGTTCTAATTCAGCAGGAGTTGGTGAGCCCTCAGAGGCAACGGAAGTGACTGTGGTTGGGGACAAACTTGGTAAGTGTAGAGCTTGGTTGAACAGCTATAAACTTATTTTACTTCAATTCAAGGGAAAATTCCAAAGCAAAAATTTTATTAGAATATATATATATACTCATCATATTTATACATATTACGAAGTAAAAGTGGTGACATCTTTCTTATCTATTATAAATTTAATTGATGACTATATTTGACAGATACATTTTTAAAATTTATTATTATGTATATCAAATTTTGAAAGTAAATTTCTTCAGGAGTTTCAACAGTGTTGATAATGTATTTTTTCTGGAGTGGGTTACTGTGTTCCTGGGTATTTGGTTTATCATCATTCTCTCAACCTAATATATTTATTAGTTTTAACAATCCTGTATAATAAAAGGGTAATATGCAAATTGATTGAATGGCAGAATGACTGGTTGCTATGACGTGCACTGACCACCAGGGCACCAGGCCTCTAGTATATTATAAAATAAAGCAACCATATATTTGATATGATTAGTTATATAAAATTTATGTGTGTGTGTTTGTTCACATGTGTTAAGAATGAATTTTTTAAAGTGACCTTGAGTTCAACATTATTTTTCTCTTTTCTCAGATATCCCCAAGGCTCCAGGCAACATCATCCCAAGCAGAAATACAGACACATCAGTGGTAGTTTCATGGGAGGAATCCAAAGATGCTAAGGAGCTGGTTGGCTACTACATAGAGTCTAGTGTTGTTGGCTCTGGCAAGTGGGAGCCCTGCAACAACAACCCGGTGAAGGGCCCACGGTAACTGCACTCTGTGTATGTGTGTGTGTGGTCAGGTGGTAGGGACATTTGACTAGAGCTACAGAGGCTGTGAAGAGGAAATACAGCCATGGACCCACACAGCAGCAAAAACATCCAATGGAGGGATTTTAAAAAATAGTTCAATACTTCCTTATAATTTTTATTGGGTGACATTGGTTAACAAAACCGTAAAAATTTCAAGTGTACAACTCAATAAAACATCATACTGCATACTGCGTTGTGTGCCCATTACCCAAAGTAAAGTCCCTTTCTGTCCCCATTTATCCCCTCTTTGCACTTGTCCACCAACACCCACCCCCTTTCCCTCTGGCTATCACCATTTATTGTCTGTACCTATGTGTTATATATATTATTTTCCTTTTATATATATTATTTTCTTTTTGCTTAACCCCTTCACCTCCTTTTCATCTACCACTTACCCCGCACACACAGCCTCCAGCCTACTCTCTACATCCATGCCTCTGCTTCCACCCTGTTTGTTAAAATATTTTGTTCATTCGATTACACATATAAGTGAGATCATATGATATTTGTCTTTCTCTGACTGGCTTATTTTACTTAGGATAATACATTACAGGTCTATCCATGCTGTCACAAAAGGTAAGATGACTTTTTTTTTTCCACAGCTGAGTAGTATTCCATTGTGTAAATGTACCACTGCTATTTTTTTAAAATCCTCACTTGCAGATATTTTTTCTATTGATTTCTAGAAGGGAAGGAGGAGGGAGAAGATAGAGAGAGAAACATCCATGTGAGAGAGACATATCGATTGGTTGCCTCCCGCACACACCCCTACAAGGGCTGATAAACCTGCAACTGAGGTGTGTGCCCTTGACTGGGAATCAAACCCGAGACCCTTTGGTCCACAGGTCGATGCTTTAGCCACTGAGCCAAACCAGACAGGGCTACCACTGCTTTTTTATTTACTCATCTACTGATGGACACTTGGGCTGTTTCCAGATCTTGGTTATTGTAAATAATGCTGCAGTGAACACAGGGTTGCATATATTTTTTCTAGTTAGTGTTTTAGATTTCTTCAAATGTATTCCCAGAAGTAGAATCACTGGGTCAAAAGGCAGTTCCATTTTTCTTATTTTGAGGAAACTCCATGTTGTTTTCCACAGAGGCTACAGCATTCTGCATTCCCACCAGCAGTTGTACTAGGGTTCCCTTTTCCCCACATCCTCTCCAACACTTGTTTGTTGATTTATTGATGATAGACATTATGACAGGAGTGAGATGGTATCTCATTGTGATTTTAATTTGCATTTCTCTGATGCTTAGTGACATTGAGCATCTATTCACATGTCTATGGACCATCTGTATGTCCTCTTTGGTAAAGTTCTTTATAAATGTTGGATATTAAACACTTTTCAAATGTATCATTGACAAATAAGTTCTCCCACTCAGTTTATTGATAGTTTCTTTTGCCATGCAAAAGCTTTTTAATTTGATGTAGTCCTATTTGTTTATTTTTCCTTTGTCTCCCTTGCCTGAGGAGATATAGCAGAAAAAATATTGCTGAGAGATAGCTGAGATTTTACTACCTATGTTTTCTTCTAGGATTTTTATAGTTTTCAACTTATATTTAAATCTTTAATCCATTTTGAATTTATTCTTGTGTATGTTGTAAATTGGTGGTTAAGTTTCATTTTTTTTGCATGTATCTGTCCAATTTTCCCATTTATTGAATAGACTGTCTTTACCCCATTGTATATTCCTCCCTCCTTTGTCAAATATTAATTGACCATAAAATGTGGGTTTATTTCTGGACTCTCTGTTCTATTCCATTGATCTGTATGCTTATTCCATACTGTTTTATATGGCCTTGTAGTATAGTTTGATATCAGGTAGCATGATACCTCCAACTTTGTTTTTCTTTTTCCAGATTGATTGCTAAAGCTATTCGGGGTCTTTTGTGGTTCTATATATATTTTGGAATATTTGTTCTAGATTCATGAGATATGCCATTGGTATTTTAATAGGAATTGTGTTGAATCTATTGATTGCTTTAGGTAGTATGGACATTTTAATGATGTTAAATCTTCCAATCCATAAATACAGTATATGCTTCCACTTATTTGTATCTTCTTTAATTTCTTTCTTCATTATTCTATAATTTCAATTAGGGAGATTGAAAAAAATATTATACTTTAAATGTCCAAATGAATTTAAAATTGAATATGTCTACTACAATATATTTGATAAAAGGCTTACTTGTTATATTAAACACTTAGAAATACTTAATGCCAGCTATGATAAGAGTTCATTTCGTAGGTCTTTTCTGGTTCTTTATGCTATTTGCTTTTTTACCCCTCTGTTCTTGTCTTTAATAGCCAATGTTATACTAGATTCTAAGGATCTAATAGGCTCTAGCTAACCAAATTGCCCAGGTATTTTAAATGAACAGAAGAAAACATCAAACTCTGAACATCAACATGATTACACTCAGTGCTAATGAGACATAAATAACCAAACCAAGGACACTCCGAATATTTTGCCAACACTTTGCTTTTAATGTGAGGAAGGTTATTTTTCTTGGTCTCAAATAATTTATCAACCAGCATTGCAAGTTGATGATGAATTCTGGCCTGCACCCATAATCTGGGCCTCCTTTGATTTAGGGCCAGTCTGAGAGGAGAATTCCACCCACAAAATTGGCAGCTTGTTAGGCAGCTCCTTCTTTGACCACTTGTACCTGGTAAGTCCAAAGACGCCCCCATAGGATGCTTCTTTTCTAAAACTTGAGAGAATAGAGACAAACCAATTAATGGGAGAAGGCAATGTGTTTTACAAGAGATTCATTGCGCTTGTTTGCTCATTTCACTTTTACTCTGCATTCCCAGCATTTTCCTGGGACTATTTAGAAACATTCATGGAGGAAAGCCTGCCTTTCCAGAAACTGATGGGAGCTTCTCAAGGACGGGCACCATGTTTTATTCATCATTGTATCCACAGCACCCAGCTTAGTGTCTGGAACACTGATGTGCTCAATAAATATTCGCTGAACTGAGCTGGCCTAAGGGTTGGCCTAAATTTAAGATTGGTGTAAATCGTAGCTGCCTTTGTTAAATATTTCAACATGCAAATAGTAATAGAGTCATTAGGAGATTTGTTATTTCCTCTGGTTACAGTCCTTAGAATGGATTAAAATGTTGCAGTGATTCATGAAGCAGCTTTTTATAACCATAATAGCTATTAAAGAGTGAGGTTGTTTTGTGTGAAACTGTCCATGAATTCACACCTTATTATTGAATTTTTATATCTAAATGGCAATTCTGGAGCCAATTTTTCACCTTACTTTCAAATTCAAGTAAAATTTTTCAAGTAATTATACCTCCCCTGGCATGCAGAAAGGCAGGGAATAGGCCTCAGTGATGAGGAGCCACCTATGCTTATGCACCTAAAATAGCCATTAATAATATTATTTATGCCACCTATTATTTATTAAATGCCTCCTATATGCAGGCCCTGTAATAGGTACTTTAAATACTTTATGGACAATATTTACACAAAATTATTATGTAGATATAATTAACCCCATTTTGCTGATGAGCACGCAGAGGCTCAGAAAGGTTAAGGGGCTTATGCAGGGGAATACCAGGGCTCCTCATTGTTTGACAGAGTTTAGAAAATTGCCTTAACTGCCTTCTTGTCTAAAGCACATGTTACCTGCATCTCTCTACATCTTTTTCTTCCTTTTAAAAAATGAATCGTGCCCTTAGCCAGTTTGGCTCAGTGGATAGAGAGTGTCAGCCTGCAAACCAAAGGATCCTGGGTTCGAATCCTATCAGTGGCATGTACCTTGATTGGACACTTCTCCCTGGCCTGGGCCCTGGTTGGGGCTTGTGCAGAAGGCAACCAATCAATGTGTTTCTCTCACATCGATGTTTCTCTCTGTCTTTCCCTCTCTCTTCCACTTATTCATCATTGTATCCACAGCACCCAGCTTAGTGTCTGGAACACTGATGTGCTCAATAAATATTCGCTGAACTGAGCTGGCCTAAGGGTTGGCCTAAATTTAGGATTGGTGTAAATCGTAGCTGCCTTTGTTAAATATTTCAACATGCAAATAGTAATAGAGTCATTAGCAGATCTGTTATTTCCTCTGGTTACAGTCCTTAGAATGCATTAAAATGTTACAGTGATTCATGAAACAGCTTTTTATAACCATAATAGCTATTAAAGAGTGAGGTTGTTTTGTGTGAAACTGTCCATGAATTCACACCTTATTATTGAATTTTTATATCTAAATGGCAATTCTGGAGCCAATTTTTCACCTTACTTTCAAATTCAAGTAAAATTTTTCAAGTAATTATACCTCCCCTGGCATGCAGAAAGGCAGGGAATAGGCCTCAGTGATGAGGAGCCACCTATGCTTATGGCTATAAGTATGCACCTAAAATAGCCATTAATAATATTATTTATGCCACCTATTATTTATTAAATGCCTCCTATATGCAGGCCCTCACAAGCGCAATGAATCTCTTGTAATAGGTACTTTAAATACTTTATGGACAATATTTACACAAAATTATTATGTAGATGTAATTGTCCCCATTTTGCTGATGAGCACGCAGAGGCTCAGAAAGGTTAAGGGACTTATGCAGGGGAATACCAGGGCTCCTCATTGTTTGACAGAGTTTAGAAAATTGCCTTAACTGCCTTCTTGTCTAAAGCACATGTTACCTGCATCTCTCTACATCTTTTTCTTCCTTTTAAAAAATGAATCGTGCCCTTAGCCAGTTTGGCTCAGTGGATAGAGAGTGTCAGCCTGCAAACCAAAGGATCCTGGGTTCGAATCCTATCAGTGGCATGTACCTTGATTGGACACTTCTCCCTGGCCTGGGCCCTGGTTGGGGCTCGTGCAGGAGGCAACCAATCGATGTGTTTCTCTCACATCGATGTTTCTCTCTGTCTTTCCCTCTCTCTTCCACTCTCTCTAAAAGACCAATGGAAAAATATCCTTGGGTGAGGATTAACAACAACAACAACAAAAAATGACTCTTTTTCATAAAGCCAGATCATTCGTTAAGTTAACAACCATCTTCTCTAATTTTCTCCTAGGAAAGTTTTTTGAAACTTCCTTTCCTTTCAGATTTACGTGCCATGGATTGGCGACTGGTCAAAGTTATATTTTCCGGGTCAGAGCAGTTAATGCAGCTGGACTTAGTGAATATTCACAGGATTCAGAAGCAATTGAAGTAAAAGCTGCTATTGGTAAGTTCCTTATGCATAACTTTGCTAAGAAAAAAATGATTTTTTCTAAGTTATAAAGGCAGATACCATCCTTTTCAGAAATTGTTTAAAGCTTCTAATATTGCTCCATGATTCCACCCTCAAATGATCATTTTCTCTGACTCCAGGTGACATCTTATTAACCTTTCATAGCTGTCATTTTACAGATCTTCATCACTTATCCAGGACTCCAGGTGACATCTAACCTTCCATAGCTGTCATTTTACAGATCTTCATCACTTATCCAGATTCTGTGCATCTGTAGCCTTTTCATCTTCACAAGTCCAAGTTTCCTCAGATATTTCCGATTGTGGGAAACTCCATTCTAACTTCGTGCTCATCACGGGAATGTGAAGGGCCATCCAATTCCATGAAGTGGTATATCACCCATAACACAGATCATCTTGTACCTAAAAGCCATTTCATCTGCAACACAGCCTGGCTTATTTTCACTAACAGCACATTAGCATGCTTTTTATAAACTCCTCTACAATTCCTGCAAAGACACATGTGGTGGCTTAATCATGTTTCATCTCTGCTTGCAAAGTAACCAACAGAATAAAACCAGTAACAAAGTAATTCTATGTATGTACATGATGTACCTCGCAATCTTAGATGACATGGGGAATGGACCCTGAAATTTCAGAGCAATCAAAATGAAATTTGTCATATAGCAACACATTTAAAGAGAAAGATCATTAAATATCAATTGTCTTCAGTTAGTGTTCCATATTACTTTTTAATATTCCTTATAATATGGACAACAGTGAACATGTTGCTTTGAGGTTGAGAGGTACAGACTATTAATATTTCACTAATGTGCATCATTCTGTTATAAAATCAGGATTGTTAATGTTACGTCTTTTGTGTACTTTATGGTTCTTCCCCCCCACCCTTCTGTTGAATAATACAACTTATATCTTCCAAGAAATATCTGAGATTTGCTTTCTTTTGTGTACACTTGGGTTCTGCAAATCCAAAATTGTTCCTGTTCCATATAGTAACACATTTAAAGAGAAAGGTCATTAAATATCAATTGTCTCCAGTTAGTGTTCCATATTACTTTTTAATATTTCTTATAATATGGACAATAGTGAACATGTTGCTTTGAGGTTGAGAGGTACAGACCATTAATATTTCACTAATGTGCATCATTCTGTTATAAAATCAGGATCGTTAATGTTACGTCTTTTGTGTACTTTATGGTTCTTTCCCCTCATTCTGTTGAATAATACAACTTACATCTTCCAAGAAATATCTGAGATTTGCTTTCTCTTGTGTACACTTGGGTTCTGCAAATCCAAAATTGTTCCTGTTCCGTCTGTAGTTTTTTTGTTCTCATTTCTTCTTTTTCCAGAACATGGTGAATTGAAATATTTCCTTGGTGTACATTACCTGAAATCTGTGCTCTCCATATTTCTGACAAACCCAAGTGATTTCCATTAAACCGAGATTGTTTTTGTTCTGTCTGTGGTGCTAATGTTTTTCTCTTTGTTCTATTAAGTAAGAGCAGTTTACACTGTGCCTGGGCTTAAAGTGTTTCTGTTGTTATCTGGCGATTGTAGGGGGAGGAGTGTCTCCAGATGTGTGGCCTGAACTGAATGATGCACCTGGTGGACTAACAGATTCCAGGGGAGGCATGCATGAAACCTCCCAGCCAGCCTTTAAGAAAGATGCTTTACTTGATAGCAAACTTAGCAAACCTTCACTACCCAGTAGCTCTCACAACCTGGGCCAAAAAGAAGTGAGTAAAGTAAGTGAAACAGTTCAGGAGGAGCTTACCCCACCACCACAGAAAGCAGCTCTTAAGGGGGAAAGTAAGTCTGATGATCCAAAAAAGAAGAAGAATATAGGTGAGAGTTCAAAGAGTAAAAATGTTCCATCTGTCTCCATCAGCATCCTCACCTCTCATTGTCCAGATCACATTCTTCCATCTGTGTTCACTTTCATGTTTATTCTTAATTTTATGTTTTCAGCTATTTATTTGCAATACTTTTGTAATCTTTTATGGGTTGGCTTGTATACATAACTCATTGTGCTTAATGATAATAGCATATGTAAAGTAATTTGGTTATACAGTCCTTTTAGGTTTCTGAGGCAGATACATGCCTGGCCTCATTTTGCTAAGGGAGTTAGAGATGAGAGCAGGAAAGGTTTGATCATCATAGCTTTGTGAGGTTCTTTGCAACAGTCTTACTTAGTACATGCATAGGAAAAGGATTTCACAAAGAAGGGAGATTTTACCAGGATTAGAGTTATCAACTTCTGTTGTTCATCCTCAGGTTTTCAAATTACCCTTCATATTTAATTAAAATAATTAAAAGTAACATTACTCTTTGAATTGCCATGAACAGTTTAACAGGGTATTATAATCACATATAGCTATGTTCTATGATACATGACCCACATGTCCAGTACGGATTTATTTAAGACTATCAGTAAGTTAAGGATTTTCTGATTAAGATAATTGGTACTTGTGACATATATTCTAGGAGACAATGTTTTTTTTAAAAAAATAAAATAAAAATGAAATAATAAGCATGTAATGATACATTAAAAATTAAGAATTTTCTGATTAAGATAATAGGTACTTGTGACATATATTCTAGGAGACAATGTTGTTTTTTTTAAAAATGAAATAATAAGCATGTAATGATACATTAAAACATACCTCTCATCTATCCTCTATTTCTACCCCACCTTCAACTTCTGTCACAGCTCCTATTTTTTTTGACACTTTTATCTGTCCCTTCAACTCAGTGTAAGATGGGATATTCTTGTTTAACATCGCTCTGAAATAGGGAGAAAGAGAGAAAGAGTGCTCTTTTGTAAAATGTAGAGAATGAAGGAGGTTGGGGTTGGGGAGAGAGAAACAAATGTATTTTATTTTTAAAATATTTACTGTTCTGAGATTCTTTTTGAATGGTAATGAGATAGTCTCTTTATATTTGATAAGCCAAATAAATATTTAGAAAATTCTTTTTAGTCATTGCATATCTAGATAGATTTCTTTCTACCACCACATCCTCTCTATCTTTATAAAAAACTATAATTTCAGTAGTTGATCAGCAAAGCCACATAAATGAAGAAATATTTTTAAAACATCCTCCAAATATTTTTATGGCTAGACACCAATAAACACGGAAATAGCTATATAATATTTTGTACTATATGAATAATATTCCAACATCAGGTTAAAAATAATGATACAAAAAGTATTATGTACTAAAAAAAATCACATAGAAGATTGTGCCTATTTATAAAAAAATTTTAAAGGTGACATTTAACCTCAGAAGATTTTTCCTGTTTGTAGACAGAATCTGTATAGTTATAATGTCTCACCAGGGTACCTGCGCCTGAATGGTTAAATGCTAATAACTCTGTAAATACATGGAAATTCTCAATAAGTGAATTGAAGCAGAAATTGATTTACATATTCCATTTTCCTCAAGGATCAAATAAAAACAAAATGACATAATGAAACAAAAATGTATATCTTGAGGAAAATATTCCTTTTTCAGGGGAACGGAATCATTTTGCTGGATAGTGCACCATTTTGCTTTTAATGTTTCAAACTTATCCCTTTTGGGGGCTGGGAGGTAGGTTTTTTTTAATCTTTAGAATAATAATTGCAGTGCCTTTTTGGCCCTGCGTGAATTTGTTTCTCATTCACCAAATCAGATGCCAAGTTACTGATCCGTGCCACATTTTAGTTTTATACCACAAGACCTAGTGCCTTCACCATGGAACCAGTGAAACAAGTTTAATATACATAGAATCATAGATGCATTTCTGTCTACTCACAAGTATTCATATTGCAACAGCGGCACCATCTCCACCCTCTGATATCACTTGTCTTGAAAGTTTTCGTGACTCAATGGTTCTTGGATGGAAGCAGCCAGATAAGAGTGGAGGGGCTGAAATTACTGGCTATTATGTGAACTATCGTGAGGTAATTGATGGGGTACCAGGAAAATGGAGAGAAGCCAACATCAAAGCTGTCAGTGAGGAGGCATATAAGGTAAGAATGTGACTTTCTGTAGTGTGGAGTGTCACATGTGTGACATACTCAACACGCACACATTTGCACATGCATGCACATGCCCAGCACCTTGTAAAAGATTCATGTCATTTCTCCAGTGTTCATTGCCTGCAATGACATGAGTTTTGTAAAATGTATATGAAGATAAATAGGATGTATGTTTATATGTTTATTCATACACATAAGCATAATTTCTTAGAATGTTTATTATGAAATGTATACTTACGGTGAAGACTAATGTTTCTTACAAAAATTAACTTACAAAATATCTGTAACAAATATGCCACTAGCTTCAAGAATCCCAGAATCCAAATGAATCTGGATTTTTTTTTTAATTGAGAGAGGAAGAGAGAGAGAAAAACATTGATGCAACAGAGAAACATTGGTTGGCTGCCTCACACACATGTCCTGATGGGAGATCAAACCCACACCCTGGTAATGTGCACTGGGAATTGAACCTGCCACCCTTTGACATACAGGACAATGCTCCAACCAACTGAACCACACAGGTCAGGGCTGGGATTCTCCTAATTTTAACACACATATGTCCTACATCCTTGGGAACCCTGTACTCCCAGGAAAACTGTAATTGTTGGTCACAGGAATAGAGCCCCAAAGCAACCCTGGTACCTAAATAAAGGACTTTGAGATCCAAGTTTTCTACCTCATGGTTTCCCCATAATTAAAAAGGTGTTTTCTTCTTAAAGGGAGTGTATGTGTTTAATCAAAAAGGGTGTTTATATTAGTCTGCTACTATAACACATAGCCACTATATTCTACTTATATCCTAAATAACTGACAAGACAAGCCCACTTTTGGATGAACTTATGACTTTCTGATCAAATCAGATGTAGACTGGATCATGGATTTATATTTGTTTTGGCTTAAGTCATACAATAGGTAAGCTTTGTTAATGCAGCTATTTCCAGCAATACTTCCATTTATTAAGCCTTTTTAATGTTTAAAGGATTGTATAGTCCATGGATTTTTTTATACTAATATATTCCATCATTTCTATTTTGCAAATGTGTTCATATTCCTTATCTTATTACATATATTTTCCCTCACAATAACCTAATTCCTACTGAGGGATATAGAAAATATTAGGTCACTCAGTAAAGAGCAGAAACATTACAAGAATTTGAATTTTTTTATTCCTAGTCTAGAATTCATTTAATTTTCATCTGTACATGCATTAGTTTTCTATTACTGTATAACAAGTTACCATAAACCTTGTGGCTTAAAATAATCCATGTTTGTTATAGCACCATTTCCACAAGTTAGAAGTTTAGGCTCAGCTAGGTCCTCTGCTCAGGTTCTCACAATGCTGCAATCTAGGAGTGAGCTGGGCTGCATTCTCCTCTGGAGCTTGAGGTTGTTGGTAGAATTGAGTTCCTGGCAGCTGTAGGTCTGAGGCTGCCCTTCTCCAAATGCCAGGGGCTAGGTGGTTCTCAAAATGGCATTTGCTTCTTGATGACCATTGAGACAGTGTTTCTATTCAGGAAGTTTCCAAACCCCATTTTATGAACCCCTATCTGATTAAAATCAGTCCTTCAAAAAAAACTCCACTCTTTCTCCTGTGTGTTTCTCCTTTATTCTTTGTTTTTTAATATAGTTTTATTGATTTTAGAGAGAAAACGAGAGAGAGAGAGAGAGAGAGAGAGAAAGAGAGAAGAGAGAAACATCAATGATGAGAGAGAATCATTGATCGACTGCCTCCTGCACACCCCACACCAGGAATCGAGCCTGCAACCAGGCATGTGCCCGACCAGGAATCCAACCGTGATCTCCTGGTTCATAAATGGACACCCCACCACTGAGCCACACTGGCTGGGCTCTCCTTTATTCTTACACTGCCAACATTTCCCTGACAACAGCTGGGTGTCCTACAATTTAACTCAATTCTGACACTACCCGGAGATAGAATCAGACCCCACAGGTAAAGGGTTTGATCCCACAAATCTGCCCCCGACCCTTCAAATTCCAGGGCTAAGTCTAGGTTGTCACTGAGCTTCTGACCTGACTGATTGGCTATATATCAGAGGTTCCCACAGTTTCCTCCTCAGGTTCCATTTATCTGTTAGAGTGACTCCCAGAATTCAGAGAAACATTTTATTTATTAGATCATCAGTTTATTATAAAGGGATATGTAACTCAGGAACAGCTAGAAGGAAGAGATGCACAGGGCAAGGTATATGGGACAGGCCAATGAGCTTTCATGACCTCTCCAGAGTGCCACTCCCCCAGCACCAACCTGGAGGCTCTCCGAACCCTGTTCTTTTGGGAGTTTTATGGAGACTTCATTATATAGGCATGGAAGAAATCATTAGCCAACTCAACCTCTAGCCTCTCTTCCCTTCCCAGAGATTCCAGTGGTGAGGCTGAAAAGTCCAACCTTCTAATCACATGATTGGTTTCCCTAGCAACCAGCCCAATACCTAGACTACCTAAGGGCTTCCCCATTTCATTAACATTAACAAAAGAACATTTAAAGTTTGCATCACTTTGTAAAACTTCCAGGGTTTTAGGAGCCCTGTGCCTGGAATGTTGGCAAAGACCAAATATATATTTCTTTTTTAAAAAAATATATTTTATTGATTTTTTACAGACAGGAAGGGAGAGGGATAGAGAGTTAGAAACATTGATGAGAGAGAAACATCAATCAGCTGCCTCCTACACACCTCCCACTGGGGATGTGCCCACAACCAAGGTATATGCCCTTGACCAGAATCGAACCTGGGACCTTTCAGTCCGCAGGCCAATGCTCTATCCACTGAGCCAAACCGGTTAGGGCCCAAATATATATTTCTTCTTATAAATTACAATATCAAAGTCAGGCAGGCCCACCAAGGATAATCTGGCTCTCTTTTTATTAACTCAAAATTAACTGATTCAGAACCTTAATTACATATGAAATATCCTTTCTCCTTTGTCTTATAATGTAACATAACTTCAGAACTGATATTCCAATACCCTTACCATATTCTGTTGGCTAGAAGCAGGTCACTTGTTTCGCCCACACTCAAGGAGAGATTACAAAAAGGTATGATTCACTGAGAGTCATTCTAGAGTGTGTTCAACACAGGAGGTAAATAAATAAAATGTTGAATAATTAGAGAAAACAAACCTGAAACATTCACTCTCTGTGATATTATCTATGTTGCAGATCAGCAACTTGAAGGAAAACACGGTGTATCAGTTCCAAGTGGCAGCCATGAACATCGCTGGGTTGGGAATGCCCTCGGCAGTAAGCGAATGCTTCAAATGTGAAGAGTGGACCATTGCTGTTCCAGGTAAATCCTGAAAACTCAGACTTTCTTCCAATAGACCCTACCACTTGGAGCTAAATTTAAGTGCTGTATAGACAAGTTCTACAGGAAATGAATTCTCTTGGTTCCTCATGTTTACATAAAATATTTTTACAATACTATTAAATAACTAGAGGCCCAGTA
>NW_005360509.1:2445746-2488717 GCF_000412655.1 Myotis brandtii
AAATTCACTTTAAAACTCTATTAGCTACAGTGAAAGATATCACTACATCGTGACATTCCATCATCATAAACACAATACAATTAAATTATTAGATTAAAATCCTAATGATTTAACACATAGCTCATTTAAATGAATAGTCACAAACACTTTGCTTAGTTGAATAAATATATTCTAGTTTTGTTTGATTTAAATCACATTTTGGATAATGATCTCTATCCCAACATTATGGGGAAAAATTGCACCCTCTGTGTGTAATAAATTTATCTTTCAAATGAAATATAGCTTTAAACATCACATATTTTAAAAATAAAAAGATAATATTTGGTGAAATAGTAACACTTTTTATAATAGTAATAAGATTGTGCTGAACCCAAAGAAAGTCACAAAAAGTTATAAAGTGGAACTGTCATATAAAAACATATTTAATTTTTTTATAACCCTTATACTCTTATAACACTAAGTCAGTGACACACATGTAATAACTTCTTAACAAACATCTTCTTAAACAACAAAAATCTGGGGGTTTAAAATTTGAAACCAGAGTGCAAGTAGAGGAAACATATCTCAGCATAATAAAGGCCATATATGACAGACCCACATTCAATATTATGTTCAATGGGCAAAAATTAAAAGGGTTTCCTTTAAGATTAAGAACAAGACAGGGATGTCTGATTTTACCACTCTTATTCAACATAGTACTGGAAATATTAGCCATAGCAATCAGACAAAAAGAAGAAATAAAAGGCATCCAAATTGAAAAGGAAGAAGTAAAACTGTCATTATTTGCAGGTGATATGAAACTGCATATAGAAAACTCTAAAGGCTCCACCAAAAGACAACTGGAATTGATAAATGAATTCAGTAAAGTAGCAGGATACAAAATGAATATCCAGAAATAAGTGGCATATTTATACACCAATGATGAACTATTATTAAGAAACTAAGAAAACAATCCCATGTATAATTTTAAAAAGAAAAAGAAACTAAGAAAACAATCCCATATATAATTTCATCAAAAATATACCCAGGAATAAATTTAACCAAGGATGTATAAGACCTATACTTAGAAAATTATAAGGTACTGAAGAAAGAAATTGAAGAAGATATAAATAAGTGAAGTCAAATACTCTGTTCATGAATAAGAATAATTGAGATTATTTAAATGTCCATACTACCCAAAGAAAGCAATCTATAGATTCAATGCAATTCCCCTATCAAGATACCAATGACATATTTCACAAAAGTAGAGCAAATATTCCCAAAATGTGTATGGAACCACAAAACACCCCAAATAGCCTCAGCAATCTGGAGAAAGAAAAACAAAGTTAGAGGTATCACATTACCTGATATCAAACTATATTATAAGGCCATAGTAATCAAAACAGCCTATGATTGGCACAAAAAGAGGCACACAGATCAATGGAACAGAATAGAGAGTCCAGAAATAAACCCATACGTCTATGGTCACTTAATATTTGACAAAGGGGGCAAGAACACACAATGGGGTAAAGACAGTCAATAAATGGTGCTGGGGAAATTGGACAGGTACATGCAAAAAAGAAAAGAAAAGAAAAGAAAAGAAAAGAAAAGAAAAGAAAAGAAAAGAAACTACAGAATCTTCTTACACCATACAAGAAAAAATTCAAAATGGACTAAAGACTTAAATGTAAGACTTGGAACCATAAAAATCTTAGAAGAAAACATAGACAGGAAAATTTCAGACATTTATACTTTTCCTGATATATTTCCTTGGGCAAGGGAAACAAAAGAAAATAAAAAAATAAATGGGACTACATCAAATTAAAAATTTTTGCACAGAAAAGGAAACCAACAACAAAATGAAAAGACAACCCACTGAATGAGAGAACACATTCATCAGTGATACATCTGATAAAGGATTAATATCCAAAATTTATAAAGAACTTATACAACTCAACACCAAGAAAACAAACAATCCAATTAAAAAATGGGCAAAGGATCTCCAAAGAGGACATACAGATGGCCAATAGACACATGAAAAGATGCTCAGTGTCACTAATCATCAGAGAAATGCAAATTAAAACCACAAGGATATATCACCTCACACCAGTCAGAATGGCTATCATCAATAAATCAACAAACAAGTGTTGGCCGGGATGTGGATAAAAGGAAACCCTTGTACACTGTTGGAATGCAGACTGGTATAGCTACTGTGGAAAACAGTATGGAGGTTCCTCAAAAAATTAAAAATAGAACTGCCTTATGACCCAGCAATTCCACTTCTAGGAATGTATCTGAAGAAATTCAAAACACTAACTCAAAAGAATATATGCACCCCTATGTTCATTGCAGTGTGATTTACAATAGCCATGTATTGGAAGAAGCCCAAGTGCCCATCAGTAGATAAGTGGATAAAAAAGCAGTGGTACATTTAGACAATGGAATACTACTGTAAAAAAAGGAAGAAATCTTATCTTTTGCAACAGCATGGATTGACCTGGAGAGTGTTATGCTAAGTGAAATACGCTGGTTAGAGAAAGACAAATACCATATGATTTCACTTATATGTGTAATCTAATGAACAAAATAAGCAAACAAAAAATAGAAACAGTCTCATAGATACAGAAAACAGACTATCAGCCGTCAGAGGGTAGAAGGGTTGGGGAGCTGGGTGAAAAAGGTGAAGGAATTAAGCAAAAAAATAAAAAACAACCCAAAACACTCATAAACATAGACAACAATATGATGACTACCATAGGGAAAAGGGTATGGGGGGAGATAGAAGAAGGCAAAGGGGATAAATGGTGATGGAAAGAGACTTAACTTTGGATGGAGAACACACAATACAATATATAGATGATGTATTGTAGAATTGTATACTTGAAACCTATATAATTTATTAACCAATCATAAATTCAATATATTTTTCAAAAGAAAGAAAAACTTTGCGCATAATTGACCCATGCAGTTCAAATCTATGTTGTTCAAGGGTCAACTATAAATTGTTATTACAGAGGAAGAGCACTTATGTTTAAGTGACACAAAATGCCCATTGTATTTATACCTGTTTCTTCCAGGTGCAAGGCCTCCAGGAGGGTGTCAGCTATGTGTTCCGCGTCCGAGCCATAAACCAGGCAGGTGTTGGCAAGCCGTCCGACCTTGCTGGGCCTGTTGTGGCAGAAACTCGACCAGGTGGGCTTTTGCTCTTTCATGTGTAAGATACCAAAGTAACATTCAACCTAACTTTCTGTGCTTTCCCTAGTTTTCAAAATCATCAATATATGGGTATTTGAATAGTTGCTAAGTATTACCTTAGGCATGACAGTCATTACCACATCATAGGAGCCTCAGTACAGGGCTTAGCCAGGTTTGAGATGGTCCAGGGCTATTCTGGTTCATACCTAAAAACAGGGATGTTCTTGATCAAATTATGAGTCCTGGACTGACTGTTTGAAGCATACATTCCTGGGACATTATTCCTATTATACCATGGTCATAAAATCCACAAGAATGTTTTTCCAATCATAGGGAAAGCTAGAACAGCAGTTAGCAATCACAATTCTTAAACAGCAAGATTTTTAAATTAGTTTAAACCAGGGGTCAGCAAACTTTTCCTGTGAAAGACCAGATAGTAAATATTTTTTACTCTCTGGCCACCTGGTTCCTGTTGCAATATTCAAAAGCAGCCATAGACAGTGCATAAACTAGTAAGCATGGCTATGTTCCAAGAAAACTTTCTTGTGCGCATTATATGCATTATATAATACAATGTATTATATGCATTGTGAAATTTGAATTTTCAATAATTTCACATGTCCTGGAATATTAATCTTCTTTTGATTTTTTTAACTGTTTAAAAATGTAAAAATCATGTTTAGCTTGCAGGCCATAAAAAAAGAGGCAATGGGCCATGTTTAGCCCACAGGCCATAGTTTGCCGACCCCTGGGTTAAACTAACAGCAGGCCTGACTGAATGATCTATAGAGTTGAGGCAGCCCTCACTTCACAGTTTTAAGAGCTGTTAGGATTGGACTAGGCAAGACAGTCTTTCCCTTTGTTATGGGAACAAAGTCTATAGTGTTCACTGTGCAAATAGTTTCAAATCAATATATAATAATTGTTTGCTTTGTCATTTAACCTCTATCACTTTTCAGTGTTATATATTTTAGTTCATTAAAGTTGCATAAGAGAAAGCACTAGAAATGAGAGAGGATAAAAAAATATTAACCAGTTATTTTAAGTTTATATTCATTCTAATCCAAGCAGTTACACTTTAATTTATCCTTATTTTCAGATGGAAATAAAGAGCAGATAAATAATGTAGTATTTATTTTTATGATGAGAAAACAATGTAAACACAGAAAACTCTGCTCTCACTTGGTTATATGGAGAGTACCTCAAATGTACCCTTTGAAGGAAGTATTTGTCCTTTTCATCCTATTATTCATAACCTGCTTTCAACTATTCTTATTACTTCTCTCTAGAGCTAGGTGGGACAGAAGTGACCTTATAACAAAGTGTGGTAAGTGTGCTGGTGAGAGTGCCATACCTCTATAAGTCCCCTTTGCAAAATTTCACAAGAAAACAGAAAAAATGCTAGGAACATATATTCCAGTAAAAGGGAATACACAAAGACACCAGCACACATATTCCTATAGAAATCAGATCCTTCATGTGCCAACTAGGAGGAAATATAAGGTGGCAAATGGACATGTAAAAGGACCCAACTACAGAGTCTATCCCTGTAAGTAGAACATTGAAACTACTATAAAAGTAAACTCTTAATCTAGTCATGGGTAAATTAAACTCTTAATCTAGTCACTTTAAGCACCGGAATCCAAATCCAATTGGCTGAAGAAAGCTTAAATTGATTTATTATTTTCTCATCAGTAGCTTCAGAGTGGTAGGTGACCATGCATGCCATAATGAAGCCTTCACTATGAAAAATTTACCACCAAAAAAGGATCTGCTGGTGGGCTCCTGGGTAGAGTTTTGTCTCATTGATTTGGAATAGGCACCAAAAGTCATTTTGGTATGGCCATTCCATCCCCAGAATGTAACTACAAACAACAGCTACAGACATTATCACAAAATAGCACCAGATTAACCCCACTTGGGAACCACTGGATCCCAGCCTAGAAAAGAATCCTGGGGTGCACAAAGTCAAAATGTTTTGCCATGAAGAAGCACCAAGACCCAGGAGACACTTGGACTTGTTCCATATGTAGCAGGCACATTCATTCTTGCAACATGTGATTTTTGAGATGTGGTGTGGACACCAGAAGTAGAGTAATGTGGCATTTGTCATGTATACTAGGCTTATGATCTGGTGGAAAAGCCAGAGTTTACAACATGTGAGAGCTAGATAGATGTTCATAAAATATTTCCTATAGCTGAAAAGGCCATGAGCTAGGTATTAAAGTTTTATAACTCCTTGTAAAAATTTATATGTAGTATAAGGTTGTCTGTATTTGTTAATTTTGTTAAATGCTAATATATTACTTTTAACCAGATATTTATTTTATGTTAGAATGGATGGGAAGAGGTGGGGAGCATGTTATCAATTTCAAGATTTGGGATATAAAACCCATATTGTTATTTCAGAAGAACGACTTCTTTTGGAATGCATTATTAAAATTTCTGATAGAAAATAAAGCTTATCATGTAACAGCAAACCCTGAATACAACTAACAGGACACCTCAAGTGTAATTTGAATTCCACTTAAAAGTTAACCTAATCCACTGGGTTTGTAGGATCACGGGTATCCCTTTGATGTCAACTAAGATGCCAGTAGAAATAGCTCAGCCACTGGCACAAAATCTAATAGTAATGAGGATCTAGAAAATGGACTGTGCCATGTTCTACCAAGAAATCTATTAGCTAAAAAGTACTTACAAGAAGAATAAGCTGAAAATTATTTAGTGTATATTTGTTGGTACATGACAGGCACTTCTATTCTTGATATTTGATATTTATCAAACAGTATCTGGGTTGATTACATCAGGCCTAGGGTGAGATGGAGATGGAAGCAAGGTGAGCCAGATCAGACGGGAGACAAGAAAGAGACCTGCCAAGGTGTGGCAGGTGATCTGGAGGGCAACAAATAACTGGCAGTACAGGCTACAGCTATTCTTAGCAGAGAAACAGCACTGGGCAGGAGGCTTCAGGTGATGGGCGAAAGAACCCAGACACAAGGCAGAGTCCCAAGCAGAAACTGGATTACTGGAAATTAGGACGTGGTCACCTAGAGCAAGGCAGGTTAGAAGAACACAGCACCAGATGAAATAATGTTCTGGGATTGGGCTGACATCCCACTAACCAATCCCAGTTTCTAAAAACTGGTTAGTCATAGAACATGGTAGGGCTCCGAATGTAAATATGTGCTCAGTGGCCTAATGGTGGTCTTGAAGGATTCTGAAGGAGGAAGCCAGGCTTACTATTAAAGATTAGGTCAACTGATTTAGAAAACTGCACTTGTATTTGCTTAATCACTGGTCTCTTTCATCCATTAAAACAGTACTTCCCAACCTTGGCTGTGTGTTAGAATCATGCAAATACTTTCTGAAAATACTGCCTGCATTCCAGACTCCATTCCAGGCCATTATATCAGAATCTCCAGTACTGAGCCTGGGCACAGTTTCATTTTTGTTTGTTTGTTTGCTTGTTTGTTTAGCTCCTTGGGTAAACATTACAGCATGAAACTGGCTTGTAAACTATGGCCTCCTTCAAAATAGAAACTGTCTTTACTCTCTATATGCCGAGAACCTAGTACCTGGTGTATAGTAGTCACTTATTAAATGAAAAACTAATGAATGACTACCATGTTTAGGTCAGTGAGTGTGACTCTGGTTTGAAGCCACAGCATGTATACTGAACGCTAGATACCTTGTAATGAACACCCTGGTCATGAAGCTGGAAGAGAAGCTGGGAGAGAAGCATCAACAGGGGCTGCAATATGGAAGCAAAGTGGTGGGTCAGCCAGCAGTCCTCCTCTTAAATATAGGGGAGCCCAGTATTACTTGTAACTGATTACATTAATTCACTTTTTTTTTCGTTAAGTGTTTATAAAAAGAACCATTCATTTGAATAGTGTATTATATATCTTTTGTAAAATTGGAATATAATTTTTTGCCCACTCTGCATCCAGTACCCCGTTATTTAAGGAATCTTACTAATTAACTTCTCTGAGATTTTAATATGTGGAAAAATTGGTCCTTCCAGATTAACATATACACTGTCTTTATTATACAAAGAGAAATCTACAATCCAACATGTCTTTCCTTTTCAGATACAAAAAACTCTGAGCTCATTTTTTAAATTTTTAGTCTACTTTAAAATTTTCCAAGAAATGTCTTTTTCTTTAAACTCTTCTCATTTATTCTTTGTTGTTTCAAATAGTTTTAAAGTATTTCCAAAAATACCCAGAATGCAAGAAGGGTCTACCTTTTTTTCCAAATGCAACTCCAATTTCTCATTCTAGGTATTATTGTAAAATACTTGGTCTACTAAGTCACTCTTTAAAAACACCTTTATTGCCCAGTCAGCATGGCTTAGTGATTGAGTGTCGACCTATGAACCCAAAGGTTACAGCTTGATTCCTGGTCAGGGCATGTGCCTGGGTTTTGGGCTCCATCCACAGTAGGGAGCATGCAGGAGGCAGCCAATCAATGATTCTCTCTCATCATCATTGATGTTTCTCTCCCTCTCCCTCTCCCTCTCCCTTCCTCTCTGAAATCAATAAAAATATATTTTTAAAAAATAAAAAATAGCACCTTTATTCAAAGAATTATGTTAACAAATTAATTAAAACTTAATAACAGAACTTTTTGAATTTGAAAAGCCTATTTAAAGAGTCTGATAGCATCAGCATTGTAATTCATGTGACAAATAGGCAACAAGCTTGTAGCATTGACCATTTTTTTTGCATTGACCATTTTTAAGACAATAACCCAATAACATTGTCTTATGTTTACACAGAGATAGTATTGAAACTGCATTCTTTCTCTACAATACAGTATTAAGTTATTCTAACTAAACATTATTTTCTAATGAGAATTGTTGGAGTTCAAGAAATATGCTTAAATAACTAATATTGCAATTATTTTCAGTAAATTTGATTTTTCAAAGTTTTGAGATTCTGATTATATTATTTTTAGAATGATATTTTCGGCCAGTTTGTGGCAGGATAGTAAGAAACTAGAAAAATTCCTGGGCAAGTGGAATGGGAAAACTGAGACAAGAAAATTAAACAAGGCCAAACAGTTTGGAGAGCTTACAGGCAGCTCGTGAATCAAAAGACCTTATCTTCCCCAACCAAGGACACTTGAGAGCAAATGGTTTATACCTCTCCTCCCTAACCAGATAATACATAGCTTAAATCACCCTGTTCTGGGAAAATAGAGAACAAAGATCCAATTAATGATATTTGTGCCAGCTAAACCCAAGGACAAATATCACTTGAGGAATGTTAGGCAGAATAGATATTTGCTAGGGCAGCAAAGTGGGGAAGGGGAAAAGAAGTGGGAATTTTATCTCACCCACTAAGCAAAAAACTCAGCCGGCTTAGAACAAGATAACCAGATGTATGTACAAACATTCCAAGATAAGCCCCAACAATGTAGAAGAGAACTTCGAAACCTAGTCTGCTACCCAAGATATCTGGCAGGGGACTTTGAAACCTATAGAAGGAAGGGTGTAAGACCCCTTGAACCTCCACAGGAGGGCACACTCAGCCCAGCTGAGTTGCCCACTTGTGCTTTATGCCAAGTATATTTTTAATAAATTGGCTTGCTTTGCTTCTTTAATAAATTCACTTGCCTTGCTTCGATGCTGCTTTATGTCATTCGCCTGAATTCCTCTCATGAGAGTGACAAGAGCCATAGAGAAGGGGAGAGCCCTCCACACACACTCAGGGAGCTGTCGTGTAACAAGTTGACAGCATCATTGATTTGTCAAAGAGGAAATCAAACTTTGCATTCTGAGTATAAAATTAAGTAGGAAACCCACTGTGCCTAGAATGTTTTCTTTATTGCGACTTTCATTTTATCTATCAAAATTTTGCTTTTACACTCAAGTTTTGAAAACAAGTTCCAATAAATAAATGTTGCAATTCTAAACTGACATTTTTCTTTTAAATCTGTTTTTTTCAATCCAATCCCTGGCACATATAAATACATATGGAAAATATGGAAGAAAAAATCCCTACTCTTGTAGAATTTAACCCTATACTCAATAAAATAATCAACCAGTGAAGTTTTTGAGAAGTGAAAATCTAATGAAATACTCATCTTAATAAGTATTTGATTTTTAAAACTGAAGTGTTAAATATAGTTTAAATAAATCAACCAATAGCACTCATCAGAGCCACAATTTTGTGCACAAATTGGAGAAATATTCATGCCTCTCTTTCCGATCCACTATATTGTCTACAATGTGCTGATTTGACCTGATTGATCAAGAAAAGCTTCACAGATGAGAAAAACTCTCTTATGTACTAGTTGACATTACATCTTTTGACTCTCCCGACAATCACTTATTTTTAAATTATAAATTTTAATCTAAAACTTGCTATAATGTCTTTGGGCCTGCTTTTTCGTTTTCTGTCTCCTCTCCTGCTGTCATGTTCCTTATTCTCAGTGTGCCTGTTAATAGTAGCATCTTACTTCTATCTCTTTTGGGAATTTAATCTACTGAGAGAAACCAACCAATGAGGCTTGTTATAATCATCTCAAGCTAAGTATAGATTCCAAGTGACAACCTATGGAGTTCTCCAGTGAGTTTCCAGAAATATTACTAATGTGTGGACTTTGTCACATCAGCACTAGCTCTTAGAGGCTTGTTTTCCTTACTTCTTGGTTTTGGGAAATATTCCAGATGGGTGAAGTATTAGAGCGCAAAGGTTATCTATGGAATTGAGAGAAAGGCTAAGCTAATTAAATTGTTTCTAGTTTTTAAGTTTTGTGACTCCTTTGCCAGAAAAGTCAAATGTTTGACTTAGTAAAAAACAAGATTCTTAACCTAAGCAATATTTTTTCTGTTGTAAACTTAAGGCGTACCTCTAATATAATAAACAGCAATCATATGGGTGATTCACTTCCTTTTAAAAGGGATTACAGATAAGCAATGAATGATTAATATGAACAATTGCCATGCCTTCAAAATGGGCTTTATACAAATAGCAAGAAAGGTTTAGATAACTTCCATTGCTTTCTTTCCCTCTTCATAACAATACAAATATATAGAATATTTCCGATTTACATTCTCACTGTGAGAATGTAAATACCACGTTTAGACTGGTAATTGAATGCATGTCAATTTAAAAAGAGCATTTTACCTTTCAAACTGGATTTAGATGTAGATGTGAACATTTTACATGCTGTACAAACTCTCTTTGAATTGCTATATTACATGCAGGTGCAATTTAGTATAACTCTCAAAAATAAAAGAAGTCAAAACATGAACAGAATTGTTTTCTTTTGAATTCTAAAGGCCAATCTTGAAACATATGAGTCTCTTGAAATTTGTTTCCATTTAAATTTCCGTACAGTTTCATAGCAGTCATTTCTAAGTTGCTGTTGTTCCCATCCAGAGGGGCATCTTCAGATTGATTTATGGTTGCCTGATCAGCGGAACAAGTTTTCATCTATTTCTCCATTCTTAAATGATCTACAAAATTTGAACATGTGACTATAGACAATTCTTAGCGCCTCTACTTTCTCCTCTTCAATTTCTCTTTGGTTTTCTTATCTCTTATCTATCCTTTACTGATGATGAGTTGGATATAGGTGTTTCTAACGCAAAGTCATGAATTAAGTCCTGATGAGGATCATTCAACTTTCCTTTTTCCCAATGCTGCCTTTCCCTCCTTATTTATGATCAGCCCACTCCCATAACTGAGCCATCAGTCACATCACCTAGTGTTTATTCAGCCCTGGCCAAACATGACACTTTATTTAATTCCCTGTTACAGTATAAAAGCTGAATTGTAGAACAAAATGTCAGTCACAGTGAGCAGTTGGGGCTTTTCCCTGCACAAGCTCAAAGCCCTGCTTTAAGGCTATAGTAAAGGATATCAAGGAATTCTTGGTCGATTTTTACCAGAAAATATCAGTGCCTCTTTTTTCTTCTTCTTTTTCTTCTAGGAACCAAAGAGCTTGTTGTAAGTGTGAATGATGATGGAATCATTTCCTTGAACTTTGAGTGTGATCAGATGGCTCCAAATTCTGAGTTCACCTGGTCCAAAGATTATGTAGCCACTGAGGACTCTGCACGTTTGGAAGTTGAAAGCAAAGGAAACAAGTATGGACTGTTTCAGTTATAACCATGGGTTTCCTTTTCATAATAGGAGGGTGAAGTAAGCTCTTTGCTTTCCATTTCAAATAGTATAAAGAGATGAATCACAAATATTTTATATCTGGTATGTAATATAAAAAGTAATAATCAGTATAAACCTTAAAAAATAGCAAACCTTGCCCTGGCTGGTTTTGCTAAGTGGTTAGAGTGTCAGCCCATACAGCAAAGGATACCAGGTTCAATTCCCAGTCAATAGGTCAAGAGCACATACCTGGGTTGCAGGTTCAATCCCTGGCCCCGGTTGGGGTGCATGCGGGAGGCAACCATCGATGTGTGTGTGTGTGTGTGTGTGTGTGTGTGTGTGTGTGTGTGTGTGTGTGTGTGTCTCCCTCTCACTCCCTTCCTGTGTGTGTGTGTGTGTGTCTGTGTCTCCCCCTACTCCCTTCCCTTTCACTCTTTCTAAAAACAGCAAAGGAAAAAATATCCATGGGTGAGAATTAACAAAAAACAACAACAAAGAAATCCTTATAAAGTACTTTTCACATTATTTCATTCAAAGTGCTGTCTCATTTATGGTATTAGAAGAGCTTTGATTGACTTAAAAGTAAGCTTTAAAAATGATTCTCATTATTCTACAGATTTTGAAATCTTAAAGTAATGGTGAGGATGCTTATGGGGAGGGAGCAAGGAAGAACTTTCTGTTTGCCAATTCAAGTTAGGGAAAATTAAACGGGGGAGGGATAACCTGCTCTGCTTTTTTCACCACCACTTGTGGGTGACACAGTAATGCACTGGAAAGAACTCTATGTGGGAAGCACAGAATAGATGAGTTCTAGTTCCAGCTCTGCCAGGAGCTGGCTGTGTGACCTGGAGTTAATTTCCACGAACCTCCGCTTACTTTTCTGTAGAACGGGTGGGAGTGAAGGAGATTGATTTTATGATCTAATCCTCTTAGCCCCAAGCGTCTGAGTGTTCTTTTCACTTTGCCTCACTTACCCAGGTGTATATCTTTATAATACCAACCACACGGGATTGCAAAATATTCCCAAGTATTATTTCTATTATAAAGTACCCCAATATATATCAAAAATTTAAAAATAGTAATTTTATTAGAGAATGGCAAGAATATAATTAAAAGACATTTTACTGTTGCTATGCTGTAAAGTCCTTGAAGTAAAACATACATTGGCCCAAGAAAAGATAATCAAACTATAAGTTTTTCTTCCACTTTGTGCACTTGACTAACATTTGAATACTTGGTTCATCTTAGACACTGTCTAGCAATATGACTCACCAAAGTTAGAAAACACAGTGAACTAGACCACTGACCGATTCATTCCACAGATATTTATTAAGCACATATTATGTGCCAGAGAAGGCACTGGATGCTGGAGGATACAACAGTAAGCAAAATAGATCTCCTTCCTAAAAGCACAAGTCATAGAGATAATGAAATAGGCACTACCAATGAATGTTTGATTGCCTCAAAAAGGGAAGTTCAGGGGATGACAATTCAGGCACCAGAATTACCAACAGCAGGTTCTGCCCTGTTGCAGGGAGGCCAGAGGGGGGACCCAGGCTCCCTAGCAAGGCTGATCAGCTAAAATTGTCTTTATTTGACATGTGTATAGGTATGGAGCATAGCTTGGGGATGGGAAATTTGTACCAGCTCCCCACTCTGATCACCATCACCCCTAGGAAAATGTCAGGAAAGACTTCGAGAAACAGCAAGAATGACTAGGTCAATAAGGACTCCAAAGGAAGGGGGTAGCATGTGCAAATGCCTAGAAACAATGCAGGACCCAGGTCCCCAGATGCCATGTGGAGTCATTTATTACAAAAATATTCTGTTCTTAAGGACAAAAATTACCTTCAAAGAACTCGGGATGGAAGACTTGGGCATTTACTCCTGTGATGTAACAGAAACTGATGGAATAGCAGCAAGCTACTTGATAGATGAGGAAGGTAAGTTTAAAGCCAGTTCATTCACAAGTCCAAGCTGCTTTTGAGTTCTCAAACATCAAGTGATGTTTGTTTTAGTAATTCAAGGTTTAATTGTTCTTTTTTTCTCCCTACAGAGTTGAAACGTTTACTTGCTCTCAGCCAAGAGCACAAGTTCCCAAGTAAGTGTCCACAATACTTTCACAGTTTAGCAATCCTAGTAGGTGGTGACTTCTGGAATAGGGCAGATAACAACTCTGACAGGATTAAGAGAAGAGGCTCTAGAGAACAAATAATGGAACATAGCTTGATAGCTACAGATGCACTTTCTAGAAGTGCTGCTTTTATCTTTGTCATTGTTCTCAAGAGCTGAAGAGAATACTAACATAGGAACCATATTTCATGCTCTGTTTCATAGAGAAGTGGCAGATTACATAGGCATAACAGCTGCATAATTAAGTTCTCTTTTTGCCTACACATTTTAGAATCATTATTTATTTTTTCTGGGCACATTAATTCCTGTGTCTTTTAGGCAAAGTAATCTCCTAATCAATTTAATGTTGGCACTTAATAGAAGAATCATACCTCTAAATAAAGGTATTACCTGCCTATCACTTTAAAGTCCTGAAAAATAAGTCAAAGATGCCTTGGTCAGAAAAAGAATTTCTCTGAACTATCTACAAACCTTCCAATAAAACATTTTCCACATAAAAGATTAAATTTCACATTTGACACCTAAAAGAAGAGAAAGAAGTCTGAAATGACACTCGGAAAGTTCCACTGGCCTGATAAGATCTCTTGTCATTGGTACCTATTGACCAAAATAGGGACTTATCCAGAAAGTTACACACTAGAGTTTGAGAAAACAAATAGAAAGGTATTTCATATGCTCACTCTGTTACATCACGATTTTTTTAAACTCATTAATCCCTAAACTATAACTCCTTCACTACTATGGGAATTTCAGAACCAGGAAACGATACTGTGACCCAGATTATAGACAAAACTTTGTATGTTTATATATGTGAATTTTTCTAGGGAGAGGGTGTATGGCTTTCCTGAAATTCTCAAATAAGACTGCAATTTTTTAAAAATTGGTGCTCTAAAATCAATTTCCTCGTATCTTTTCCATTCCTAAGGAATGATTGATCATGGTACTTGATAGATGAGGTTGATGACTATTGGCCTCAGCTGTAATGTTCTCAAAACCAACTTTGTTCAGCAAAGCAGCATAGGAAGGTGTAAATGTAGGACGCAGACTTTCTGAATTCCAGGGGAGAACCATTTCTCTTTTGTATGCTTAGTCACCATAAAACTGGAAACATAATACCATGAGTGGTGTCTTAATAGTTATATATATTTTAAAATTGTATGGAAGGTAGAGGTTTGGTCTGAGCCTCTTTTTAGCTTTGTATTGGAACAACTGAGTTTTACAGTGAATATAAAAGTGCAAATAAAAGGCATCCCTTAAAGCTTGAAAAGGGTAGTTTTAGGATAAATACAAATAAATATTAATATACATTTGGTACAAGTTTAAGAAGCTTATAATTTAAAATGTAGTAGTGCTACATAAAATTGTGAGATAGATTTAAGGGTGATGATTTCTCCTAAAGGAAGTAGGACTACTAAACTTTGAGAAACAACCATGCTTTTCCTGTTTAAGGGTGATGATTTCTCCTAAAGGAAGTATAAGGACTACTAAACTTTGAGAAACAACCATGCTTTTCCTGCAAAGTATGCCCTGGAGCCACCTCTAGTACAGTACTATCGACTGAAGGAGGCTTTGTAGAGAACATTTTCACATTACAGGAAATTTAGAAACTAGTTTTAAGAGATGTCAGCCAACTTCTAAAATTTCACTCAGACTCAAATGGCTTAAGTGATACAAGTATAAATCAGAGATACATGGTTCTTTCACTTTCTTTGTGAGGTAATCCATGTGATATTTTAATGTAGCTTCTCGATAGTGACTCGCTATTTGCCTCTGAAATTTTTTGCTTGGTCTGAGAACTTGAACTGGTATACCATGGGGGTTAGGTAGGGTTTAAATGACAAGCTAGGTTCATCTTATATATATAATTAAAATTAATTCTTTTTAAAATTTATTTTTAAAAACATTTTAAAGAACCTCCAGAGGGAGATAAATTGTTGAAAAAATAAAATTGAACTCCTTTCCAAATATTTTGAAGTAACTCTAAGATCACAGAATGGTGAAACAGGAGAATATCTTGACTAATTAGGACTTTCAGTTCAATTTCATTCATTTATAAATGAATTGAATGAGGCCCAGATATACAAAATGGCCTAATATCACAGCTTGATAGTAGCTGACCTTGGACTAGGCTCCAGCTCTCCTGGGGCCAGCTCAAGACTCTTTTCATTGCACTTTGTTTTCGTCCCTACATACCAGGTATACATAGCCAAAGCCACAGTAGAGAGTCACAAAGGTTAACTGAAGGCCTCAGGGTGCAAGTTCATCCTCTGCATTTTTACAGTGGAGACATCTGCGCCTCAGGGAAGGCAGATGACTTGCCCAGAGTGACAGTCAGAATTAGAACCCAGGTCTTCCATCCTTCCATGCCATGCTTTCCCTCCAACACTCTCACTGCCTCCAGGCTTTTCAAGAAGCAAGGTGCTCCATTGCCATTTCCATTGAGTGTGTTTTCACTTGTTGGAAGAATCTGTGTCAATAAAATTGGTTACCAATATAATTATTATTTCTATTTGTCATAGCTGTCGCAGTTAAATCAGATTTGGCAGTTGAAATTTTGGAGAAAGGTCAGGTCCGGTTTTGGATGCAGGCTGAGAAGCTGTCTGGCAATGCCAAAGTCAACTACGTATTTAATGAAAAGGAGATTTTTGAAGGGCCGGTAGGTTTTACACTTCTAGATTTCTAAACATATTATTATAGAATGTGCTGGGGGAGCCCGTTAGAATGCAGGTAAGTTGTTATGAAAACCACTAGGTGTGGGGTGGGGAGTCTAAATTTCACATGTGAAAAATGCAGAGAAAAACATAAATTGATTGTCTCATACTATCCAAAGTGGAGCACTTTTGAGAATGAAAGAGGATACTAGTAATTTTCCCAGGACAAGAGTCATAAAACACAACTGTCTCAGGCAAATCAGGAAGTTTAATCACCCATGAAATAGAGCTGCTCCCTTTAGAAGGCAGAGGAGCCAGCACCCTGACCCAAACTCACATACTCACATCAGAACCCCCAGCAGGGACTTGGTTCTTTATATGGAGGAAATGGCCTCAATTGTTTCAATGGCTCAGAAAAAAACTGCAGTAAAATATATTTATTGCTTTTCTGGTTAAAAATGCAATACATCCTTATTGTAAAAAACTTTAAAGATTTAGAAAGAACAAGTCACAAATTTTTATAACTTTTTGATGTACATATTGGTATGTACTTTTTGGTCTTTTTCTATACATCTGTGTGTATATGTCCATTCGTATCTTATTTACATAGGTGATTGTGTATATCTATATCTACTTCTTCGCTTTTAACATAAGCATAGTTTCCATAGAAAGAATGACAACATCTATGCTTTATTTGTCCTCTCCAGACATCAGTAGAGCCAGGATCCGGCCAGTGCCTGGTGGGACTGAAAAACGTGGGTTTAGGGGCCCTGGCTCTCACCTATGTTACCATGGGTGTAAATGGGAGACTGAAAAGACAGGGGAGAGATATGGTTTGTGGCCACTATTAACAACCTATTCTCCTCTGATCAAGATATGTTTTTGAAACATTTGAGGGGTCATTAGTGAGGGGAAGAATGAGTATTATAACGAGTAGATGGGTATGCATTTTATTCTTTTTCAACTCATACGGTAATTGTGTGTAGATACTGGTCCACCATGGCCCATCTCTTCCCTGTTTTCAAATGTTCTCATAAACTGCTGTGATCACCACCTGGCCAGTAGAAAGGAAGGAAAAACTTTGTTGGCACCACTCTGTGCCACCACAGCCATTGAGGGAACACTCGTGCACATGTGTGCAGAGACCCACTCCCTGTCATGTGCTCACACATGTTTACATGTTGCTGCATGCACACACAGTTTATTGTCATTGCATTAGGCTCTAATCATACTGTTTTATTGGGTGGAAAATACTGTCTTAGGTCAGGTTTTCTAGAAGGAGATTCTGAAGTAGAGTTTCAAGTGATTTACGGGGAAGTACTCTCAGGAGTAGAGGGTCAGGGAAACAAAGAAGGTAGAAGAAAGCTAAGCAAAAAGTGATCTCAATTGGAGACTGGCTTCCTTGGGGGAGGCTCCAGGACCTGAATTGCACCACAGAGTTGATCCCAGACCTGAGTCTTCATGGGCACTTTATAGAAAAACGTATTAATTCAAATTCATTATGGAACTTGTACTGGTATGCCCAAGGGCTAAGATTTATCTTTACACTGGAAAAAACAGTTGCCCAAGCAACAGGATAAAATAAGCATAGTCTAACAGGGCAATTTCATTAGGAGCCAATGGATTTCAAATGCTTTGGAAGCACTTTTTTCTCATATTAATTCATTGCCTGCTACAAACCATGCATGTGCTAGATATTAGGGATATAGCAATAATGAGACAAATACTTCCCTCATACTGCCTATAATTAATTTTGTATTATTCTGATAATTAAAACAAATGTAATCTGGAATGGAAATGGAAATCTAAGAAAACTTTTTTTACTCACATGATTTATTAGATGCCGCTATAATTAACAGTGGGTAATTAAATTTGGAGATGTTGGACTTTCTAATTAATTAATTAATTATTCTTCATTTTTTTTTTTTGTTGACCCTATTGTGGATGTTCCCATCCCCCCCTTACCCCCCCACCCCGCTTCCCTCTGGTCATCACCACACTGTTGTCTGTGACCATGGGTTATGCATATATGTTTTTTTATGAAAGAAGGTGAAGAGATTAGCTAAAAACAACTTTTGGATAACATTTTGTGACTTGGGATAACAAAACTCTATTTATATTTAAAAATTAAATTTCAGTCTTTTAGTAATCATTTCTGGTCACGGTCATATATTCCACATAATATTTTACTTTTCCTGGATACAAGGTTTTGAAAACGTGCTCATCTAAAAAAAGCGTTAACAAGAAATTTTATTAAAATTATGATTCTTTGGAGTTTGTATTTCTTTTATCAGGCTTATTGTCATCATATCTACCTCATTAATTTCTCTTTTTTTCCTTTTCACATTGAAGAAATATAAGATGCATATTGACCGAAACACTGGTATAATTGAAATGTTCATGGACAAGCTCCTGGATGAGGATGAGGGAACATATACTTTCCAGCTTCAGGATGGAAGAGCAACTGGCCATTCTACTCTTGTTCTCATTGGAGATGGTAAGAACTCTGTGGAACATTAACTGGGATACTTTGCTACTCCCTTTAATGAAAATGGCACAAAAATGGTCATGTGGAAGGTAGTAGGAATTGTTCTTGTTTGGATTCCCTTGCTTGAAATACAATTCTCAGTTAATACTTTCGATAGTACTTCATTACATAGAAGTGAAAGTTAATTTCAAAGAATACCAAATTTATCCCTGGCCTACAGTCAGAACTGTATATAAATTATCTCATCTATAAACAAATATTTACTACTAAAAGTAGTAAAGTGAAGACATTGCAATACAACCAAGATTGTATATGTGTCTCAGAAACAAACTGTGATACTATCTTATGATGTGTGCTTATCTTAAATTGCTTAAATTAAGAAGAAAAATATGCAAAAGTAGAGCATACCTCATTAATTAATCATACATCCGATTGTATGCCATAAACCACTGTGGGAACCATCAAGATTTAAAATGTGGCATTTAACAAAGCAATGGGAGCGTGGCCTGCTCTCTTCACTTCCAATATCCAGTACTATTTCACTATTTCCTAGCTCCATGACCTTGAACAAATTGCTGAACCTTTCCAAGCCTATTTCTTCATCTATGAAGACTGAAAATGAATAAAGTGGTCATGATGTACTAATGTTATAATAATGAACATAAATCACTTAGCACAGTGACTGTCGTGCACATTTATACCACTCCACTCAGTTTCTTACTTTCTTGTTTTTCAATTTTTAGTTTATAAAAATCTCCAGAAAGAAGCTGAATTCCAGAGGCAAGAATGGATCAGGAAACAAGGTAAAAACAATCAGTGAGTAAAGAAATAGCTTCAGTTTCTTGAACAAAATATTCCAAGATTATTTATACAACAAATTAAAATCAATGTTACTACATATGTTATTAATACGGCTACAAATAAAAAATAATTGAAAATATTTATTATTAAATAGGTATTCATCTAAAATGTTTCAAAACGGAATCTTGAATTTTAAAAAATTCACTTCAAATATAAATCACATTAGAATTTAAGAATGAGCTTTCATGGTTGGAGCATTGTCTCAAACACCAAAATGTTGCAGGTTTGATTCCCGGTCAGGGCATATGCCTGGGTTGCAGTTACGATCCTGGTCAGGCGAGTATGGGAGGCAACTGATTAATGTTTCTCTCACACATTCATGTTTCTCTCTCTCTTTCCCTTCCTGTCTCTCTCTAAAAAAGTTTTTTTAAATCAATAAAAACATCCTTGGGTGAGGATTAAAAAAAATAGAATGAGCTTTGATTTTGCTTTCATGACTAATAGAGTGATCACTGATATTATTAATATTTTCTAGGTCCACATTTTGCTGAGTATTTGAGCTGGGAAGTGACTGGTGAATGTAATGTACTATTGAAGTGTAAGGTAAGAAGTAGATAAATTTTTAACATTTGAAACAAGGGAAATAAAGATAAAATAGAATGTGAGAAGAGGAAGATCAACTTTTCATCTCCTCCACTTGAACCAAATGATAAGCAACACATCCTTACTGCTGAATGTTACTGTAATGGTTGGTTTGTAAGAAACATTTAACATAAAACAACATAAAAATATGGGAAGGCAACATGATCATTCTTATTCATTACACACACCCTAGTCAATAAGGACAGACTATTCTGTGTGTGCTTTTAAGTAAGACTTTTTTTCAGAGCAGCTTTAAGTTCATAGTAAATTGAAGGGAAGGTACAGAGATTTCCCATATAACATCCTGTCCCCACACATGCACAGCTTCCCCCAAAGACAACATCCCCCACCAGAGTGGTTCATGTGTTACAACTGATAAGCCTGCACTGACCCATCATTATCACCCACAGTCTGTAGTTTACATTAGGCTTCACTCTTGATGTACATTCTGTGGACAAGGACAACTGTATAAATGACATGTGTCCACCATTATAGTATCGTACAGAGTATTTTGACTGCTCTCAAAAGCCTCTGTGCTCCACCTGTTCAACACACCCCCTTTATTTTTAAATTATTAATCTCAGAAGAATCTCACATTGTCTTCGTTTTAGGTCAAATCTACATTTTAAGTGGTAGATCTATTCCAGAATCATTCCAGCTACACTGCTTTCCATGAAAATTTAGCAATTTCCTATCTAAATTGTGTGACTAGTACGATAGTACTTTTGTGTATTGGCCAGCTCTGCTACTGGTTTGGAGACCACCATGCTGCCATGAGGGAGAGGTAAAGTGTTTGCAGCCCAGAATCAATTGTTTAATTAGGCCTTTGGAAAGATTTAGAAGAAACAATTCACATTGCGTCCTGAATTATTTTGTACCTTAGCACATGGTGGTGTTCAGCTGAGTGAGTCAACAAAATGTTTTGGATAAGGAACTCCGCTGGATGAAGTTGAAGTGTGAAGGTTGTGATAGTGAACAGGTACTCCAAGGTAGAAGTGAGGCTTTGGCATTTGGCATGTAGTTGTCATATAAAAGCCAGAATCCAAGTGCCCCAGTCTCTTCTAGGTCTGATGAAATTTAAAGAGACAGCAGTCTACCATAAATGTATAAGAAAAATAAATTCTAGGTTTTATCCTCTCAGGAAATGGCAAAGCTTAAAAAACAATTTCTCAGGCAGCAGCTAAAACCCTCACTACCTCTTCTCCTAGCTGTCCACTTCCATGTTGCCCCCTACTGACTTTCTCCTGCACACTGCCTACCCCATAAACCAGGGAGACCCACATGTCCATCTTCCTTCTTTCTGTGCTACCTATTGCAGTAGCCTTCTGGGCAGTGAGCTCTAGTGTTCCATCTGATGGCTTTCCTCAGGAGAATTAGCCTCTTACCCAGATTCTGGACAGTCAAGGGGAGCCTAGAAAGAGGTTCTGAATATTCATAATACTGTATTGATGTTGTTACAATGTCTGAAATGGCTGCCTTCTTTCAGTTTCTCTGATAAAATCTTTTCTCAAGGCCCATGTCAGTCATCTCTTCCATAAAGCCTTCCCCTTCTCAGTCTAGGTAGAATGAACCTTCCTGTCCTTTCATAGCTCTTTGTTGCATTATTATAGCAATTTACGTACATTTGGCAATTACATATTCATTATAGTTAATGCATAGCCAAACATTCAGACTCATGGGACTATCATGGGCCCCACTTGGAACTAGTCTACTCAAAAGAATATAGGGTAAGAACCCCAGGTTGCCTGCAGGGCGGTACGGGGCATTCCTCTCCGGTAGGAGTGCATATTGGAAGCACCACCTCCAGATGACAGCTCAGTTGCAAGGAGATAAGATCCGCTTTGGTCAGGTATAGGAAACACCGTAGCTTTTAAAATACCTCATTCCCCAAGGAGCCCATACCCCTTGTAACAACTCCCTAGACAGAGCTTCCAGGTTCCCCGCAAGGGACATGCACAAATTACAAGAATCAGTACACTCGGGGAAGCCCAAAGCTATGGGGTCCATTTCCAGTCCTGGGAGGGAGGGATGCAGCTCTCCAATCAGGAGTACTTTCTATTGTAAGCAATGTCGCCTAGCAACACACGTTCTATAATTCAGAAACCAGTTTACAGGATCATAAAGAGCATTTGTATTGGTTTTACTATGTTGTTACCAGTGTTGGTTCTTATTTTATTAACCAAAATGTTTTAACATTTTAAAACTTGAATAACCTTGTTTTTAATGAGTTATAATTGACATATAACCCAGAAGTTTAAAGTGTACAACATAATGATTAGATATATGTATAGTGAGATGATTAACTGAATAACTGGACAAATCTACACTAATAAAAGAGAAACATGGTAATTAGCATACGACCGCTACCCTTTTCATTGGCTAATCAGTGAGTATATGCAAATTAACTGTCAGCCAAGATGGCGGCCGGCAGCCAGGCACTGAAGCGAGCAGGGAGGCTTGCTTGCTGCAGACTCCAACATTCCTCGCCTCAGTTGCCAGCCTCTCAAATGCAACTCTAAGCAACTATGTACTATGTTGCAAATGTAGAAGTGAAACAAAACCCCAGAAACCAGCTTTCAGCCTGCCGGGATCTCAGAGCTGAAGTTATACATTGTTTCGATTATAGAATGGCAAACAAACCAGATACGAAGCCTCAGAGCTAGAGCCAGAGCTAAAGCTGGCCCAGAATAAAATAAAAAAAAGAGAAAAAAAAGGAGCGGTTGGGAGCTTCAGTCAACAACCGCCAGCCTGAAAGCAGCCCTCAGCCCCTCACCCAGACTGGCCAGGCACCCCAGTGGGGACCCCCACCCTGAAGGGTGTGTGACCAGCTGCAAACAGCCATCATCCCCTCATCCAGGCTGGCCAGGCACCCCAGTGGGGACCCCCACCCTGAAGGGTGTGTGACCAGCTGCAAACAGCCATCATCCCCTCATCCAGGCTGGCCAGGCACCCCAGTGGGGACCCCCACCCTGAAGGGTGTGTGACCAGCTGCAAACAGCCATCATCCCCTCATCCAGGCTGGCCAGGCACCCCAGTGGGGACCCCCACCCTGAAGGGTGTGTGACCAGCTGCAAACAGCCATCATCCCCTCATCCAGGCTGGCCAGGCACCCCAGTGGGGACCCCCACCCTGAAGGGTGTGTGACCAGCTGCAAACAGCCATCATCCCCTCATCCAGGCTGGCCAGGCACCCCAGTGGGGACCCCCACCCTGAAGGGTGTGTGACCAGCTGCAAACAGCCATCATCCCCTCATCCAGGCTGGCCAGGCACCCCAGTGGGGACCCCCACCCTGAAGGGTGTGTGACCAGCTGCAAACAGCCATCATCCCCTCATCCAGGCTGGCCAGGCACCCCAGTGGGGACCCCCACCCTGAAGGGTGTGTGACCAGCTGCAAACAGCCATCATCCCCTCATCCAGGCTGGCCAGGCACCCCAGTGGGGACCCCCACCCTGAAGGGTGTGTGACCAGCTGCAAACAGCCATCATCCCCTCATCCAGGCTGGCCAGGCACCCCAGTGGGGACCCCCACCCTGAAGGGTGTGTGACCAGCTGCAAACAGCCATCATCCCCTCATCCAGGCTGGCCAGGCACCCCAGTGGGGACCCCCACCCTGAAGGGTGTGTGACCAGCTGCAAACAGCCATCATCCCCTCATCCAGGCTGGCCAGGCACCCCAGTGGGGACCCCCACCCTGAAGGGGGTGTGACCAGCTGCAAACAGCCATCATCCCCCCACCGAGTGCACAAATTTTTGTGCATCGGGCCTCTAGTGTATTTATAATTCCCCAAAGAGGAAATACAACTATAAACAAACAGATGAAAATTTGTAATCTTATTTTTAAAAATTTAAACATAATCCCCCTCCAAATTTCTTTGCAAAGCTTCATTTATCTTTTTAAAAATATTTAGATATATATTTCGAGGCTTACTTGTTCTGTTCTTTTGATAAGCCATTTGTTTTATCATGTGACACAGACCATACTATAATCTGATAGGATTTGTCTTCCTATGGTTTTCAGATCTTTATTTTCATTTAAGTCTATCTGTATGTTAGTGTGTATGTATCTATTTTTTCTTTTCTTGTCCACTAGAACTATTAAAGTCAAGTTTTACTGCTGGAAATAAAGATGCTACTGATTTAGGTTTATCCATTTGTATTCACTTTATTCTAAACTCTTTACCAGTTAAAATTGCTTTGAATTAATTCCTTTAGCATCTTCTAACTCTAAGGTTAGTGCTTTTCCTTCTATCTGATGCCACATTAACAACTACTCATAAGAGTTGCATTCCCTTATTACAAGAAGTATAATTATGGTTTTTCTTCTAGGTGGCAAATATTAAGAAGGAGACCCATATTTTGTGGTATAAAGATGAAAGGGAGATATCGGTGGATGAAAAGCATGACTTTAAGGACGGTATATGTACCCTGCTTATAACAGAGGTAGGTGACTATAAGTGTAAAATGTAATACATTAGTTCTGCACCCTACTTTCTCTCCAAAACCAGAGACTAGATTCTGTATTCCTTTGTCCTGGGCATTTGTAGTATCTTACTTCTAACTGCTCCAAAAATCCGTGCCCTGACTTCATCTAAAAAGCTGTAGGAACACAAAAGCCTCTCTCACCTTGTGATATGCATGGATTTGTCACATATCCAACCAATATCAGCTGGGAGTTAAGTGGATCCTTCTTCATTTGCTCTTAAGCCTAACGATAACTTGTTTCCTAAAAGTACAATCAGAATAGTATTCATATAAGTGTAGATTTTTATCTCCTTTTTGTTTAAAAGAGCATACCTTTCAAATATATGAAGGCAGAGTAAAAGATATGGACTTATTAAGTCTCAAATCAATTATAGCCATAGAGGGTGAAAAATCAGGACTGCTAGGTCAAATTATAATGGATAGGTTTATCTGCAAACTATTCATTGCTCACATGGTTAAATGTTGTTCAGTGTGTGTTTTGATGGCAGTTCTATAAATAACAGGGCTTTAAAAATGCAAACACCAACTCTGAGGCCACAATAAGCTACAATGTGGTATATGTATCCCTTCCTTAGTTTTCCAAGAAAGATGCTGGGATTTATGAAGTTATTCTGAAAGACGACAGAGGAAAAGATAAGAGCAGATTGAAGCTTGTGGATGAAGGTCAGTCCAGCAGCTGCTGGGGTCCGTTTTGTGTGTTCTACATACAGGTTACCAGAATTATGAGTGAGACTGAGCTGGTGATCAAAGTCATGCTGATTTTTTTTATCCACAGATTTTGCTTTAATGGAAATCCCAGCAGAGTGAACTACTGTTATATTGAAAAATACTTCATTCTAAGTTCCCCTAGAAATCAGAAGTGTACTTTTGATCCTCAGAGAATTTATAGTCCACAGTCCACCAGGGGTTTATTTTCAATATAAATCATCATTTCTGTTTCAACCCTATAAAAAATGTTACAGGATCAAAAACTGTGAGAAGCATGTTGCAAAATAATCCACCCTTAAATGATGACAAGAAAGATTTATATATGAACCTCTAAGCCTCTAAGTTATTAGCAGAGCATGAAAGTAATTTCCACTTTTCAGAGACTACTAAGGACATAATACATCATGATAGCAAAGACCTATATGTGACCCACAAACTTCCAATTTTGTTCCTGAACAAGATCTTTAACAATATTGCTAACAAAGAGCAGAAGTCTGACTTTGATTTCACCTTCCTAACTCTTGGTGGAGACAGGACTAAATGTGTTTATTGGAAAAAAACATTATTAGGCTGCAAAATATCAGATTTATAGATGGTTAATGTGTTATGAATTGATAACACCGATAAGAAAACTTCCTCTAATAGGAACTAAGGCTTCCTGGGACTTAAGAAGAAGAGACTCTTAAAGCCAAGAAACTTCCTGGAAATCTTATTGTGGCTCTTTCTCTAGAATGTAAATGTGACGAAAGTTAGAGAATTGGAGGGGAAAATATCAAAATAAGAGCAAGGATCTTTTACAACTTGATAAAAATGGAATTATTCACTCCAAGAACACTTATTTTCAATTGGTCAACAAATTTATCTTGTGACCAGTACCCTCCACCAGAGAGAATATTTTTGAGAGCACAATGCTGATAACTCCTTAAAATGAGCATTTCTTTGCTAAAGCTTTGTCTGTGAATCTCCATCCACAGCCTTTCAAGAACTGATGACTGAAGTATGTAAAAAAATAGGTAAGTTAAAATGTTCTCACCATGACAGTGCTTCATTATTCTTTTGGATGGGTTTACAGGTGTATGAAATATGCTATTTTCTTCTTTCAGCTTTGTCTGCTTCAGACCTGAAAATTCAGAGCACGGCTGAGGGCATCCGGCTGTACTCTCTTGTTACCTACTACCTGGATGACCTGAAAGTTAACTGGTCCCACAAGTAAGTAATGGGAACTTAATTGCTGTGTAGAAATTCCTTCTCCATTGAAGTGAAGGGAAAAAAAGTTGGAAAAACAACAGCAACTCTCTGTACTCTCAGCTAAGGAGTCTTCTGACTTCTCAGGCCTGACGTTGATGAGTATAGGACAGAAGCACCCAGGCTATTCCCTTTGAGTGAGTTAGCACTTTGCCTCAACACATAGAGGGTGAAACTGGTGAGGCCTAGGAGCCTGTCTTTGTGACCGGGGAAGTGCCATAATTCGTGCACATCTTTATAATGTGACCTCCACCTCCAGACGGTTGTGTTTGGGCTCCTTCTGCTTTGCAAGTGTCCAGAGCCAGATGCTGATTCTCTCTTTCTACACACAGCTACCCATGCTATGATCTGGAACAAAACTGAAGCAGCATGTACCAAGAGACACTAAATTTCCCACTATATTAATTAGTGGCCTAATTCACCAAAGAAGCCTAATCTGAGAAGTGCCCAGCTTTGTTATTGTTGTTTATAGCAATTGGCATAGTTGGTCATTAGCATGTTTCTTGTCCTCCCTCGGAAGGCTTTGAAGATCTCAAGATCACTTTGGGAAAATGTAGTTGAACTGAATTGAGCCTGAAGATCTGTTCTGATCTCGGCTTCCTTTGTGGAGTTCTAGAGGGGTTCCATTCAGGTTCACCTCTGGGATTCCAAGAGCCAAAATGGGTTTGTAAGTCAAACCAGTTCTCCCATTTATACTGTGGATGTTATCCTAACCTCTGTGCTTCCTTGAAATTTCCTGAGCTGAAAGAGAGCAGCAGCCTGGCAGAGAAATCTGATGGGGCACAGCCGCCTTCAGTCCACACTAAGGATGCAGCTGACACTCATTCCCCAAGTCCGATGAGACCCCCTGAGCAGTAGGTCACTGCGGCACCCCCAGGAGGACACAGATAACAATGTTTATATCTTCCCTTCAGTGGGCATTTACAATGTACCTGGTACTTCCAAGCCATTTAGATGTATGAATTCATTTAACATACCCAACTCTTTGGAGGAGATACTTCTTACTTCAGTGAAGAGGAAGTTCGGGCTGGGGGAGTGACTTGCCTGAGGTCACACAGCAAAGTGGTGGATGGAGAGCTCAGTCCAGGCAGCCTGGCTCCAGAGGCCCCCTGTCATGGCACTGGCCCTGTGTTCAAGTTGCATTAGAAGTCTTGGTTAACATTTAACCAGAGCTGGGTCCCGCAAAACAACCATTTGTGTTTTCTTTAAAATGACTTTCCTATTATGTAGAACAGTGTCTTATTTATTATTATTATTAATTTCCTGAATTCTTAAAAAATGAGAAGTGAAAGTCCAATGTAGAAATCTTGAGGTTTCATTCCTTTATCCAATTTCTTTCAGAATATATTGTAGGAAAGTATAAATTAAAATAGGTCAAATTCCAGGAAATTCCTCTGTGACATCTAAGACATTCTAATATATCAGTCTGAAGAATAAGAGAAAATGAGGTAATTGAATCATCAATCAAAAAGCTTTATACATCATCTCTAAAAGAATTACTTGTTCAGAAAACTTAGAACACTGAGTTCTGAACAAATTGCTATTAGACTAACAAGGTATAAACTTCTTACATCACTTGGTTTACTAGTCATTTAAATAAATGTTTTTTTGTATCCATCTGCCTATGAAAGATTCAGGAGTCAAGGATTGTGTTCAGTGTATTTATGTAGGTATGTGACATGATGAAAAAAAATACTTGAAATGGGTTTTAGTCTTGACATTGCCCTGCCTATGAAAGATTCAAGAGTCAAGGATTGTGTTCACTGTTTTTATGTAGGTATGTGACATGATGAAAAAAATACTTGAAATGGGTTTTAGTCTTGACATTGCTCCTCTCTTTCCATTGATATTAAGCAAGTTATTTAATTTTCTGAATCTCACTGAATAATACCTGCTTTATCTCATAACACTGATGGATCCAACAAATGAATGAAATTAATGGCACTTTGTAAACCATAAAGTGCTTTACAAATTTAAGGTACTATTATGCATGTTAGCCAGAGATTAAAGAATTCAAACATTTATTATAGCAAAGCAGAGAACTGTCTTTCTTTCTAGCTCTCTAAGACAAATATATTGCTCAGGTTAAAGTCTATGGATACAGATAGGTTCCTTTGTCTTACATTTTATGGCATTTTCATTTTAATATCTTTTATAGAATGTACTGTATAAGAAAAAGCTGACTATTTGAAAACAAACTTTTTGGTGGAGATTTTTATTTTTCAAGGTTTTTTTTTAAAGTTTATTTTGCATATTTTAACTATAAACAGAATTAGAAAATACATTTATAATATCATATTATAAGTTAGAAAGTATTTATAATATGATATTATCCATAGTTTTCCTAGTCATATTATGAACATTTCGGGATTATACCTTAGTCTTTTCTCTTTGCATAATTGTTAATAAAATTAGGTAGTTCTAGTGCCTTTTCCCCTTATTTCTTTGAAGTTACTTTTAACATCATTGAGAGTACATCTACCTCTACCTTTCTCTTACTTCCTCTATAACAGCGACATTTCTAGATCCTCAGATCACAAAACAAAGGGTTCTATTTGCTTGTATTCTCTTGCAAAGAACACAATGCTTGGGTCTGCTCTTGACCTACTGTAGAACACTGCGAAACTCACATCCAGGGACAGAGAAGGTGCCTCATTCATTTTGGCAGCAACTCTCCTTTTCATTCACTCTTGGCCTTACTAGTGCATAATTACTTGTGTTTTAAATAGCTTTCTAACAACATATGTCAATAGATGCCAGCCACATGTGAACCTCCTTAGGTCTGTTTTTGATTAGCTTGTAAAATCCGATTTATATTCATAGAGCATCTGTATGAAATATACAATAACATAATATGTTCCCTGGCCTTTTCACTTTAAAGATTCCCTTAGTCCTACAAATAAGCCCAAGCAAAAGATAATTAATAGCACTGAGAAGTATTGATGTTGCAATCTGCCTGGGCCCCAGACTGCTATTGTGAGTTAAATGTGAGCCTCTCAGAGGCCCTCCCTCACCCTTCACCCTGGGTCTTGAAATCCAAGTTTAGTGACTCAGGGCCCATCATTGCTCTGAAGCTGTAGACCATATGTGGATCCCATATTATTTGAAAGCCTGTAAAACTTTATGGTAAGACCATCAATAAGAGACAAAGTAAAGGTCAGCTCTGGATGAAAGCAAACAATAATGATGTTTTCTTTGATTTGAACAGTGGGACTGCTATTAAGTACACAGACAGAGTTAAGAGCGGAGTCACCGGGGAGCAGCAGATCTGGCTGCAAATCAGTGAGCCCACTCCGAATGACCAAGGGAAATATGTAATGGAGCTTTTTGATGGCAAAACAGGACACCAGAAGACAGTGGATCTTTCTGGACAAGGTAAATGGATATTCTGCAGGTTCAAACTTACTATAGAGGAGTGGGCTTTTAAAAAAGAATGAAGGATGAGCCCTAGTGGTTTGGCTCAGAGGATAGAGCGTCAGCCTGCGGACTGAAGGGTCCCGGGTTCGATTCCAGTCAAAGGCACATGCTCAGGTTCCGGGTTCGATCAATGATTCTCTCTCATCATTGATATTTCTATCTCTCCCTCTCTCTCCCTTCCTCTCTGAAGTCAATAAAAATATATTAAAAAATAAAATAAATAAAAAAAAAATAAATAAAAATAATGAAGGAAGGGTGATAAGAGGTCAATACACTTACCTATTGGAAGATGATTGGAGATTTTAGTAAAGCAGTTTAAATTCAACCACAGTGGTAGAAGTCAAGAATTTCAATGGTTGGAGAATCATTGAAAAGTAAGCACTACTCTTTCAAGATGCGTACAAAAGAAAGGCAGATTGATTTACTATCACTTGAGTAAGGACAAACACTGGAAAAGCATAGTTTTTATGAGGATTGAAATGTGATCATGTTCGTGGATTCCAAGAAATCCGCTGAGTTGGAAGGACTAAAGATGTGAGTGAAGGAAATAATTGATGTATCAGAGTTCAGAAGGATGGAAGGGTGGAGATCCAGGGCAGGGGTGGGAATAAGTGTGACTAAGCAATGACAAATACTGAGGACAGAAAGAAGCTGGAAAGTTGGATCCTTATGGTTATCGGTTGAAAGAATGGGGGTGGAGGGGTGGTTCTGGAGAGACAAGGTAAGAGAAGAAAGTCACAGGAGGTGAGGAAAAAGGGCTTCCACCTAAGAACATAGAAGAAAGGCGATGTGTAGCTATTACTTAAAATTTAAAAAGTTAAAACATACAGTCATAAATAAAAAATTAAAAACATTGTGCCATTTCTCTCTCCTAGTACTGTATTCTTCATCTTATTTATTATTTCCTTAAAAAAATAGTCTGTATGAAGTTACCAGAAAAGATTGGGGACTGACTTTTTCTTCCACTTCTTCATATATTAAAATATAACCTAGCCCTAGCTGGTTTGGCTCAGTGGATAGAGCATCGGCTTGCGGACTGAAGGGTCCTGGGTTCGATTCCAGTCAAGGGCACACGCCCAGGTTGCAGGCTTGATCCCCAGTGGGGGGTGTGCAGGAGGCAGCCAATCAATGATTCTCTCTCATCATTGATGTTTCTATTTCTCCCTCTCCCTTCCTCTCTGAAAAAAAAAAAAATGCAACCTAAATATGTAATAGCTCTCAGTGTTTTAATCCTCAGAGAGTAGATTCATAATTTAGAGAACAGTCTTTCAACCCTGCCTTGAGTGGTTTTGTAATGTCTCTTAACCTTGCCCCGCCCACCATAATTGCTGAAGGGTCTCTGTAGGGAATGAGAGGCTGCCCCCCGGGGCTACACTCTCAGGGCCACACTGTGCCTGAGTCACATCCCACAGTGACAGGGGATTTCTTCTGCAGACCATTGGATACTTTGAAACACAGTAGAAAAAGGAAAATAAGAAATGGATAGATTTAAAACTTAAAAAATTTTTTCTTTTACCCTCTGGCCCATCAGGGCTTATTTAACTACCCTGCTCTCAAGTCCCCCTTAAGCAAAAGGCTGTGGATTGTCTTACAGCCGGACACAGCCACCCAACACAGATTGATTCGCCCGTTCCTGACTCTCTCAGTCTGGCATGGGCAGAAAGAGTACTGAACTCTTAGCCTGGTTTAGCCTAACTAGTCTACCTCCAGAGACGTTAAGCCTGGCTTTATGCTTTCATTTTTCCATCTGGAAAAGGAAGCGGGTGGACTAGTGTTATATAAATGTTTTCTGTGCAATATTATGATTCCTAGACCACAGAGGCTCTTTAAAGGCAAGGTGGGAGAGACTTCAAAACGAAGTTGCCTTTTCAGCTGAAGTCTTCAAAGTGGCTCACCCTGCAGTCTCAGGGAAACAGATTATTTAGAACTCTGTAGCTCTCCTTTCACGTCTCGCTCGCCTTTTATCTCTTCTCTGCACGACAGAGAAGCATTGTTTCAGGCAAGCACGGGCACGCGCTGTGGCTGCAGGAATTCCTTGTGCTCTTTAATACAAATAGGTGGGCCAGACCACGGGACATAGAAACATTTAACTGTCCAGCTAGGAGGCGATGGCATGTGGGATGATTTAATAAGAGAAAAGCCTATTTGAAGCTCAGGATGCTTATTAGACAACCAACTTTTATTTGAAACAGACCTTTATTCCCTTTTTATCTTTGGTGGAGCTAATTCTTGGCCTTCCCGTTTGAAGAGTTGAAGGCCTCTCACAGAACTGAGAACTTCTAAAGTCCACTATTTCATATTTTCTACCTAGAAAGTATTTGCTTAAGTCCATCAAGTTGTAGAGTGAACACATAGGCACAGGGTCAGCTTATTTTTATCTGCACTGATTACATTGACCTCATGTTGTGAATTTAAACAGCCCCTCTGTGTTGTCAATTCTGGCTGAGCAAATTCTAACTTCTCTTTTTCCCCTTAAAGATTATGAGGAAGCCTTTGCCGAATTCCAAAGATTAAAGTAAGTCTTCTTTTGCCTCGCAAAGGCCAAGTGCATGCACTAATTTCTCCGGAACATCCTGCGTGCTGCTCCCCCATCTGAATAACAGGGAGGGGCTTTCCTTTAGACAAGGGCAGTGAAACCAGTGCTCCCCACTGCTTTGTTGAACAGCAGAATGTCTGTGGGGCAATGAGACACAGTCAAGGTTAACTACTCTGAAACACCACTAAAGCCACATTCTTCTTTGTTTGTGTGTGTGTTTGTTTCTCTCAACCACAGACAAGCTGCCATTGCCGAGAAAAGTAAGTAAACCTTGTTCTTGTTTATTCCTAGCATAGTTTCAAAATGTAACTTTTATTTTCTATTATAACAGCAGATGGAAAAGAGTAAAAGTAGTTTTTTTTCTCGTTTTTTTTAATCTTAGGCCTTCTACATATGTTTTCATTTAGTCTCTTGAGTAAGGATGTCTATGAAAAGAAGGTCTCAGGTTACAGTATAGGAATGTCACCCAGCTCTTAACTTGAGCCAGCGATTTGGAAAAATCTCCAGGCTGCAACTCATAAAATAGGTTGTTAATCACCTGCAGCAGGCACAGCGTATCAGAAACATTTGGGTACATTAAAGAAAAAAAAAGAAATGAGAACCTTCGTACGTTTACATGAGGTAAATCACAAGCACTCCAGGTGTTCCCGAGAGCCCCTAGGAGAGACAGCCCCCAGTAAGGAAGGCCTCCCTTTCATTTCACTGGACACAGTCCCGGAGAACACACACCAAACTGTCAAGTCCACCCAGAAACGAGTTCTATCAACTGTTTGCTTCACACATAGAGATTTCGAGAAGGACTCAGTCTTATGGCATTCCACAAGTCACAGACTGATTCATCATAATAACTCTGGTTCTTTAGCAGTGAGGGAGGCATGACTTGAAAAATGTTGAGGGTTAAAACTTCGAGTTGTCCTGAGCTGGAGTGGAAAGGGCCTGAGCAGGGGAAGGAGTAGGAAGTGAAGTCATCTGTCTGCCTCGCAGTGGCTCCAGGCGACTCAGAATGGAACTTTTCACCTTTGCCGTGTGCTGCTGTCCTCCGCCTTCTGCTCTTTCCCTCTCCCGCTCAGGCCCTGGCTTGTGAGGTGGCTGCTGGTGCTGAATAGGGCAGACGGCAGCACCAGGGGCCTGTGGGGAGTGTCCAGGGGCAGGGAGTTTTTCTTGTTGGCACCCGAGTATGTCCCTCCCACTCAGACACACAAGCAAAGCCAAGCCCGAGGCAGCAGCAGTTGACAGCCACGCCCCACTCTTGAACTCTCTTGTGGGCAAGAAGCCCGACCTTCCCTCGAGTTCATGAACAGTTTCCTAAGATCACTGGGTCACCGCAGTTTAGAGCTGGAAGAGATGTTAGAGCTTTTCTAGCTCCGTGTTTTTAAACTTTTACAAGCCATGGAACACTTAATTCACACAAAATCTTCCACACAGACCCAATATATAAAGTAGGTCAAAGCAGAGTTATCTTCATTGGCTCCTTGACTCAATACCCCATCTTGACCTTCTCTCCAGCCCCCTCAGAGGAATCCCATGGACTCTGTGCACATTTCTAATCCAACCCTCCCCCCATTCTATAGATGAGAAGACTGAGGTCCACACAGTGATGTAACACGCTTAATATCACACAGCAAGTGGCACAGGGACCCAGATGATGGCTTGGGCTTATTAAGTGGTATAAGGTGCAGTGAAATCAGTGGGAGAATGCAGTCAACACTCAGCTAAAGCTTTAGCCTGACTTAGTGGAGAAGGGAACTGTAGAAATATGGATCAAGAGCTACACATTCATGAAGTAGGCCTACAAATGAGACAGCGGCAGCCACAGCATTGGTATCAGAGAGGGTGATTTTGAGTGAATTACAGAAGGCATCCTTGCCTGGGGCTGAGCAGTCACACACAGGATACATGGCTCAGCTAGGGAGTCAGCCCTGGATTTCAGCACCTTGTCCCTTCACCTTGAAGCCTTTATACTCATGGCCATAGACAGCAGCCCTGCATAGTGCTACCAAGAACTATCAGGATACGAGAAAGGGAAGGTTTATAGGGAAAGCCTCAAAGAAAGCCCATGTCTGCACAAACCGCCAGATCTCCCTGACATAACACTTCCAATTATGCAACCTTTTTTCATCATAGGGAAGCCCATGAAAGAGGCCACACTGAGCTTGGAGGCTGTCCATAGTGATCTGCTCTGCCTCCTCGAGCTGAGCCCCACTGAGCTGCAGAAGGGCCAGGACTGAAAATAGCCATGAAAATGATAGAGCAGGTCTTGATCCAACAAAGAGATCTCAAGCTGATATTTTAGGCACGGATAGAGGCTCCTGCACTCATGAAATATGTGTGTGAAGAAGGATTAACATTTCAGCATCACTGGACCATTTTTTAATTTTGCATGTTAAAAGCAGGTATAAAGTTACTGTAAGGAGAAGGAGACTAAATTGGAAAGTTAGTTCCCTGGGGTGGTTTTGTGAATGTGATCGCTGATGCTCAATGTTTCAGTGATTAACCAGAAATGCCTATTCTTGCAGATCGCGCCCGGGTGGTGGGTGGTCTCCCCGATGTGGTCACCATCCAGGAGGGCAAGGTAAGCATGGAGCACTCCTGTCCTTGCTTCTTCCACACTAGGAATGGGTTCCAGTGCCTCAGACTTTGTTCTATCTTTTAAGATACATACCATCCTATGCAATGGCTGCTTATGCTTGACTTCAGAATAGCCAATACAAGGTTCAAAATGCAGCCATTTTTCCAATCATCTTAATATTTTGGGCCAAGCATCAGGATGCAAGTTTGTCTAATGTGGGCACATGTAGACCACTTAGTATCTTTCTAGAATTACCCTCTAAAATCACAAGGAGTAGAAAATGTTCAATCATAACTACGTGACAAATGTAATTGAAGAAAGAAGTGACTTCTAACACCTAGTGGCAAAGGGGCTGTCTTATTAAACACCTCACCTTTCAAAGGAGACATGCTGCTCCATGAATGTTGATAGGCTCTATTTCAATTGAAAACTGATTTCTGTTTGTAAGTTTTAAATTAGTATCACCTGGCTCCATAATAATCTCTGAAAAGCAATGAACATAATTTCTAACCTGTATTCTCTTTCTTCATCCCTGTTTCATTAAAACAGGTTTAATATCAACCCATGAACCAGGAGGTCACGGTTGATTTCCAGTCAGGGTACATGACCAGGTTTCGGGCTCAATCCTCAGTAGGGAGCGTGCAGGAGGCAGCTGATCAATGTTTCTCTCTCATCGATGTTTCTATCTCTCCATCCATCTCCCTTCTTCTCTCTCTAAAATCAATAAAAACAAGTTTAATATACCAGTCATAGGGGTATGGGTATTTATAGTAGAATAAAACCTTTTCTCACCTCAAAGTGATAATGAAGACATATGATGGGTGATTGGAACTAGAGTGATAAAACAAGGTATATCTAAAGTTTAGTGAGAGGTAGGTTTCATCTACCTGTTTCTTCGTAGTGAAACATGACTACAGTTTACTTTAAGCTCAACCATTTACAGGGTTGCTTTTGTTTTAAACTCTATTTTCCATTTTCCTCACCTAATGAGGTTCAAAATGTGCAACTCACTGGGTCATAGTGAAAATTAAGAGACAGTGTGTATGTGAAAATACTTTGTGATCTATAACTCAAATCTAGAGTATGGATAATAGTTTTCCGTAACATCTAAGGTACTTAGTTTTGTTTGGTTTTGTTAAAAGTCTTAACCCCCAAGTAATCACAGTTTCCAAAACCTGGCCCACTTGGAGAAGACTAATGGCAATAGGTTGACTCATATTTTTCTTGAAATGTATTTGTAGAATAATTCAGTAAGAAATGCTAATTAATCCTGGAAAGAAAACAGATTTCTTAATCTATGCAATTTTAAAAGATACTCTTATAGCAGAGATCACAGGTGGTCATGTAAGACTCTATAGAAGGACATTTAGAAGGATATCCTTTTCCCTGTGTGCCCTAGTTATTTTTCTTATAATTACTGGATTTTAGGAAGAAAAAAATGCGAGAATTAAATTTAAAATGTGAAATAAATTCAACATTTTGGCTATCAAAGAAATGCAAATTAAAACCACATTGAAATACCATAACACACCCATCAGAATTGCTAAAATAAAACATAGTGACAACAAATGCTGGTGAGGATGCAGAGAAACTGAATCACTCACACATTGCTGGTGGAAATGTAAATCAAAATTGTACAGCCACTCAGGAAAACAGGTTGGCAATTTCTTAAAATATGAAACATGCATTTACCATATGACCCAGCAATTGCACTCCTGGGCACTTACCAGAGAGAAATTAAAACTTATGTTCACATAAAAACCTGTACACAAATGTTTCTAGCAGCTTTATTCCTAATAGCCCAAAACGGGCCAGATAACCCTTAGAGATATGACCACAACATGGCACATACTCAGTAATAAGCAGGAACAAATCATTGTTACTTGCAACAATTTGGATGAATCTGCAAGGAATTATGCTGAGTGGAAAAGGCAATCCAGAAAGGTTACATATTGTCTGATGCTATTTATATAATGTTTTTGAAATTAGAAAATTTTAGAAACAGAAGACAGATTAGGAATGAGATTGGGAGATTGGGAGGTGGGGAGAGGTGGTTATAAAGGGTAACACGAGAGATCCTGTGGTGATGGAAATGTTCTGTATCTTGATGGAGGTGGTGGATACGTGAATCTAGACAGGTGATAGAATTAAATAGAAGTAAACATACACATACACAAATGAGTACAAGTAAAACTGGGGAAATCTAAATAAGATCAATGGATTGTACAATGTCAGTGTACGGGTTGTGATGTTATGCTGTAGTTTTGTAAAATGTAACTATGGGGGGAACGGGGTAAGGGTACACAGGATCTATTATTTATTACAACTGTATATGAAACAGATTGGGTAGAGTCTGGGGGAGAAATAAAACAAGGAAATGGAATTTGAAAATTAGTCACATTATCTGAAACAGCCGTTAGGATTCTGCTGCTGGGCTCTGTGACGCAGTTGAAATGCACATGTGAGCAGGTGGTGATTATGGCAATGAGATGTCTCTACTGAGACAGAGTTTGAAATGCCATTTTAGAGTAAAAGGCATCTATTTATGTGTTTATGAAAGTGAAAATGGAGATGGGATCTGGAAAAGCATTCTCAAATCCGAGTCCCTAAGAAACCTTCTCAGGTTTGTGTTCAAACTGTAACTCACACAGGTGCATATACATAACAAGTTCAAACCCTGATCCGGGAGGTTTATCTTTATCCTCCATTGAGTCATGCCACACCATCAGAAGAACTTTGAAGTTGGATCATCATTATATCTGATATCTCTCCTTTCCTCTCATAAAACCTGTTTTTCAGACACTTAATCTCACTTGCACCGTGTGGGGCGACCCAACTCCGGAGATCTCCTGGCTGAAGAACGAGAAGTCCCTGGACTCGGATGACCACTGCAACCTCAGGTTCGAAGCCGGCAAGACGGCCTTCTTTACTGTCACCGGGGTGACCACTGCCGACTCCGGCAAGTACGGGCTGGTTGTGAAGAACAAGTATGGCTCGGAGACAATCGATTTCACCATCAGTGTGTTTATCATTAGGAAAGGGTTTTAAGCAAAAGACCAGAAAAAGAGGGACACTGAATAATGATCAGAAAGCAGATGAATGTGCTGTGGAGCAGAGTTTGGATGTAGATTGCAGTGATGCTCCAGTATCCTATCGAGAACGAGACTAGTTGTTAAGCAAACCAGTATGTTCGTGTGTTGTGGAGATAGTGGTGTGTATTTCGGTTGGCGGTCTTTTGATTTGGAACCTTCTCGGTATTAATAAACAGTCCTCACACCTTTTCTCTTCTTCATCAGTGTTTCTCTCATTGTTACTGTTTGGCTGCTCATTTGGGTCTTTGCTGCATCTCTCTTGTCGCTTCTTGTAGCTCGTCTTCTGATTTAAATTCCTTTGGGTTTAAAGCAGTACCTTCAGAGTAACATCAGGTAAGTCACCCAAGGTCAATTGAGGTTCAGAGGTGTGAAATTGCTCTGTCACTGTACATCTGTTATCTTACTGGACAATTAATTTATTCCATTGTTAAGATACCCAAAGTAATTGAATGAGTTGTGTCAATTAAGGATAATAAAAGGGGTCAGGGATGTCTAGTGCTAGAATTGGTGACTAAGGAAAAAAGAGCCCTCATTCTAAATTCAGAGAACTGCCAGATTTGGGGCCTACTCCTCTTCGCAGGACATGCCTACAGGCAGCATTCTGCTTTAGAAAATTTGGTTCTTCTCCAACTCCTAGTCCCAATCTCGGCCACACCCCCCCCCCCCCCACACACACACACTCATGCGCACACACACACAATTGCTCATACACCACTGGAGGAAAATAGTAATGGTGAAAACAGGTTACTCTCTCCCTCTTCCTGTCAAGGGTCAGGAATGGGACAACAGACTCTCTTACACTGTTAGAAGGGGCACCTAAAATCCTCTCCTATGCAAAGTTCTGGACTGGAAACTGCATCTCATTTGACTGTTGCCAATTCCCTTGTCCAGCCAAGTGCCCCAAGCTATTGCTGTGACATTGAACATGGGCAGGAGAGAGATGCTGTACTGTCACTAGCAGGCATGGCAAGTAATGAGATCCCTGAGAGTCAAGGGGACGCAATGGAGGGCCGCTGACCTTAAGCAGTCTAAAGCTCTCCCTCCCTCAGCAAGGAGGCTCCTTCTGGGTAAGGGGACCCAGAAGGAAAGTGGACACAGCCTGGGAGCAGAGAGAGGAGAAAGGGATGAAGTAGGGGTGGGTTTGTGTGTCAAGGAGCTGTGCAGGTGAGAGGCCCCTAAGACTTTACACAGAACCTAAATGCACCCCTCACGAGACCAACAGCAGAGTCCCAGTGTTGGGAGAAGGTGGGGAGGGAGGTATGTGCTAGCAGAACCCACTACCCCATTCCTCATTTCCATGCCACTGGAGTCAAATTGGGGAGAAAACAAGAAGGATTTTGAATCCAATAAAAGCACAATTTTAAAACAATGTGTTCTAGCCCTGGTGAGTGTGGGTCAGTTGGTTGGAGCATCATCCCCTACACTGAAAGGTCTCAGGTTTGATTCCCAGTCAGGGCACATAGTTGTGGGCTTGATCCCTGGTTGTTCGGAGCATCTACAGGAGGCAACCAATCGATGTTTCTCTCTCACATAAATGTTTCTTGCTCTCTCTCTTTCCCTCTCCCTTCCTCGTTTTCTAAAACAAATAGAAACATATCCTCGGGGAGGATTAAAAACAACAGCATTTAAAACAATGTGTTCTAAATTCTGAAATTGTTTGAAAGCTTAGGAAATCAAAGCAGACGATCACTAAGATGCACGCCATCCAGCAGAGACTTTCTGGAACACCGTAACGGTGAGGGAGAAAAATGGCTTTCGTATTCATAGCTCAATAAAGTGGTTATTAGAATTATTTCAGCCATTATAATGACCAAACTGAATAAACTATTATTTGATGGCTTAGATAAAAAGCTGTTGTTTCTACAGGGGAAAAAAAACTAAAACTACACATCTATCAATTTGATGTCGAAGGTCCTTTTAACATAAGAATTCATGAATCTGTGACCTGCTAAATGTGATCTATTGGTACACAGAGGATTATATGGGAGCACAGAAAAGACTCTTCAGAGTTTAGTTTTATAAAATTAATATTCAATATATTAAAGTAATAAAATTAAAAATCTAGAGCTTCCTAAATTATTGAAGTTGAGCTTTAAAATCTCATTTTTTTTTTCATTTAAAAATCTATCTATTGAGAAAAGTTATTCTGAAGGTACTTTATAGTATAATTAAATTCCCTTTAACTTGTTAAACTGTATTTATAAACTAATATATTTTCTTTCCATTTTAAGTACTATTTTCTGACATTTAAAAATCTATCTATTGAGAAACGTTATTCTGAAGGTACTTTATAGTATAATTAAATTAAAACTTGTTAAACTGTATTTATAAATTAATATATTTTCTTTCCATTTTAAGTACTATTTTCTGACTTACCAAACAAAAACTTTGCAAGACCTTAAATAACTGTAATTACCTATAAAATTAAGTACATAAATATGGAAAAATTTGAGTCCTCTTAAATGTACTTCTTTGTAGATAAACTTAGTAAGGCTGTAACATAAAAATCACAATCATTGAACATTTTAAGTCAGAATCATAAAACTAAGCTACTTACTAGGATAAATTTTCTAAGCCATTATAAGTACATAGAAATCAAATATGCACAGATGCCATAATGCAAAAATAATATTACCCAGCTACAGCCCCTATGGCCTGGGGCTAGAGTTTTAATACCCGTCAGAAGGAGAGGCGTGAACTCAGATTGCTCATAATGGGGAGCTTCATACCAACATCTCTGCACAAGGATGTGAGCACAAAGGGTAGCGTAGTAAAAAAACACAAAAGGGAATAGTAACAGTATCACCAACTGACATGGAGAAGCTATATGGAAACTTGCCATCTGCCTGGGGGTGGTTCTGGGTAGAAAAACAAAGTTAACGATTCCTCAAGCCAGTACTGAATACTTGTGGGATCCACACTTATAGCACCACATGGTTTAAGCATCCTAAGCCAAGAGTTCCCATAAAAATGGCTAATGTCTGGAGCCCCAGAGAAGCCAATGTAAAACTATACTACAAGGGACTTCTGTGTCTTCCCACAAAGGATTACTGTTATGGAAATTGTCCTCCCACCATAAACAACTAGAAAACCAGGTAAAATATATGGGGGGGAAACTGGGGCATTGGCTCAATGGAAAGAGTGTCGGCCTGGGGACTGAAGGGTCCCAGGCTCAATTCTGGTCAAGGGCATGTACTTTCAGGCTTGATCTCCAACCCTGGTCAGGGCCTGTGTGAAGGCACCAATTGATGTGTCTCTCTCACATGGATGTTTCTCTCTCTGTGTCTCCCTTCCACTCTCTCTAAAAATCAATGGGAAAATATCCTCAGGTGAAGATTAACAACAACAACAAAAGAAAAAGGGTGAGTGAAAATACTGGGAACTTTGAATTTTTATGCCATATATTAAAAAACAAACAAACAAAAACACAAAACCTTCCCATCTTTATGATGCATCAATAAACCTGCATTAGGGCAGCAAATCTTATACAACAGAGGATATAAAATCCAGTTCTCTCAGGCATGGAATCAGGAATTTTTATTTATTTATTTATTTATTTATTTATTTTTACTGCTTTGGCAGTTACTGGAACACTTCCAGGTACTCTGTAGTTTTTCTGGTACAAACTAACAGTGTATTGTTATTAGCACAAACTGTGTGTTCTGATTACTTCTGAGAATCCACTACTTCAACTGAAAAGTGATTTGTGCATTAATAATACCACTGGCACAATTTCAAGTGTTTATTCTGTTCTACTCCTCAGCCTTGCTTTGCTTATCCGTAGAAACACATTTAGATAAAATTCACAGATTTTATGGGAACTCTGAATTTTTGTAATTTCATAATTATGTCCTGTCCTTAGATATTTGCATTTTGACCTTTACCTGAGGGCTTTTAGATAAAGTGTTTAACAAAAGTCTTAGATGATTTAAACACTTCTGAAGAATTAACTGAATATGTCTATTAAAATCTATTAAAATCTCAGTCTCTAAAATAACTATGAGCTAGGTAAAATTTCAAAATTACCTAGCTCAAAGTTATTAGGACCTAAGTGACTTTTTATACTATTTTTTTTACATTCTTTCTCATAGTCTAGTGTTGAGAAGAGATAAGAATACAACACTTGTCCCAAAGCTCACACATATCCTGCAGGTACCCAGAGACACTACATGTGCCCTTCTATCTCTATTTAAGGACAAATGTCTTCATTCTGAAAAGGGGAGAGAAGAACATGCAACTCAGTTTCATTTAAAACACTTTGGCAACAAAATATACCCTGCCTTGAATAAATTATGAAAGGAGTATTCTCCTCCCTGATCTTGAGTTTCTTGGTCTCCCTTGCCTCTTCTCTCTCCTTTAAAAAGGACCAAAAAAGACCCCGAATAGCCACAGCAATCTTGAGAAAGAGGAACAAAGTAGGAGGGATCATAATATCAGATATCAAATTATACTACAAAACCATTGTAACCAAAACAGCCTGGTACTGGCACAAGAACACGTATAGAGATAATTGGAACAGAACAGAGAACCCAGAAATCAATCTATTATGTTCAATTAATATCTGACATAGGAGACAAGAGCATACAGTGGAATAAAGACAGTCTCTTCAATAAATGGTGGGGGGAAAATTAGACCGGTATATGCAAAAAAAAAAAAAAAGGCAAAGGAAAAAACTAGATCACCAACTTATACCATACAAGAAAATAAATTCAAAATGGATAAAAGACTTAAATATAAGTCATGAAACCATAAAAATCTTAGAAGAAACCATAGGCAGCAAAATCTCAGACATCTCATGTAGCAGAATTTTCACTGATACGTCACCTAGGGCAAAAGAAACAGAAAAAAATAAACAAATGGGACTACATCAAAATAAAAAGCTGCTCAGCAAAAGAAACCATCAATAAAATGAAAA
>NW_005360509.1:2490434-2493820 GCF_000412655.1 Myotis brandtii
TGTCTGGCCCATCTCGCTCAGTCCTGATTGGCTGGACCCCCAGCAGCAAGCTAACCTACCGATTGGAGCATCTGCCCCTTGGTGGTCAGTGCACATCATAGCAACTGGTCGACCAGTTGACTGTCTGCTGCCTGGTGGTCAGTGCACATCATGGCGAGCAGTTGAGCGGCCTTAGTATATCATTAGCATGTTACCCTTTGATTGGCTGAACAGCCGACCGGCCGACTGGACACTTAGCATATTAGGCTTTTATTATATGGGATATCTCTCTACTGAGTCTGCCCAGTAACTGCCCATAGAAAACCTCTCCACGTAGGTCTCCATGCCAACTGCAGCACATACATATTAACACACCTCCTCCTCTGTCCCCTCCGTTCTTTACAGCTTAATATTCCCAGATGGAAAGATAACCAGGCCTCAGAACCCTCTTTGCTCTCAGACTTACGTCAGTACAGGCATCCACCCAGTTCCTGAGCTTCCAGAGTCCAGTCCCCTTTACCAGAATATCACATGAGTAGTGTCTCTTCCACACACATCCAAAACCAGGAACCACGTTGCAAAGAGGAACTTTCTGTTTCACTGAAAAGAAAACTGGGCAGAGGGAGAAGAGAACAACTCGTTGCTGGAACAGAATCTAGAAATCTGAAATCTCCCTCTCAGGAGAAAGTTTTAGCAGTGTTGAAGTGCAGATGAAGAAATGATTAAAAGAAAAAAAATCCTTGTTTTCTTCTTAAAACTGAAATAGAAGGCAATTACCTATACCTTATACTAATACAAATACAATACATCACTTTTTCTACTCATATGTTCATCCAACAAGTACTGACGTAGCACTGGTCTGGGTCGGGCCCCTCGGCACCAAAGGCTGGCCCACAGTGGTAGAGCGCCCTCAGACTCTAAAATCCTGCCTTCCAGCCAGGTTCATGTCTGGTGTGAGTGGAAAATCACCGAAAGTTTTGACCCCTGGACGGACATTCTTGGAAGTCATGGAATTGAACTGGAGACAGAATTGTTTTTTTCCATCTCACTGGACAGAGTGAGGCAAGATGAGAGTTGCTCAGTGTGTTAGTGCCTGAGAGGGAGGTGAGGGGAGAAAAGGAAGAAAAGGGAACATTTATTGGCTTCAGTGCATAAACTGCTTATTTATAAAGAATTAGACTATTTTCTATAAAGGTTTTTAATTGGACTTTTCGTCAATTTTATATTTCTTCAGGCTTTTAATCAGCAATTTTGTTTCTTATCTAGGCTACCTTATGGTTGTTAACATTTCATAAAATTGCTCGGTACTTATAATGCTGTATTAGAGAAGGTCATTGGCCCTGGTGTGCTCAGCGGTTAGAGCATTGGCCCACAGACTGGAGAGTCTCAGGTTTGATTCCCGGTCAAGGGCACTTAGCTCAGTTGTGGGCTCGATGCCTGGCCCTGGTCATTGCACGTGCGGGAGGCAATCAGTTGATGTTTCTCTCTCATGTCAATGTTACTCTCTCTCTCTCTCTCTCTCTCTCTCTCTCTGCGGTTATTCCTTCCTCCCTTCCACTCTATCTGGAAAATCAATGGAAAAAAATCCTCAGATGAGGATTAAAAAAAGAAGGTCATTGCCTAAAAATATAAGGCACCAAAGAAATATAAAAGCTATGAATAAAAATATGATAGACTATTTTAGCTAGAGTAGCAAAATTTTTTTATTTGTGTTTTAAAATATGATCATGCTAAAATCACTCTATCTTGTAAACAAGAGACATTTTGATGGCCCTAGTTCTGCTAGAATCTGAGTCAATGACCGGTGAAGAACTTTTATGAAGTGGAAGCAAATTGATCTCCTGGAAGGCACAGATGCAAAGCTAATTTGTCCCATTTCCACCCTACTTTAATAATACAAAACTACAATAAAGGGAAAACTTATCACCACAAGGCTGAGGATATCCAGTAAGTCTTCAGACCTTTGTTGATAAATAATTTAAAACAAAATAAGAGACTAGAAGTTTAAAAAAAAACACCACAAACTCACACTACTTGAAATGTTTATTATAGTGGTGGGTTAGAGAGATATAATTAAATATTATTAACATTATATTAGTTATGTATTATATAAAAATAAATATATATATAATTGTATGTTATTGTATTATAGTCATATTATATCTAATACATATGTGCTAAAGATTAGAGGAATTGAGCTCTCAAAAAATTACATAAGGACCTTAAAATAGTAAAACATTTGGCACTGCTCCTCATTTCTATGGTAGCCACAGTTACAGAAATGCCATGTGTGCTTTGTCAACTGAGGCAGTTTGTTACAAAGACATCATTCAAAATAAGAGTCAAACTCTGGGAACTCCCTTTAAAATGGAAAAAAAAAATCAGAAAGTGTTTACTTGAAAGTATTTTACATAGAAATCAGGCAAGTCATTGGGAAAAAAAAATATTTTAACTCAGTTCTTTTCTGCCATGGACCTCTTGCACGAGCCAGTGATAATTTCACAGGGTTACAGCATGACATTCTCTCTCTCTCTCTCTCTCTCTCTCTCTCTCTCTCTCTCTCTCTTTCTTCTTTTTTTAACTGGCAAAAATTTTGCTAAACATGTGATGTCTTAAAATTAGTCAATTATTGATCAGAGATTTTTGTAACTTTTCAACAGTTGACTTCAGGTGGGAAATATAGGTGAGTTTGACTGTTTTTGTTATCACACATTTATTCCTTCAACAGATATTTATCGAGCAAAAACTGAGGACACAAAGATGGAGATTTTCCCTCAGGGTGCTACATCTACCAGATGCAATGACAGGAATATGAAGAATCATAACATAAACAACAAGTTCATACGGAAAGTACAGACAACATGCTATTGTCTGAGCTCAGAGGAGGGATGCAATGCTTGTTCTATAGCGAGGGGAAGATAAGGAAGGGGTAAAGTATAGGATTCAGAAAAGGCTGGTAGAAGCACAGGAAATGGGGTAGAAGGTAGCACAACACAGGGCAGCCTGCTGATTCCTGTGTCCAGCAAGATGGACAGCGGTCACTGCAATTATAACTTGTCATTTCCTGCCCACAGCGTTCCCACTCTGACTCCAGGAAGATGTCAGGACTATTTTTGCCAAGCCTTACAGTACAGGATGTCTTCAAGCTCAAGCTGCTGCATTAACTGCATTTTCCGAAGTAGGCTAATTTAATTACCAAAAAACACATATATTATCAGAAAAGAATGTTGTACCTTCATGTCTTGTTATTTTCTGACAAGAATCATTTCTTTTTACAATCAAGTAACTCATTTTGAGTCAATTGCTTCTTTATGATAGATGCTGTCAGAATAAATACTGTAAATTAAAAGCTTTATTTGTTAAAGTTAATAAAGTCTTATGGCAGAATTATGAGGCCAACATAAATA
>NW_005360509.1:2493915-2514592 GCF_000412655.1 Myotis brandtii
TGCACAGCTAGGAAATAAAATCAGTTGGAATTTTCCTTGATGACTAAACATACTCATATTTGATTTTGCTTTCATACAAAAACATAGTAAAGCACAAAAACAGAAAAAAAGAACACAATCACCTATAATCCCACCCTATACCATTGTTAACAGTTTCAGGTATGCCGCCTTCATCTTTTCCCCCTGCATTTCTCTATATGATTTTAAATATTTAGAAAGGAAATGCACTTTCTGTCAGCCTCCAAAGCCTCCACACTTCCAACCGTACCACATGCCTCCAAGTTCTGAACTGCAGAAGTAGCAGAGGAATAGGAAAGAGGACAGAGATGTGAGGACGTTCTGGAAGAGCTGGATTTGGTGAGTGTTAGGTGGTGTGGCTGGGGAAGGAAAGACAGGGGAGGAATCAAAGACGACTGAAACCTCATGCCTGAGCATTGGGAAGACGGTAATGTGTTTATCTGAGATATACAAGTCAGAAGAAATAGAATTTGGGGAACAGATAATGCATCTGATTTTGGATGTGTTGAATTACAACTGATATCTAGCAAGCAATTGTAAACTCGGGTCTGAAACTGAGGAGACCATCAAGTCCCTGTACACACATTTAGGACATACTGGCCCGGTGTGACAGCAGCAGTGCAGGGTGTATGAGATCTCCCCAGAAAAGGGGATGTAGTGAAGAAAAAACAAGTACCAGAGTCAGAATCTTAGTTAACACCCCTATTTCCTGGATGGAACAGGATCCAGGACAGGGCCTGGAAAAGGGCTGTCGAAAAATGGAAGGAGAAACAGGAATGCGCTGTGGCACAGAAATCATGGAAGATGACAGCCCAAGACTCACAGGCAGGTGAGTGGTGATTCTCTCACCAGTGACCTCTTCAGGAGCAGTGACCTTTGCAGAACGTGGGGTGGCGTGAGGTAGGAGAGAGTAGAGTGAGCTCCAGTGGCCACTGGGAAGAAGGAAGAGCTGGGGATGAAAGCAGGATAGGAGAGGTATGTTTGTAAACAGAAAGCAAGGCATTCTGGAAAAGCTACAGGATGACAAAAAAGGGTAGTTTTCCCTCGGGGACAGAAGAGCAGGAAAGGTGGCCTGAGGGAAAGGCGGGAGAAAATGTGAAGGCAATTGCATTTCTTGATATACTTGGGCAGGATTCCCAAAAATGTGAGGAGCAGGTGGTAGATGGAGTAGAAGTGCAAGGGTGGGAGGGTTTGGAACAGGATGTGTAAAGGATCGCCTGGTGAGACTGAAGAGGTGAACTGTGTGTGTGTGTTGGGGGCGGGGGTGGGGGGGGTGAGGAACTGGTGTGTGGCGTGCAGCTTTGTCAGCAGTGTGGCAGCTGAGGCACCGAGCACTGGAAATGCAGTGCTGCGTGTACCCTCACATGGGAACCGAGGGATCAGGGGTCTAGGGTGATAGCAAGAGCTTAGCTGAAAAGAAAGACTAGGCCCCAAACCAATGGAGCCAGGCAAGGGAGGAAAGGTCCTTGAGGGCAGAGACTGAGTCTAATGCCTCATTATAGCTCCCAGATCCTGGTACATAGTAGCTTCTCCATAAATATTTCATTCCCAATGAATGAGCTGAGTATAAGTTAGAAGCCTCAAGAAAGTGCCTACTGGATAATACAGGCAGATTCAGAGGAAGAGAGGTCACCTCAGGCCACGGCGGTCAGACGGTTGGGAGAACTCTATAGAGAGACTTCCTCTTGGTTTTTTCCTGCCACTAGCGTTTTGTCCTTCTGATCTTTCTTTTATGACTTTAGTAGAGTTAACGCCTCCTCTTTTGCATCTGGCACTGGGTGTTGCACAGTGCAGACATTCCATGTATGTTTACAGAATGGAATGCAAATCAAGCCGTAATTGGTATTTTGTTGCCGTTGCCTGATCTTACTGAATAGAGGAATCGCTGTTTCTGCTTCCTGTTGCCATTTATCCCTTGGCCCTCACCCAATCTGTCTTGCTCATTTAACAGCTGCCTGGGCAGCCTCCTTACTATCATTTTAGCCTTTATCCCTTTCATCCTCCACTGGTCTTTTACATAAGCACCCCTCAAAGCACACCACCCCAGCGCAGCCCAGCCTCGACCCTGAGTGGCCTTTCCCACCTGCCTCCTCACAGACGGAGCCCCTGCCCTCTCTGGACTCCTTCCCAGGATGCTCAGCATCGCGTTGCTCGATCTTGGCTACCTTCCACCAGGATCTGCTCTCTGTTCAGACATTCTTGAAAAAATACTTTCTGTTCAACCCAAGCCTGGGCCATCTGTGGGTGGCCCATCTGCACAGTTCACCCATTTCAGCAAGCAAGAACTAGACCAGACCTGTGATAATTCTCAAACCTTTTAACTCTGCTATTCTGAAATTCACAGACTACTTTTCCACAATGGAGGTCTTTTCAGAGGTAGTTTAAGGGCATGAGACAGTGTAGGTGAAGCTACTGGTACTACGACAGCCATGCAAGAGAAGCCAGAACAGAAGGCCTGACTTCTGATTATATATGCATTTCAAAGCTTTTCAGTAAATCTTTCATAACTTCCTTTCTTTCCTAAGTAGGAATCCAGGCTATTACAATGAAAGAAAGCACAGAAAATATTGTAGAGAGCCAATCAATAGGCTGGACCAAAAATCTGACTGGAACAGAAGGTGACCTATGGGACTTCTTATCAGATTCTATCCTATCTTATTAAATATTGTAACAGAGGTGGGGTCTTATTCACTTCATTAAGTGAATCTATTCAAATCTTGCTACTCACAATCAAAAGTTCTTTGTCTTATGCTAAAAGTCTGACTGATTAGAGGCCATTTGGCACAGAAATAAATCCTTTGTGTGTAAATTTGCTCCCCTGGTGACTGTTATCACTTGTTGTAGATCAGCAAGTGAGCTGAGCCTCACTGCAGTGGCAGAATCACAAAGACAGACTGGTTCAGACCCTCCACTTTCTGACTGTATGCAAGTTAGATCCCCCACCTCAGCCGCTGGAAAACTGGGATATTGCAATGTCTACCACATGAAGATTTTGTGAGGATTTGATGAGTTAATTCATTTAAGAAGTGCCCAGGAGAGTGTCTGACACATAGTAGGTGTACAGTAAGGGACTTCTCTTCCCGCTTCCCTTCATTACTCCCTGCCGTGTTTTCCTGAGGGTAACCTTTCAAAGGGGAAATAATGACATGTTATGAAAGTGGGAAAGGCCTCTGTTTCCCTCTGTAGAACAGAAATAATTTGAACTGTATGTAATCGGGAATTTATTTTTGTGGAATTTTCTTACTAGTAGTTTACAAAAAAGTTTTACTATTTATTTTTGTGTGAAATATGTTTTTGAGTGCTTCCTAGCTGGGATGTCACTTCGGTGTCCATAAAGCAATACATACAGCCGATAAGGCAGTTCAGGCTCAGGTGGCCAAAGTAAGCCTCCGGGAGGTGAAGCGCTGTGCCCAGGCCACATGTCAGGTGACCCAGTTACTTTCTCTCACCAGCCTTTGTGAGATGAATCTGTGACCTGCTGCTAGAGCATGAGGAGAACAACGTCCTGGACTAGGATGGTGAGTGGAAGTGGCCGCTGCCTCAAGAACCTGTTGATTTCCTTTATTATGCTGCATGGAAAAACCCACCTTCCCATGACCCTCCCCAAGGAGCCTGGTGCTACTTCTGTATCCTGTGAGGTGAGTGAAAGCTTGGCCTCTGACCGGAAGAGGAAAGGTGGGAGGGGTGAAGTAGGAGAGAATAGAACTGGGGAGAGAGTCTTGATCTCGAGGAGGCTTTCCTAGATGGCAGCTGTCTATGTTTCCAGTTCCCACGTCCTTCTTCATTTTGGTCTGAGTAAGTTTCAGGCCACTAAAGTATAGGATCATATTTTCATTTCATGTACTGAAATAATTAAAGAATGGGATGGTGCCCAGCCGGGTGTGGCTCAGTGGGTGAGCATTGATCCAGGAACCAAGAGGTTCGATTCCCGGTCAGGGCACATGCCTGGGTTGCAGGCTCGATCCCCATTGTGGGGTGTGCCGGAGGCAGCTAACCAATGATTCTCTCTCATCATTGATGTTTCCATCTCTCTCTCTCCCTCTCCCTTCCTCTCTGAAATCAATAAAAATAAAAAATAATGGGATGCCTAACAAATTTCTCCATTCACTTTACATAAGAAAAATTCTTTCTATGAAGTGAGTTTTACTTTGTTTTTCTCTGGTTTGATGGGGACACAAGGGGAGAATGTTAGTATCCATTTCTTCAGTAATAACAGTTCCTGGTATAATGTAACTAATCCGAGTTAGCCTAGAGCAGTTAATCAAGCTGGGAACTAATCTTCATTATTCTTCCATTTTGTATTCCACACCTTTCCTTTGTACATTCTGCCTGGAGCTCACTTACCTGATGCTAGTTCTTGACTTAGCAAACTCCCCCGCCTTGGGCTTATCTTCCGCTGCAGCCCCCCTGTCCCAAGAACCAGCCCCCTCGTGACATCCCTGTCCCGAGCTCCATTCCCTCAGTGTCCTTCAAGGTGAGTGATGGGACTCCTAGTGGAAATCACTAATAATCCCTTTTGAAAAGCTCATCTTATTTTAACACAGGCCCCCAATGCTAACTCTGGGGTCCATGGTAGGAAACATGTTTTAGGGGAGCAGGGTCATTCAGGATTCCATCCATGCTGCCCCTGCAGAGCCAACTGATTGCTGATAAACAGTGGTGAGGACCCGCCCAAATAATCTTCTCACACAGAGATCGCCTGGCTTAGCCCGTTGGGGAGAGAGAGAGAGAGAGAGAACGCATCTTTCCATATGACTCCACTGGAATATCCAGAAAAACAACAACACAAACAGAGAAAAACAACAACACAAACACTGAGTTGCGAAGGTCTGAAGAGAAATTAAGCACAAGATTAAGAGTAAGAAAGCAACTTGTAAGGACAAGTAACAAAAGGGCCCTACATGGAAATGTGTGCAGAGATATACTTCATGGATGAAAACTTTGAACAAAAGATGTCAGGTAAAATTAGGAGCTAGAAAGATATAAAATGAGGTTTCCAAATGGTGTCTCTCTAAGGTGTGATGAGCATAACTTAACTTGATTAGAGTCTCTAACGTTTCTGATTTACGTAGTGAAAGTATAGATGCTCAGTAGTAATCTATTTAATGTTTGTCTTTGAAAAGCCCTGTGCTTTTTTGCCTTATTTTAAATTCAGACTTGTTCTTTCATTTCTGTTATGTTGGTGTGTTTGTCTATAGTACTGTGAGATGTTAAAAACAGACAAGACCACTGTCTCCCAAGAAATTAAAAATAACCTTTATGGTTGAAAGGTGAAGGACATTGGCTGACTTAGCAATGCCCTTAAGAAGTTTTTAAAGATTATTTTCTGTCTTTTGTGCCTTTTTCATGATTTTTTCTGTTTACACTGATTTTTTCAGATATTAAAAGTTTCCTATTTCTGTACTCCTAATGATTAAGATGTTATTATTTCCCTGGTTTATAACCTTTTTAGTGAAGCAGGGCAGAAAAGAATGTATGGGAAAAACTAAATTTTGCAAAGGCATTACATAAAGTTGAACATATATGATGATCACGTTCTCACATATGCTAATTTGGCTTATATGTTGGGGAGGCTAATGATATAGACTCTGGAGCCTGCCAGCCTGCAGCCAATTGCCACATGTTAGCTGTATGACCTTGCAAGTTACTTGATGTTTTGGACACCAGCTTTTCATCTATAACATGGAGATAATAATAATGCCTGCCAGTTAGAGTTATTGTGAGGATGGGGTTAATATACATATAAAGCACTTATTAAGACTATAATTTTATTATTATCCAATAAGTTATCATCTTACCCAGAGAAGCCACAGAAGTTATAGGTAATGCCCATTTGAGTACTTAAAATAAATCTTATGTAAAAATGTGATTTAATATATATTTAAATGCTCTTTGTTACTGTGTAAAAAAATGAATTTTCTTTGTAAGTTTCTTGCAAAAAGTTAAAACATGAAATGGTAAGCCACATGTTTGAGATGGAGACCCTATTTAACATAATCAATATATAAAGCTAACATATATTTAGGACCAACTTCTAATAAAGAGCAATTTTTAAGAAGCAAAATGTTTGTCTTCACTTTATAACTTCTGCTTCATGTTTTGGCCCTGCAGTAGGTATTTCTCACTTGCTGGCTGCTCTATGTCCAAACCCCTTTCTTATTGAGAGAAGTTAGCTTGAAACACAGGCAGACAGGGCAGGTTTTTAAAGATTATTTTCTCTCTTTCGTGGCTTTTTCATGATTTCTTCTGTTTACACTGATTTGTACAGATATTAAAAGTTTCCTATTTCTGTACTCCTAGTGATTAAGATGTCATTATTTCCTGGTTTATAACATTTTAGTGAGTAGGGCAGAAAACAATGAATGGGAAAAACTAAATTTTGCAAAGGAATTACGTAAAGTTAAACATATATGATGATCACATTGTCACATATGCTAATTTGGCTTATATGTTGGGGAGGCTAATGATATAGACTCTGGAGCCTGCCAGCCTGCAGCCAATTGCCACATGTTAGCTGTATGACCTTGCAAGTTACTTGATGTTTTGGACACCAGCTTTTCATCTATAACATGGAGATAATAATAATGCCTGCCAGTTAGAGTTATTGTGAGGATGGGGTTAATATACATATAAAGTACTTATTAAGACTATGATCTTATTATTATCCAATAAGTTATAATATTACCCAGAGAAGCCACAGAAGTTATAATGCCCATTTGAAATCTTAAAATAATCTTATGTAAAAATGTGATTTAATATATATTTAAATGCTCTTTGTTACTGTGTAAAAAATGAATTTCCTTTGTAAGTTTCTTGCAAAAAGTTAAAACATGAAATGGTAAACCACATGTTTGAGATGGAGACCGTATTTAACTTAATTGATATATAAAGCTAACATATATTTAGGACCAACTTCCAATAAAGAGCAATTTTTAAGAAGCAAAATGTTTGTCTTCACTTCATAACTTCTGCTTCATGTTTTGGCCCTGCTGTAGGTATTTCTCACTTGCTGGCTGCTCTATGTCCAAACCCCTTTCTTATTGAGAGAAGTTAGCTTGAAACGCAGGCAGACAGGGCAGGGGTCCAGTGGGAAAACAAAGCAGGTGGAACACAGGCAGGTTTGAGCAAGCCTAATCACGGGAACCAACCAAGCAGAAATAATAAAATGTTTCTGGACTCAAAGCGGGAGGCATGGGAAACCAAGGGAGGGCCTGCAACAATAAGGTGGACTGACAATATGTGTAACTCGCAAATACTTATCCCATAATAGGTATTTTAAATTTATTTAGTAAAACTCTTAAAAATTTCTCACCTATCTGTAATTGTAAACATTAATTTATTCTATTCTTCATACAATTATAAGCGTACTAGAGGCCCGAATGCACGAATTTGTGCACGGGGGTGGGGGGTGTCCCTCAGCCCAGCCTGCACCCTCTCGCAATCCGGACCCCTCAGGGGATGTCCTACTGCCAGTTTAGGCCCTATCCCACAGTGATCCCTGCAGATTGGGCCTAAACCGACAGTCGGACATCCCTCTCACAATCTGGGACCGCTGGCTCCTAACTGCTCACCTGCCTGTCTGATCGCCCATAACTGCCTCTGCCTATCTGCCTGATCGCCCCTACCCACTTGCCTGCCTGCCTGATCGCCCCTAACCACTCACCTGCCTGCCTAATTGCCCCTAACCACTCACCTGACTGCCTGATTGCCTATTACCCCTAACTGCTCGCTGGGGAATGGGGCCACCTGGGGGAGGGGCCGTGGTTGTTCTGGTCTCGGGTCGTTGTGGTCATTCCGCTGTTTTGGTCGCTGGGCTTTTATTATATAGGATAATAAATTTTCTATTATGTGTCCAAATTCCATTGTTAGTTTCTGTATATTTAGGACATCTTTCTTCCTCAATCTTCTGTTTTATTGAGAATCTATTTAATAGTTACCACCTTTTTTTAGCTTTAATTAAATTGTATATTTCCTACTGTATTATTCCATATTCTTTTAAGGGGCTTCTATAAATTCAGTTCCTGTGTTTTATTTTTTTCTTAAAAAAATTTTTTTTTTAAATGTCAGAGAGGAAGGGTGAGAGAGGGAGATAGAAACATCAATGATGAAAGAGAATCATTGATTGGCTGCCACCTTCATGCCCCACACTAGGGATCAAGCCCACAACCCAGGCATGTGCCCTGACTAGGAATCATATTGTGACCTCCTGGTTCATAGTTTGATACTCAACCATTGAGCCATGCTGGTGGGGCCCAACTCTATCCTTTAACACATGTTTGCACACATATATCACACTCAGAACACACACATCTATACATAGCACCTCTCTGCTTTGTGCTTTCCCTCTTACTTTCATTCACCTCTGAAATTTTTGCAAAAGGTAAACAATAGCCACTAACTACAACAGACCAAACCTCCCACATATGTGTGCCTCTCTAAAGCCAAGGAGATCTATGATGCTAAGTTTAAAAGAAATGTCACTGCTGTTCATTGATTTGCCAACTGTTTTATGGCTTTTACCAATGAAATGAAACAGGAAAACATTTCATTAGAAGTTTACTAAATTTGGAAGACATTAGACTCTTTAGCAATCTTGCCAGTTAAATACTGCATATGTGGGAGAGATATGGATATACCACACTTCATGTACTATTGTCATGCTCCTGAAAATTTGAAAATTAAAAGAATTTTGAAAGTGAAGTTACTTCTTTTAAAACCTGTCTTGAATCTTTTCATAAAACAAAGGATCTTTCTGACATTTGTGCAATGAGCCACTGTTATCCTATTTTATCAGCATAAATTTATCAGTAGAACTAAAACTACATTGAGCTTTTAGAAGTTTGTTTATTGAATTAACAAATATTTATTGAGCACTGTCTTAGTAATTCAGGCTGCTATTACAGAATACCACAGGTTGGGCGGTTTAAACAACAAAAATTTATCTCTCATAGTTCCAGAGGCAGGGTGCCAGCACCTGCGGTCTGGTGAGTACCCTCTTCCTGGTTTTCAGACAGCATCTTTTTGTGTTCTCACAGGGCAGAGAGAGAGAAAAATTCAAAATAGGCGGGGTCCTGCTTTAATGAATTGTACAGCCCCGCAGGGAAGAGAAATGACAAGCAAACACAGACAATTACAGAAGAAAATAAACAAGGATAAGAAGGTTATCAGTAAAAGTCTCCAAGGAGGAGCCATTTGAGCTCACGCTGGAAGGCTGGGAATGACCAGCATGTGAAGAGACGGGGAGGGACATGCAGGCATGACTTAGGGCAAGATTTTTCAAGTGCAGGAACAAAGTAAGGCCCTTGTGAGGGCCTTAGTTGGACCTGAGTTTGTCTGGTACCTCTAGGGCAGCAGTTCTCAACCTGTGGGTCGCGACCCCTTTGGAATTTTGAAAGTGAAGTTACTTCTTTTAAAACCTGTCTTGAATCTTTTCATAAAACAAAGGATCTTTCTGACATTTGTGCAATGAGCCCACTGTTATCTATTTTATCAGCATAAATTTATCAGTAGAACTAAAACTACATTGAGCTTTTAGAAGTTTGTTTATTGAATTAACAAATATTTATTGAGCACTGTCTTAGTTCAGGCTGCTATTACAGAATACCACAGTTTGGGCGGCTTAAACAACAAAAATTTATCTCTCATAGTTCCAGAGGCAGGGTGCCAGCACGGTCGGTCTGGTGACTACCCTCTTCCTGGTTTTCAGACAGCAGCCATCTTTTTGTGTTCTCACAGGGCAGAGAGAGAGAGAAAAATTCAAAATAGGCAGGGTCCTGCTTTAATGAACTGTACAGCCCCGCAGGGAAGAGAGATAACAAGCAAACACAGACAATTACAGAAGAAAATAAACAAGGATAAGAAGGTTATCAGTAAAAGTCTCCGAGGAGGGGCCATTTGAGCTCCGGCTGGAAGGCTGGGAATGACCAGCATGTGAAGAGAGGGGGAGGGATATGCAGGCATGACTTAGGGCAAGATTTTTCAAGTGCAGGAACAAAGTAAGGCCCTTTTAAGGGCCTTAGTTGGACCTGAGTTTGTCTGGTACCTCTAGGGCAGCAGTTCTCAACCTGTGGGTCGCGACCCCTTTGGCGGTCGAATGACCCTTTCACAGGGGTTGCCTAAGACCATCCTGCATATCAGATATTTACATTATGATTCATAACATGTCTTTGAAATATTATGATTGTATGGACTGAATGTTGTATTTTCCCCAAAATTCCTATGTTAAGGCCTAACCTCCAAAGTGATATTATTAGGAGGTGGGGCCTTTGGCAGGTGATTAGGTCATGAGGGTGGCGCCCTCATGAATAGGATTAGTGCCCTTATAAAGGAGACCTAGAGAGTTCTCTCTTCCACAATGTGAGGATATGACAAGTCATCATGTGCAACCCAGAAGAAGGTCCTCACAAGAACCTGATCTGATCTTGGACTTCCAGCATCCAGAACTGTGATAAATAAATTTCTGTTGTTTATGCACCATCTAGTCTATGGTACTTTGTTATGGCAGCCTGAGCAGATTAAGGCAGTAGCATGTTTTCAGAAAGTCAGAGGTTAATGGGGGAAAAAAGGTTATGGACGCTTGTATTTCTTTTCTTATGAAGCTCAGATAAGGTGGGGACTAGGAGGAATAGAGGTGTGGTAGGCAGTTAGACAGACATGAGCAGAGCAAACACAGTGGGCCAGGGCCAGGTCACCAGGGCGAAAAGCTGGGGGTGACTTGCAAAGGACAATTGTAGGGTGGGACCTCACCCCCAGGGTGCAGTTTGGACCGCCTGACCTTTCCTCCTGGGAGATAACATCTAGGCCTCACCTGTATTTCAGCACCAGGCCCAGAAAGCAACAAAACCAGCCACAGCTGCCCTCAGGATCAGCTGCATTGACTAATGACCCCTTGCCCTGACACTGACCAATCAATAAGTGGAGACCTAGACCCTGAAAGGACACACATGGAAAGCTGTTGAATGTTCTATTGTTCTATTGAGATCTTCCCTGGGACCTCCCCTAAAATCTCCACCCTTAAAACCCTTAATGGAGGACCCAGAGCGCTCTCCCTCCTGGGAGCATGCCCTCACCTTTCACTTTCACTTTTGCTTTCCCTTTTCCTTCTCCTTCACCTACCACCATGGGTGTTACCTGTCAACTTCCTCACTCTCAAGCTTCAAGGGCCCTTCCTTTACCCCTATAACTTGTTTCCTAAGCCCAACTCTTTTATGAATTACTTCTACCTCTGTAATTTTCCAAATAATCATTCTCTTACAGTTTGGGTCTTGGCTCTGAATTCTTTGTCCAGGACCACGAGAGCTGCCCAGTGATGCTGTAAAGGACCCAGAATATCTCTATATTTCAGCCTATTGGTGATAACTGTGACCCATTGCCAATTCTAGCTGCAAGATCCGTGGCATCAGGAAAAAGTGTACAGACATTGGTAACTATCTGTTATTGTCATTATTACCAAAAGTATTTACCACTAAAACTTCTGTCCCAGGCATTCAAAGGCCTAGACCAGTGGTCGGCAGTGTTGTTCCCACCGCCTACAACAAAAGCATACAGTACTTTAAAATAATAATAATAATAATAATAATAATAATTTGAAAGCCACTTGTAAAATCTTTGGACGTTGTTAGTTATAGGGTCCCCTTTATAATGGAATGCATAGGGTAAACTATATAGGTAGGTACATTGTTATTAACTTAATTAGGGTACTCCTAAGGCTTAGGAAGAGCCACACTCAAGGGGCCAAAGAGCTGCGTGTGGCTCACGAGCTGCAGTTTGCCGACCACGGGCGTAGACCATTGATATCTACTGAGACTTTAAGTTGGGGGATAGTTGGCCCCTAACAACTATATCAGTTACATCCACACAGCCTTCAAGTCCTACTATCGAACAGTGATATGGAAAAAGTTTTAGCAAACACAACATTGTTAGGAGGTTTCACTGAGTACAGCTCAGAAGTGTTGGTAAGACTCTGAAGCCACGGGGGCTTGCTTTCAGGAGCCTTCTGTGGCCAAAACAATAACAATGGGAAACTTTCTCCCTGACACTGAAATAGAAGAGGTAAGGAGGTGTCAGCCTGGCATGCCCTTCTACACAGTGGCCCAAATTTAGGCTCAAATCTGAGAACCGGAGGACAGATTGTTTCCATTGTAAATTCTACATCCCCAGTCTGAATTTCCATTAAATAATAATAATAATAATAATAATAATAATAGCAACGATCTGTCGAGGGCTTACTATGGGAGATTTTTAAGGGATTTTTATTACCTCATTTACTCTTATAACAAACCGGTGAACTGGTACAACTATTAGATACGTGCTCAGCTGCAAGTAATAGAAAACCTCAAAACAGTGCCTTAAATAGATAAAGATGGGGCGGTGGGGGCGGGGGTGTTTCTCTCATATAACAAGAAGCTCTAAGGCAGTGGTTCGCAACCTTGGCTGCACATTAGAATCACCTGGGAATCTTTTTTAAATGGATTTAAAAAAGATTCCCAGGTGATTCTAATGTGCAGCCGAGGTTGAGAACCACTGCTCTAAGGTATACCTGGTACAGTCCAGGACCACGAGAGCTGCCCAGTGATGCTGTAAAGGACCCAGAATATCTCTATATTTCAGCCTATTGGTGATAACTGTGACCCATTGCCAATTCTAGCTGCAAGATCCGTGGCATCAGGAAAAAGTGTACAGACATTGGTAACTATCTGTTATTGTCATTATTACCAAAAGTATTTACCACTAAAACTTCTGTCCCAGGCATTCAAAGGCCTAGACCAGTGGTCGGCAGACTCATTAGTCAACAGAGCCAAATATCAACAGTACAACGATTGAAATTTCTTTTGAGAGCCAAATTTTTTAAACTTAAACTATATAGGTAGGCATTGTTATTAACTTAATTAGGGTACTCCTAAGGCTAGGAAGAGCCACACTCAAGGGGCCAAAGTGCTGCGTGTGGCTCTCGAGCCACAGTTTGCCGACCACGGGCCTAGACCATTCATATCTACTAAGACTTTAAGTTGGGGAATAGTTGGCCCCTAACAACTATATCAGTTACATCCACACAGCCTTCAAGTCCTACTATCGAACAGTGATATGGAAAAAGTTTTAGCAAACACAACATGGTTAGGAGGTTTCACTGAATACAGCTCAGAAGTGTTGGTAAGACTCTGAAGCCACGGGGGCTTGCTTTCAGGAGCCTTCTATGGCCAAAACAATAACAGTGGCAAACTTTCTCCCTGACACTGAAATAGAAGAGGTAAGGAGGTGTCAGCCTGGCATGCCCTTCTACACAGTGGCCCAAATTTAGGCTCAAATCTGAGAACCGGAGGACAGATTGTTTCCATTGTAAATTCTACATCCCCAGTCTGAATTTCCATTAGTATCTTGTAGTAGCCTTTCAAAGCCCCCCACATTCACCCCTCTCCCAGGCTGCATCTGCTTCCAGATTGTAGACACACAGAGCTGTGTTTTCTAGCACAGAATCATTAGAAAATTCCAGAAAGTTTGAGGAGACATGAAATGCAGAAAGAAAGGTGGTTATTTGATGGGGTTAACAACAGCTCTGGAGAAGATCTTTCTCCACAGCAACCCTTACCCCTGCCCCCAAACTGCTCTTGTTTCTCACCCATGGGATAGTCTGTTGTTAAAGCTGATTTCTGATTGTGTACAGAAGCATGGGTTCTCTCCTATTGTTTTCCTCCTTGCTACTGTGGGGGTTCAGGACAAGTTGCTCCAAGATGTGCCTCTGTGGTCCGCAGATTGTTTTGAGCTAAAGACAACTTAGCCGTAGGCTCAAGAGAAACTTCTGACCCTCCCTTAACTATCTAGAAGAATTTGAATTTAGGGCCTTGCCTATAATTAGCCATTATCAGAGATGACCTCTTTGGACCTATCTAAGGGCAAGACATACTACAAGCATCTGCTCTTATCATCATCCTGCAATGACCCTTTGAAGCCCCAAGGCACCTTTCCTCATCCCTAGCTCAGGACGTCTTATATACCCATGTTCTCTTTCTGTTTCTGAACCTCTCCAGCATGTGGGGTTCCCATACATATGTATTAAATGTGGTTATTTTCTCTTGCTAATCTATCTCATTCCCATTTGATTATTAGACCACTCAGAACCTTGAGGGTAGAGGAAAGTTTGTTCCTCCCCCACACTACTCCTCTGTTTGTATCTTGTCTTTATCTTTTCCCTTCTGGTTAAAACAGAAAGTCTTAATAGTGTGTGTTGTGTTTTTGGAAGGGAGGATGGAAAGGGAGTGGGATGTGTTGGCTGAGGGTAAAGGACGGTGGAGAATAGAAGTTGTTCCAACAAGGAAACATTTGAGAATCCCTTTTCCAACTGTACCTTTCCTTTCTTCTCTTTGAGACAAGTGCTGTATTCTTCTCCACCCACAAATTAATAGGCACAAACGGGGTCATCACTGAGTTCAAAAGTAGTCTGTTTCCTCAGAAAAGTTTGTGGAGGGTACTTAGTAACTAACCCGCTCGAGATTAGCTAATCTAAATATATAAAAGCCTAAGCAACTGTTATGACTGAAAGACAGGAACAACTGGTGGACCGATCGCTATGATGCACACTGACCACCAGGGGGCAGATGCTCAACGCAGGAGCTGCCCCCTGATGCTCACTCAGTATGCTCCCACAGTGGAAGCACCACTCAGCCAGAAGCCTGGCTTACGGCTGGTGAGCGCAGCTGTGGCGGCAGGAGCCTCTCCCTCCTCCATGGCAGTGCTACCAAGTGGCAGGGGCAGTGGAAGGCACAGCGGGGTCAGGATGAGCGGCAGTGGAGCTTCCTGGCCCTGGCTGGGGCTCCTCCCCAGCCGCCTGCTGCTTTGGCACTGCTACATCCCCGCCCTGCCTTCCCGCTCGCCCTCCCGCAGGGGTCCTGGATTGTGAGAGGGCACAGGCCAGGCTGAGGAACCCCACCTGTGCATGAATCTGTGCACCGGGACTCTAGTTAATTAATAACTACATAGCACTCTAAACTTGCTAAACATTTATTTAATGAATTCTGAGGATTATCACTTAATGACAAAAGACTCCCCTAGTGAAAACACTGAAACTCAAGTTCTAACAAGGAAATTATCTACAAAGTCATACACTTTCCCCTGATTTTTCTAACATCAAAAGACATTTGTCTACCTTTAGTAAGCCACTTAGAGAAATGTGAAGGAAAGATGGGGGGGGGAAAAGAAAAACATTTTGGGTTGCCAAGAAAATTAATTTAGTGATGATCTTTTGTGAGGGAGAAAATAGGGAGGAGGGAAAGAAGAGGCGTGCATACATCATCAAGAATCATTACTCAGAACTAACACCCCCAAATTGGGGAGGTACAAAGGATAGCTTTTGAAATCTTTTGGAAGGGAGCAAGGAGAGCAGACATACTCTGCAAACACATTCTTTTAAGAACAGTTAGTGGTAGTCTAGACATTCCATTCAAATTAGTGGCTATTTTTGAAGAAAATAAAGACAGTAGCTGCTGAAACAAGCAATCTGGAAGCACAAGAAAGTTAATATTCACGTACGGAAAGTTTTTCAGGCTGGTCTCAGAATTATTGCTGTAACAGTGAAGTGCTGAGGGCTTTCCAATAAGCTGGAGGCAGAGCCCTTCTTAGGTGAGTTAAAATCTCTCCTCCCCTCCCCTTCTTAAATTATCTTATTACTAGCGTTAACAGTATTTGTTTGGTTATAATGTAAAATACATTCGGATGGAAGAGCCCTACAAAAGAGCAGAAAAGTCTCAAGGTGCTGATTAATAAAATCCTACGAAATCTGCAGAACACATTTTCTCTAAACTGCCCGACTGAAAACTATGAAAGATAATGGGCACTCCAATGAGTAGTTTTTGGGGGAGAGTCTGTCTCCTAGATGACATCAATTGTCCTCAGAAGATTTCCCCCATGGGAGATCTACCTACTGATTAGGGCAACAGTCCCCACTGCCCTATGTTCTGACTTACCCCAGCATGATGAACTGCCCAGGACTGGAGAGATTCCAGCATAGACAGGACAACAACATTCACTGCTGAGATTTCTGCCCCAGCAGCATCCCTAGTTTTACAACCTTGGCAGCACATGACCAGTGAAAATCAGAAAGGCCACGGAATGACTGGAACAGTCTTTGTTCCCAGGACTAAGAATTATAACCGCTGATTTAGAAGAATGCAAACAAACCTAAATGGAATGATTTGGAGATAGGTATATCATGAGTAACTTATTAGTTAGAAGAGTGTTCCACTTCTACTAGTTCCTTTTATACGTCTGGTCCATCTTACATTACTTTTTCTTCTTCATCATTTGGAAGGATTTTAAAAAAATTTAAAAAAGCTGTACAATGCATTGTTGAAAAAAATCATTCCTTGCAGCTTCTTAGGGAAGTCCTAAGATGTAAGTCTATCTTACAAGAGATTAAGTTAAACATAAAGCTGTGGGCACACAATAACATTAAAAAACGTACAGGTGTATTTTGTTACAATGGTGTGTTTTTTCTAACTCTTTTGCTCTATATTTCAAACCATTTTCTAATATAAGCTTTTAGGTCTATACATTTTCCACTGACTCTCTATCCACTGAGCTAAACCGGTTAGGGAACCTTGCAGCTTCTTAGGGAAGTCCTAAGATGTAAGTTTATCTTACAAGAGATTAAGGTAAACATAAAGCTGTGGGCACACAATAACATTAAAAAACGTACAGGTGTATTTTGTTACAATGGTGTGTTTTTTCTAACTCTTTTGCTCTATATTTCAAACCATTTTCTAATATAAGCTTTTAGGTCTATACATTTTCCTTTAACTCCTTGTTCAGTTTTATCTCTCAAACTTCCACATATGGTATCAAATATTTGATACATAGAATTGAAATATTACCCTGATTTGGCTCAGTGTCTAGAGCATCTGCCTGTGGATTGAATGAATGGTCCCAGGTTTGATTCTGGTCAAGGGCACATGTCCGGGTTGCAGGCTCAATCCCCATTAGGTGGTGTGCAGGAGGCAGCCAATCAATGATCCTCTCATTATTAATGTTTCTATCTCTCTCTCCCTTTCCTTTTCTCTCTGAAATCAGTAAAAACATGTATTGGAAAAAGAATTGAAATATTGTCATATATCCATATGATTTATTTTTTTATCCTGAATTTCCAAACAGATGGGTGTTTCTATTTATCTTTTTAAAAATTTGACTCTTGACTTAATTGAATTTTAAGAATATAATACAAAATTTTTGAAATTTGTGTATGTGCCTTAATGATTTTGTGGTTCCAGTTTTATTAAACTCCCAGCTTAAAGGGCACTAGGCTTTTACTCCTGCCCCCAAGATTCCCAAGGCAGCAAAAAACAATATTCAAGTTCACTAAATTCAGCAAATACCTTCCAGGCAAAAGCTGACTTTGGGCTCTGCTTACCTCTGTGTGTTCTGGCCTTTATTCTGTCCTGGTGCTATTTCTTAACTTTTTTCCAGTTTATAGATGCCTTCCAGAATATATTTTTAATATTTTATCCAGTATTTTTGTTGTTGTTTTCATTGAAACTTAGTCCAGACACCCTACCCAAGTATATTACTAGACATGGAAATCTTCATTTATTTTTCATCAGATATTTATTGGGCACCTACTATCTATAGAATAAGTGTTATGATAGTGATCTGTACAAGGTGGACTAGTAGTGTGAGAAAAAGAAACATTGATTGGGGTAGGACAATAGAGGCAACTAATGAAGGTGATGGTTTGAGAATCAAGCAGGCCTGGAAACAAAGCCCAGAGTCATGCTCACTAACTGTGAGACCTGAAGTAAGTCACTCAACCTCTCTGTGCCTCAGTTTCTTCATCAATAAAGTGGTGTTTACAATAGCAGCTACCTCAGAAGTTTGTAGCTAGAATTACTAGAAGAGCTAAGCATATGGTAATGGCTCAGACAATGCTAACTAGTCTTTGTCCTTACAGAAGAGATGCATACATACAAACAAAAAAATATTTCTTTAAGGCTTAATCACCTCTCCTGGGAGCTGCCAGAGGGAGAACATAGGACCACCTCCCTTCCAACTCCAGGGTGGGGAGACTTAATATTTACTGTGCCCGCTTCTTGATTCCCTCAAATAGACTCCTTCTCATCGGCCCTCTCCTTCCTGACTTAGATTGGTTCCTCAATGAGTTTAGAGTGTTGGAAATTAAAGACAGGAAGGAAGTGTCTTGCAGGCAACTTCTGCTTTCCAGAAGGTCCTTGAGACAAGCAGAATGCCAGGGTGCATTCTTATAAGGGGAAAAGAAAGAGGAAATACAGTACATGGAGAAAAACAGAAATTAATATTTTAAAAATTACCCTACTAAAAGGGAATGGCTAAAGCATATTGGCTATTAGGAGCTGGAGAGAAAATTTGAGGAAAAAAAAGAGTATCCTGGATGCCATGCTAGGGGACTTGGAGTTTTTCCTCTAGGTAGTGGATTGTCAGTAATTTGTGCCAGGGTCAGATCTGCAATTCAGGGTAGAGGGTACTTAGAACTATGAAAGAATGGAGGGCAGGGAGCCCAGCTTGAATATGCCTGCAATGAATCATAAGACATGGTGAGGGAAGGCCTGATTGTTAGGAGAGTGAGGCTGCACGGTTATGAAACTGTGGAGGACCTGAAGGTGGGCAACAAGGCAATTCTGTAGAGAGCTCAAGAGAGTGGAAATGACAGGACTTGGTGGACATGGAATGGGAGTAGAGGGCAATGAGACTCCCGCCTAGGTCTCTGGCTAGGATGACTAAATGGATGATGGTGCAATTAGTCAAGATCAGAGATTCAGGAGGAGCAGGTTTGAAAGCAAACACGATGGGCCTGAATATGACGTCACTGTGGGCCATGCTGGTAGAGAGGTCTAAAGTCACTGAGCACAGGCATGTGTGGCTCTCAGAGGAGTTCTGGCTGATGAGAGGAAGGGGTTTTAAGAAGGAAATTGTGGTCCATATTGTCTTTCCCTATCGAGATCATGAGAAAGAGGACCTGAAAGAGATTCATTGTTTTTGACAACCAGAAGGTTGTTGGTGACTTCAGTCTGAGCCGTTCCCGGGGTGGAAGAGGAGCAGGAGCAGGACTGCAAAAAGTGAAAAATATGAGACTCCTTCTCTCCAGGTAGCTTGTCTGGGGAGGAAGTTGTGAGATAAGTTGATGGGATCCGGGGGAATAAAGGGACAAAAAAGTCTGCGTCTCCTTCTCTTCCTCCTCTTCATTCTTTCCTCTCCACCCTTCTTCCTAAGTGATGGAGCTGGAGGGTGGTGAGGTCAGAGGGCAGGTGAAGGAAGAGCTTCCTTCCTCTGACTTTCCACTGGAATTCCTTGGCTCCCCACACACCTCTTAGGTGTCAGGAGCAGGAAGGGTAGGGCTATCATGTAACAAATATTTAATGAGTCTCTAGTTCGCTTTAAGTGGTGGCATAAAATAGGTAGACACTAGAGAAGAATGAGGAAGTCTTAGAAATGTGAACCAACCAATCAGAGTGAGGTGTACAATCTAAAATGGGAGCATGGGAGGGATGCCTATACTATACTGTAGCTTCCTGAATGATGGAAGGAAGCTCGGCGTAACCCTTCCCTCCCAAGGCAGGAGGAAGTGAAAATAGCCTGGGAGAAACAGAAAAGTCTAAGTGGGGAAAATGGAAGAAAGCCAACACTAACAGCACTGTTGTAGGTTCCAGACACGAAGCTAAATTGGGCATTTTATAGGTAATTGTGAGACAGCCTTAAAACAATCCTGGGAGAAAGGCACTACTGTTTCCATTGCATTGATGTAGAAACGGAGGATTCAGCTTTTTTCCGCTCTAATTTCACTCCCCCATAGACAAATAAAATGCTTTGAAATATGGAGGGAAAATTCCAGTCCTCGTCTTTTAAAATTTTTATTTCGCTTGTGGAGTCAGGTGAAAGGCACAAAAGAGGAAAATTCCTAGTGTGCGTGGGCCAATGAAACCACCTGTGTCTCCGTTGGGCCTTGATTGAGGATGAGGCGAGGCGAGGCGTGGTGGAATGCTACAGAAAGGCCAAAGCGCTTGGATGAAGAAGTGGTTGCCAGTTCCTTCTGCAGCACCAGCCAGGGGAGCACTGTGACCGTGAGCCGTGCCCTGGTCCCAGCACAGCCGTCACTCCACACTCCGTCTGCGGGGAGAAACTGTGCGGTGGCTGGGTTCTGTACAGAAGCTTTCTATAAACGACTTTTTTTTTCAATATCCTCAAAGCTATATAAATTATCATCCACAGGATGCATATGGAGAAATTAAATGGCATTGAAAGAAATATGCATGCACTGCCATTCATAACTTTCAAGAGAATAGGCTGCAAAAAGATAAAAACCGGTGTGCAACAATAGTATGCACTACTGATAACCCATTTGTTTAAAAAGTATGTATTTAAAAGGAGATGTAATAGAATTTGGGAGCGGGGCAAGGGGCAAGAGAAAGTAACCAGTTAGACCGCCACTGGTGATAAAATGTGGAAAACACTCATGCCCTGTACTTTTTTGCACTTTAATAACATGTATTCTTTTTTGGCAACTGGGCTCTAAGGCCCACGTGACGTGCCGCAGGGTTGCCATGGAGACCAGAAGAAACTTTATTTTTAGAAAAGTAACGCTCCGGTGGCGGCGAGCAAGAGGGAGGTCGGAGCCCCAGTCCCGCAGCGTGGGAGGTGGGCAGCG